>NW_028239095.1:0-331710 GCF_036417535.1 Chlamydotis macqueenii | reverse complement strand
CCACAGCCATGCCCCCCTGCCCCATAGCGACCCCCCCGCCCCATAGCGACCCCCCCAGCCCCACAGCCACGCCCCCCAGCCCCATAGCGACCCCCCCAGCCCCATAGCGACCCCCCCCAGCCCCACAGAACCTCCCCCGAGATTCCCGCAGCCCTGCATTCCCCCCAAATCTGCCCCCCGCCCTGCCCCACGCCCCGCCCGACGCCCCGCCCCACATCTCACCCCAAATTTAGCCAGGACGAAGGCGCCGGCGCCCACCCCAATGCCCACGACGCTGGCGATGCTGGGGGGGTGGGCGGGGTCAGGCCGGTGCTGACCTCGCCCCCCCGTCCCGTCCCGCTACGGGTCAGGGGCCCCCTCCCCGCCCCACAGCGCCGTGGGGCGCCCCCCCGCCCACTCACTTGAGGTGCCGGAGGACGCAGGGGACGATTTCGGCCAGTTGCTCCAGGGAGGGGTACTGGTACCAGCGGGGGAGGGGCGGGGGGCGGGGGGGGGAGGGGCGACGGGGGGAGGGGCAAGGGGTCAATCGGGGGTCGAGGTGGGGGGAGGGCGGGCGAGGGGACCAATGAGGTGAAGCGATGGCGGTTGGAGGGGGGGAGGGGTGCGTAGGGTGACGCTGCGATGTGATGGCGGTCGAGGTGGGGGGACGGGGGGGCGGGGGGTCAACTGGGGGGGGGGAGGGGTGGGGGGGTCAACAGAGAGACGACAGGGTCAACTGGGGGTTAATGGGGGCAACTGGGGGTTAGTGGGGGGCAACTGGGGGTTAATGGGGGTCAGTGGGGTCAACTGGGGGTTAATGGAGGCAACTGGGGGTTAATGGGGGTCAACTGGGGGTTAGTGGGGGGCAACTGGGGGTTAATGGGGGTCAGTGGGGTCAACGGGGGGTTAATGGGGGTCAACTGGGGGTTAATGGGGGTCAACGGGGGGCTTATGGGGGGCAACTGGGGGTTAATGGGGGAAACTGGGGGTCAATGGGGGGCAACTGGGGGTCAATGGGGGCAACTGGGGGTTAATGGGGGTCAACAGGGGGTCAACTGGGGGTTAATGGGGGCAACTGGGGGTTAATGGGGGTCACAGGTCAACTGGGGGTTAATGGGGGTCAACTGGGGGTTAATGGGGGTCAATGGGGGGCTTATGGGGGGCAACTGGGGGTTAATGGGGGCAACTGGGGGTTAATGGGAAGCAACTGGGGGTCAATGGGGGCAACTGGGGGTTAATGGGGGTCAACAGGGGGTCAACTGGGGGTTAATGGGGGTCAGTGGGGTCAACTGGGGGTTAATGGGGGTCAACTGGGGGTTAATGGGGGTCAACGGGGGGTCAACTGGGGTTTAATGGGGGTCAACTGGGGGTTAATGGGGGTCAACGGGGGGTCAACTGGGGTTTAATGGGGGTCAACTGGGGGTTAATGGGGGTCAACTGGGGGTTAATGGGGTCAACGGGGGTTAATGGGGGTCAACGGGGGGTTAATGGGGTCAACGGGGGGTCAACTGGGGTCAACTGGGTGTTAATGGGGCAACCAGGTGTTACTGGGGGTCACTGGGGGTTAATGGGGGTCAACTGGGGGTTAATGGGGGTTAACAGGGGGTCAATGGGGGTCAACTGGGGGTTAATGTGGGTGGCTACAGACAAGCTGCAAAAAGGGGTGCCTAAGGGACACCATTGTACTAATCTGAGGGTGCCTTAATCAGGGAGCACCAATTGAACTCCCAGATAGAAGGAGCACCCAATGTGAAACTGCCGGCAATAATGGAAAAGGAGGTAGCCCTAGAATTATTATGCTCTCTATGAGAGGACTGAGTATGACTCGGCCGTCCTAGAAGCTTTGCTGCCAGTGGCAAAGAAAAGGGAATTAATCCCCACAGTTGATGTGATGATCCTTTTGAACTCCCGACACAGGAAAAGATAGGAAAAAAAGCTGTGGGATGAAATAAGTAAGGGATCTCCACCGTGTGGAAGCTAATGAACGAAACATTAGCATAAAGCTCCATTGCCAGCTCTCCACCTCCACTACCAGCATGCTGTTCTCGGGTTTAACGAGCCCTGCCGCCGCCCCGGCTCGTGCTGAGGGTGGGGGGGTTCGAGCCCCAGCAAGGACTCCAGGAACTGCAGCCACAGCCCCTATAACTATAGATATGCGGGCACCAGAGGGAAAAACTGCCAAAGGCTTTTCACCACCATCAGACGTACCACCGCCAGGCACCCCGCCACGCTGCGCCAGTGCAGACTCAGAGTCACGAGCCTTTTCGCCGGCACCAACAGCTCTGGTTTATCCCCCGTTACCACCTTCTTCCCTGCCACCACGGCGTGAGGAGGAGGGGGATGAACATTCATCTGGCTCCAAGGACGCACAGCTGGAAGAGACGCTAAAAAGACTGGAAGCCCTAGAGATTCGCCTAGAAGTGTCACTGGGAAACTTGTCAACTCCTTCGCCTGTGCCGCATCGAGACCTGTCAGCATCCAACCTATTCATTCCGAACGGAGCATCGGGTGAGATCAGTCTTTTTGCACCTTTGCAAGGGACGCCGGCGGGAGGGGCCGGGGTTTTGAATCCGATAGTGCAGTGGAAAGAGGTGATTCGAGATGCTTTGATAGAAGGAGAGCCTTTTCCTATGGCATTTCCAGTTGTGACTGATAATACTGGGAAAAGTGTGTGGAAAGCATTAGACTGGAAAATATTGAAGGAAGCTAAAAGTGCAGTTACTCAGTATGGGCTAAAATCATCATATGCTCAATCTGTGTTGCAGCATATTTTTTCATCACAGTTGTTAGCTCCTTATGATATTAGAATGATTGTCCAGGTCGCAGCAGCTGCAGTTCTTTCAGTACTGGCAGGCTGCTTGTGATAGGGCAGCTGCAACGCCTCGACAACAGGGTGATCCATTATTCGGGGTGCAAACTCAAATGCTGATGGGAGCGGGACACTACACACGATCTGATTGGCAAGCGCAATTTGCTACCAAAGTGTTACAACTGGGCCAAGATTTGGCTTATAGAGCGCTTGCTAGGGTGCACGATGAAAAGTCTGGACCTGCCTTTACATCAAGAAGACAAGGTCCCACAGAACCATATGGGAAATTTATTGATCGGTTGCACACTGCAATTATGGCTCACCCTGATCTGGATGATGACATGAAAGCAAAGTTCTTAGATATGCTTGCCTTTAATAATGCTAATCAAAAAAAAACAAAAAACAAAAAACAAACCCAAAAAACTAAGAGAGCCCTCAGTGTGCTGCCAAAAGGATCTAGTACAGGGCAACTGCTGGAAGCTGCTGAGCGAATGTTAGAACAAGAAAAGGCTACAGTCATGGCTGCTGCTGTAGGTGCAGCCGTTAAACCGTTGATATCAATAAAGCGGCGCGTGATTAACTGTCTGTAACCCCCATTCCCTCTTTCCCCCCCCCCGCCCCCCATCCCTGTCCCGCTAAGGGGGCAGGGGAGGGAGGTGGAGATGGTGTTAAGCCTGGGAAGAGGGAGGGGTGGGGGGAGGTTGTCTTGTTCCCTTTTTCCTTATCCTGCTTTGGTTTTAGTGATGGTCTGTTTTGCCTGTAGCGGTGGCTTTAAGGATCCCTCCCTATTCTTGTCTTAAACCTCAGGTTTTAGTTTTCTTTCCTCTTATATGTCTGGGCCACAGCCGCCGCCAGGCGCCCCCACCCCCCCGCCCCTGACATGGTTAACAGATACTCCTGTCTGAGTCGAGCTTTGTATAAGTGGAAGGACCGTTCCCTCTTATAACATGGGGGAAGGGATACGCTTATGTCTTTACAGGAGCAGTAAACAAGTGGATCCCTGTCTGTATCATCTGCGGGTATTTCAGAACATGTTTGGTTGACCTGCCAGATACCGGTAGGACGGCAACTCTGTGTAAAACAGCAGCAACCACAAGTGCTGAGTGCTAAAACTACAAAAGATGGAACTTTTTGGGATCAGTAAAGATGGACTTCTATTTCTTTTTAACTATTCAAGAGCTAATGTTTCTAGAGGGGTAATGATTGTAAATGCTTTAAGATCTATACATTGCAACGACACAGCATGACGTAATCATGCGAGCACATATCAAAATCCAGACAGCATAAAAGACCTAAACGAAGCATACATAGCATTGAATCTGGTTGCCAAGATAATACAGAGTTTTGGAAACTAAGTAAAATTATTGCTGCTTCAGTCTTTACACCTGGTGTGGCAAGTGCCTAGGCATTAACTATGCTAAATAAATTGGACTGTTGGCTTGCTAAGCAAATAAATACAACTGTATCGGCACTATCAACGCTGTTAACTGATGTAGATTCTATATACTATGCTACTTTACAAAACAGAACCGCTGTTAGCCCGCAGAGCACATATTTGACGGGCCTTGTTGCATGCGCTGGCCACGCATGCAGCAACGTCTAGTCAGGCCTTGTTGTATGCGCTGGCCACGCATGCAGCAACACCTAGTCAGGACTCTTTCACTGAATCTGCTGAGGGTATAAACAGAGGTGGCTCGGAGCGAAGGGGAGAGGACAGACCCAGAGCACACTTTATTTACAACAGGGGACGCCCTGAAGGTGCTGCGCCTGCCTCCCTTCTCTGCTCTGACCCGGCTGATAAACATCCTCTTGCTCAGCGGTGTCTTTGGCATAGTTGGGTTAGTAACAGAATAGATCAGCAATAGATTTTTTTTATTATTAGCACAAAATCATGGTTGTCAGGATTTTGATGGGCTTTGCTGCATGAATCTGTCTGATCATTCGGAATCTATTCACAAAAGTATTCAAAACTTGCAAAAAGGAGTACAAAACCAGCAACAAAGTGATGGTTTTGATATATTCAGACATCTTTTGGTGACTTGATAAAAGCTTGTTACTAATAGCTGTAGGATGCTTATTCATTCCTTTTATATATGTATTTTGATCTATAATTCTGTGTCTTAAAATGTGTGCAAACTTTAATAGATAAAGCGTTGAAACAAGCCTCTTCTCCTAAACAAAGAAGGGGGAGATGTGGTATTTCGCTGAGCCAGTATGGTATCAGTGAAAGCACACCGACCTTGGGGGAGGAATGCAATCATGCTCTCAGGAAGAAAGCCATGGAATGAGAAGGGAAGCTTTAAGATACAAAACATTGTTAGCAGAATTTATGGCTTGTTTCAACAGAGGCCTGCAGAAAACTAGTCATTGCTCTTGTAGATAAGAAAGTTACTGGAGTTGTTATATCCATAATAGTAGAAAAATGTTATAGTAGAAAATTACTAGAAGGTACTGAAACTTAGCTTTGCTTTGTAATCATGAATATGCATAAACATGTGATCAGTAATTTTATTAACTAAGCTTGTGTGTGGCATAACTGGGTGGTTGCTGTCCTTGGTTAAAATCGGAATTATGATACTAGGCATCATACTAGGCATAACATACCATGCTTGCAAAAAATGATTAACAACTCAATACAGACAATCTGGCTCATAAAAAAAAAAAAAAAAAAAAAAAAAGAAGAAAAGGGAGATTCAGTAGAGGCCTACATGAACCTAGTTGATATTGTAGTAAAATAAGGTCAGGAGTACCAAAAAGAGCCATAGGAGGACCATGTTATTTTGGAAAATTGATAATGTTTGCTCCACCTATGAGAACATTACGGAATCACACTCGAGCAAGAAGATCGCTAAAAGTATTGACTCCCCATTGTGACGGCAATTTAACCCTGTTGGGTACAGCTGAGCGGATAGCATTATCTTTATTTGTTCCTTGGGCAGCAACTGCAAAAGCTTTAGCTAACTTAAATAAATTAGCTTGTTGGGCACAAAAGCAAATGAATTTAACCTCTAGCATGTTATCAGGATTATTAGAAGACATGGATAGTATGCGTCATGATATTTTTGCAGAATCTAGCAGCCATTGATTTTTTGTTATTAGCGCATAAGTGGGTCTGGATTGTTCAAAACAAAAAGGGGGATTTGTTGGATACCTGGAGTATCAGGGACACTTAGTGAACAATCCAGACCGAATGGAATTGTTATGTTTGTGAGCAGCAGGCCTCAAGGACATCACTGAAGCCGCTTGTGAGAAAGTAATGAAGCCGCCTGTAAGAAAGTACTGAAGCCACCTGTGAGAAAATAATGAGGCCGCCTGTGAGAAAGTAATGAAGCTTCCTGTGAGAAAGTAAACGAAGCAACCTTGAAGAAGATCGTAAACAACTCTGAGAAAGTGAAAACATGAAAAGTACGGGACTTTCAGGTTAACGGGACTTTCCAGATTAGCTAACTGCAAGTAGGAAGGATATGCAAATGTAACTATTAGAGCTTAAGCCAATCACGCAATGACTAGTAGGCATATTTTATCTTAGCAATATAAATATGTGCACCCGGGACTAATAAATCGAACTACGCTTATTACTCATATTGAGTCTTTTGTCGTACGTTCCTCCGTCGCTCGCAGGACTGCACCCCGTGGAAGAGATGACCCACGCCGGAGCAGTTTCACGAAGGACTGTGGCCCGTGGGAGGGACCCCACGCTGGAGCAGAGGAGGAATGCAAGGAGTTCTTCCCCCGACGATGACACAGAGGCGTAAAACAACGCGTGATGAACTGACTGCGACCCCCATTCCCCCCCCCACCGCCCCCGACCCCCCCCTCCATGCCGCTCGGGAGGGGAAGGTAGTAGAGATAATGTTAAGCCCGGGAAGAGGGAGGGGTGGGGGGAGGTTATCTTGTTCCCTGTCTCATTCTCCTGCTAGTTTTAGAAATAAATGAGTGTTTTTCCCCAAGTCGAGTCTGTTTTGCCTGTAACGGTAACTTTACAAATTTCTTCCCGTCCTTATCTCAAACCTCGAGCCGTTTTTCTTATATCATCTCCCCCTATTCTCTCGGAGGGTGGGGGGAGCGAGAGAGAGACTGTGTAGTCTGGTCCCGATCGGGGCTGAACTGCGACAGTGGCCCAGCTGTCTGAGAGCAGTAGCAGCTGTCATTCTAAACATTCAAGAAGCCTGAAAGTTCACTCTAGGCCAGAAAATGACTGTCCTAGTTTCCCAGACTGTATCTGCGGTCCTTGAAGCAAAAGGAGGGCATTGGCTTTCCCCACAAAGGTTCCTGAAATATCAAGCTATAATGGTTGAACAGGATGATGTTGAAATCGTGACCACAAACATCATCAATCCGGCCTCATTCCTTGATGGGAACATCAGGGAGCCGGTGAGTCATGACTGCGTGGAAACAATTGAAACCATGTATTCTAGTCGAACGGATCTTAAAGATGTCCCTGTCGATGGAGCCGAACATTGGTTCACCGATGGAAGCAGCTATATGTTAAATGGAAGGCGACATTCCGGATATGCTGTTACCACTTTTGAAAAGGTGATAGAGTCCAGGCCACTATCAGCCGATGTCTCAACCCAAAAGGCCGAGATCATAGCCCTTACCTGAGCCCTGGAGAGAGCCCAGGGAAGGACTGTAAACATTTGGACTGACCCTAAATATGCCTTTGGGGTGGTACATGCCCATGGAGCAATATGGAAGGCAAGAGGACTGTTAAATTCTCATGGAAAAACCATCAAACACGCAGAAGGGATTTTGAAAATCCTGAATGCAGTCCAGCTTCCCAAAAAGGTGGCAATTATGCATATTAAAGCACACCAGAAAGTGAGCACAGAATTGGAAAGAGGAAATGAGCTGGCAGATAGGGAAGCAAAACAAGCAGCTAGAGAAACAATCAAGGTAGAGGGTGCGCTAATACCTGATGGACAGGTATTTCTAGAAGGTAAACCAGAATACACAAAGGAAGTCGGCAAACTTATTAATGATCTAAAGGGGTCATATAATGAGGAAGGGTGGGCCAATTACTACCCCTCACACGGGAGGGTAGTAATTCCCTCCTACATGATATGGTCAGTAGTCCGAGAAGAACATAGAAAAAGACACTGGGGGGAGGCGGGGGCAGAAGCCCTATATAAAGATCTCATCAGGAACATAATAGCGTGAAACTTAGACACTACCGCTAGACAAGTAACTCAACAATGTGATCTTTGTCTCCAGACTAATCCTAAAGTTGTAAAAGGGCCGAAACTTGAAAAAATCGGAAAGGGGAATGGTCCGGGACAACGTTGGCAGATTGATTTCTCAGAACTCCCTAGAAAAGGGGGGTATCGATACTTATTAGTACTTACGGATACCTTTTCAGGCTGGCCAGAAGCTTTCCCGTGCGGAACTGCTAAAGCCTGGGAAGTAACCAAAATACTGCTCCAGGAAATAGTACCTAGGTTTGGAGTCCCAGCAGTAATGCCCTCGGATAGAGGACCACATTTTGTGTCCAGAATAGTACAAGCAATTAGCCACCATCTAGGGATAGAGTGGCAATTACATACCTCTTACCGACCACAATCAAGTGGCCAGGTGGAGAAAATGAATCACCCAATCAAACAACAGATTGTCAAGTTGGGTCAGGAAACTAATCTAACTTTACCATTAGCTCTTATACGAATACGAACCAGACCAAGAGCAAGAGAAGGGCTTAGTCCATTCGAAATTCTATATGGACGACCCTATGGGGTACAAAAGGGAACGTCTTCACAAATTGGTGAAGAAATAATGACCTCCTATATGGTGGCACTAAACAAACAATTAAAAAGAATTGAAAAACATGCAATGGGAACACGTCGTAGGGGTCTGGATGGGCCTGTTCACGATATACAACCAGGGGACTATGTATATGTTAAATCTCTTACAGAAAAAACTCTGGAACCACAGTGGGCCGGACCTTTTCAAGTCCTCCTCACCACCTACACGGCAATTAAGGTAAAGGGACAGAACTCCTGGATACACCATACTCGGATCAAGAGAGCCTCTGCAACCTTGTGGAAAGTAACTCCAGACAACAACGAAGACTTGAGACTTAAACTCGTTCGAACGGATAAGGGCGGGAACAGTGCAGTAGTGAACCGGAGGGACACCACAGCAAACGATACCGGACAAAGAAACCGGGACCGGCCAGTAACTAATCTCGCCCAAATCTGTCATCGGTGCAGTTTATATCTTATTTGTCATTTTATTATAGGAAATATAAAACCCATTTTAGCAGGTCACCAAAGGCAGTACATTATCTACAGAAGTAGCTGTACTAATCCACTAGACCAACTAAATCCTAAAATGACCAATTGTTTAATTGGAATTGTGGTTGGGCTTACAATATTTTCCTGCATCTTACCACCAACTTGTAATCAAAAGGACACCAAATGGCCGTGGTCTCACGCCTCCCTTGGGTTTACAGGAAGCATGGGACCACCTTTTAAACGGTCGGGCTTAAACTTGGCCACTGTGGTTATGCACAAAATGGAAATGTACTCAGGGCATGAGTGGGGCTGGGACAGAGGCAACAGGGATCCTTAATACTATGGTGCGCCCCGTTGTGATCTTATTGATTAGCTTAGGAGTTTTATTACTATTAACTATTGTGCTGTACCTATGGGTTTGGAGAATGTTTAAGAAAGTAACACTGTCGTAGTTCAGCCCCGATCAGGACCAGACTACGCAGTCTCTCTCTCACTCCTCCCACCCTCCGAGAGAACAGGGGGAGATAACGTAAGGAAAAACGGCTCGAGGTTTGAGATAAGGACAGGGAGAAATCCTTAAAGTTACCATCACGGGCAAAACAGACTCGACTTGGGGAAAACTATTCATTTATTACTACAAACAGCAAGATAATGAGACAGAGAACAAGATAACCTCCCTCCACCCCTCCCTCTTCCCAAGCTTAACATTATCTCTACTACCTTCCCCCCCCCGAGTGGCACAGGAGGGGGAAGAGGGAATGGGGATTGCGGTCAGTTCATCACGCGTTGTTTTACACTGCTGCTTCATGGTTGGGGGAAGAACTCGCATTCCTCCCCTGCTCTGTTGTGGGGTCCCACCCGTACGCCACAGTCCTTCCTGAAACTGCTCCGGCATGGGTCATCTCTTCCACGGGGTGCAGTCTCTCCAGAACGGCTGTCCCAGCGGGCCCTCCATGGGCCACAGCTGCCTTCAGGCATCCACCTCCCCCAGTACAGGATCCTTCACGGGCTCCAAGTGGATCTCTGCCCCTCCGTGGACCTCCATGGGCTGCAGGGGGACAACCTGCTCCACCATGGTCGTCACCACAGGCTGCAGGGGAATCTTGGCCAGGAGCCGCATTACTCCTCCCACTCCTTCTGAACTGACCTGGGCATCTGCAGCCGTTCCTCACAACAGGCTGGTAGATGTCTCTCAGGATCCTTTTTACATCTTATTCACTTCTCCTCTCCTCTCCACTTCCTGCAGCCGGGCCGGACCAATTCGGGCCCAGTCAGCCGCTTGGCGAGAGGCCAGAGGGTGAGGCCTGCAAGGCCCATAAGGCCTGCGCCTCCCCCTCTGTGCCTCTGCCCCCCGCTCAGCTGCTTCACATCTCTCCCTTTTTTTTTTTTTTCTGTTTTCCCCTATTTGAATACGTTATCACAGAGGCATTATCATGGGACATTCTGCTACCAATTGGCTTGGCCTTGGCCAGCAGCGGGTCCGCTCTAGGCCCGGCCGAGTCCACTGAACAAAGGGGAGCGACTTCTAGCAGTTTCCTACAGAAGCTACCACCTTAGGCCCCCCCCCCACTAACAAAACCATGTATGATGCTTCATATCATTCAGGGAAACTGTTTAAGTAAAAGAATTTACTTAGTGTGATAAAAAGGGGGGATTGATATAGGGGACAATAAGTTAATCACAACTATATATGTATGCTCTTAAAGAATTGTTGTAGTTCAGCCCCGATCGGGACCAGACTACGCAGTCTCTCTCTCACTCCCCCCCCACTCTCCAAGAGAACAGGGGGAGATTTGGTAAACAAAAGAAAACCAGGAAAAAAACCAAACCCGTGGGTTGAGATTGAACAAAAAGTAAATTTAACAGTAATGACAGAAGAAAACAAAACAGTGATGCAATACAAATATAGTATAATGGCTTACAACAAATCTCCACACCTAGTTTCTTCCACGTAGCAGGAGGCTCCTTTCACCACCCTCCTCACTTACATACTGAGCCCCAGCAGTTAGCTGATTAGTTAACTATCCCAGCCATAGGGGCTACCAGCTTCAGTACTCCACCCAGCTCAGGTAAATATTAACTCTATCCTAGCCAGAAACAGGACAAGAATACAGTTATAAAACATAGTCATGTACCCATATAGCTTAGAGAAACAATTAATGGAAGAGGAAGTCTGTTTTTTTTTTCTTTTCCTGACGAAGGACTCATTTGTAAGGAGTGAGAAACAGTCCCTACTGCTCAGTGGGAAAAAATCTTAAAAATCCTGAACCTTTTGTTACATGGTGACCAGCTCTGAATACCCTTGCTGCTCCTCACCGGCTCTTGCTACCACACATACAGGCTCCAAACTCTGGGGCTCCGGGCTTTCCTAGACCACCAGGACAGGGTGGTAAAGATCTACAGGCATAAAAAAAATCTACAGGCCAGGAAACATTGGGGCTCCGGGATTTCTTAGACCACCAGGACTCCGACGTTTAACACCAGCTCGAGCTGTCCGCCTAGTGTTAAACCACAGCTTAAAAATGGTGAATGTCAGACAGCTGCTCCCACACCAGAAGTGTCAGCTCTGGAATGTCTTGCTGCTTCTCACCAGCTCTAGGCACCACATCTACAGGCTCACAAACATTGGGGATCCGGCATTTCCTGGGACACCAGGACTCCGACGTCTACCATCACCTCAACTCAGCAGTCCCTTTTGAAAAAAATCTTAAAAATCACAAACGTCAGAAGACTGCTCCCACACCAGAAGTGACATTTCTGAAAGCTCTTGCTTCTCCTGCCCGGCTCTTGCCACCGCATCTACAGGCTCACAAATATTGGGACTGCGAGATTTCCTAGAACACCAGCACTCCAACGTTTACCACGGTGTACTTATGGCCGCCCAGTGAAAACACTCTTATATATCATGAACGTTGGATGATAGATCCCACACCAGAAGTGCCAGCTCTGAAAACCCCTCAGTGGCTCTTGCCACCGCATCTACAAGCCCAGCAACACTGGGGCTCCGTTCTTTCCTAGACAATCAGGACTCCGACTTTTGCCACCATGTACACCAGTAAACTTTCAGAGGTGGCACTTTTGGTGTTAAAGCAATCGTCTGAGTTAGTGATTTTTAAGATTTATTTCTCAATGTGCAGCAGCTCTAGGTGATGGTAACTGTCAGAGTCCTGCTGGTGGAGGAAAGCCCAGAGACTCAATGTTTCTGAGCCTGTAGATGTGGTGGGAAGAGTCGGTGAGGAGCAGCAAGAACTTTTAGAGCAGGCATTTCAGGTGTTGGAGTAATTGTCTGACTTCCTTCTCCGCGGCTGCTTCCAAGTTGACGGTAACTGCCAGCGTGCTAGCTGTGTAGGACAGTGAAGAGGCTGACGCGTGTGTGTCCGTAGAGCTGCTAGAAAGCGTACGTGACGAGCAGGAAGGGCTTTCAGAGCAGCCGGTTCTCGTCTTGCACAGTCGCCACACATCCGCACTTTTAGTGCCTCAGAACCCCGGACAGCTTGCAAAACACGGCTGTAACTGTCCCAGCGCAAGCTGTTCAGGAAAGCACAGAAACGCGATGTTCGCGTGCTTTTAGCGCTGCTCGCAAGAAGCCTCCGGAGCAGGCACTTCTCGTGCAGCAACAACCGTGCCTGCTACGATCTTTCCTAGCCTCTTTTCCTCCGGGCAGCCGGCTTGAGCTGATGTGAAGTGTTGGTGGGCAAATCATCCAGAGAAGCGTCGCAATGCTTCTGGGCTGTTAGCAAGAGCTTTCCTTGCTGACCCTTTTCACGTTGGAGATTAGCTGGACATTTGCCGGTTTAGTGCCTTGTTTCTTCTGCGCAGCTTGCACAAAGCTCATTGCGGCTTTCGCGGTTCGAGTTGTGCATCGCCGGAGCTCTGCGGGAAAGAGCGAGAGAAGAGCCGCGAAAGCTCCGAGTGCGGCCAGCTCGCGTGTAGCCGCGAATGTGCGCTGTTCGCCGGTTGCAGGGCGAGTGCCTTCTGCGCGGCTGCTTCCAAGTTGACGGTAACTGCCAGCGTGCTAGCTGTGTAGGACAGTGAAGAGGCTGACGCGTGTGTGTCCGTAGAGCTGCTAGAAAGCGTACGTGACGAGCAGGAAGGGCTTTCAGAGCAGCCGGTTCTCGTCTTGCACAGTCGCCACACATCCGCACTTTTAGTGCCTCAGAACCCCGGACAGCTTGCAAAACACGGCTGTAACTGTCCCAGCGCAAGCTGTTCAGGAAAGCACAGAAACGCGATGTTCGCGTGCTTTTAGCGCTGCTCGCAAGAAGCCTCCGGAGCAGGCACTTCTCGTGCAGCAACAACCGTGCCTGCTACGATCTTTCCTAGCCTCTTTTCCTCCGGGCAGCCGGCTTGAGCTGATGTGAAGTGTTGGTGGGCAAATCATCCAGAGAAGCGTCGCAATGCTTCTGGGCTGTTAGCAAGAGCTTTCCTTGCTGAGCCTTTTCACGTTGGAGATTAGCTGGACATTTGCCGGTTTAGTGCCTTGTTTCTTCTGCGCAGCTTGCACAAAGCTCATTGCGGCTTTCGCGGTTCGAGTTGTGCATCGCCGGAGCTCTGCGGGAAAGAGCGAGAGAAGAGCCGCGAAAGCTCCGAGTGCGGCCAGCTCGCGTGTAGCCGCGAATGTGCGCTGTTCGCCGGTTGCAGGGCGACTGCCTTCTGCGCGGCTGCTTCCAAGTTGACGGTAACTGCCAGCGTGCTAGCTGTGTAGGACAGTGAAGAGGCTGACGCGTGTGTGTCCGTAGAGCTGCTAGAAAGCGTACGTGACGAGCAGGAAGGGCTTTCAGAGCAGCCGGTTCTCGTCTTGCACAGTCGCCACACATCCGCACTTTTAGTGCCTCAGAACCCCGGACAGCTTGCAAAACACGGCTGTAACTGTCCCAGCGCAAGCTGTTCAGGAAAGCACAGAAACGCGATGTTCGCGTGCTTTTAGCGCTGCTCGCAAGAAGCCTCCGGAGCAGGCACTTCTCGTGCAGCAACAACCGTGCCTGCTACGATCTTTCCTAGCCTCTTTTCCTCCGGGCAGCCGGCTTGAGCTGATGTGAAGTGTTGGTGGGCAAATCATCCAGAGAAGCGTCGCAATGCTTCTGGGCTGTTAGCAAGAGCTTTCCTTGCTGAGCCTTTTCACGTTGGAGATTAGCTGGACATTTGCCGGTTTAGTGCCTTGTTTCTTCTGCGCAGCTTGCACAAAGCTCATTGCGGCTTTCGCGGTTCGAGTTGTGCATCGCCGGAGCTCTGCGGGAAAGAGCGAGAGAAGAGCCGCGAAAGCTCCGAGTGCGGCCAGCTCGCGTGTAGCCGCGAATGTGCGCTGTTCGCCGGTTGCAGGGCGAGTGCCTTCTGCGCGGCTGCTTCCAAGTTGACGGTAACTGCCAGCGTGCTAGCTGTGTAGGACAGTGAAGAGGCTGACGCGTGTGTGTCCGTAGAGCTGCTAGAAAGCGTACGTGACGAGCAGGAAGGGCTTTCAGAGCAGCCGGTTCTCGTCTTGCACAGTCGCCACACATCCGCACTTTTAGTGCCTCAGAACCCCGGACAGCTTGCAAAACACGGCTGTAACTGTCCCAGCGCAAGCTGTTCAGGAAAGCACAGAAACGCGATGTTCGCGTGCTTTTAGCGCTGCTCGCAAGAAGCCTCCGGAGCAGGCACTTCTCGTGCAGCAACAACCGTGCCTGCTACGATCTTTCCTAGCCTCTTTTCCTCCGGGCAGCCGGCTTGAGCTGATGTGAAGTGTTGGTGGGCAAATCATCCAGAGAAGCGTCGCAATGCTTCTGGGCTGTTAGCAAGAGCTTTCCTTGCTGAGCCTTTTCACGTTGGAGATTAGCTGGACATTTGCCGGTTTAGTGCCTTGTTTCTTCTGCGCAGCTTGCACAAAGCTCATTGCGGCTTTCGCGGTTCGAGTTGTGCATCGCCGGAGCTCTGCGGGAAAGAGCGAGAGAAGAGCCGCGAAAGCTCCGAGTGCGGCCAGCTCGCGTGTAGTCGCGAATGTGCGCTGTTCGCCGGTTGCAGGGCGAGTGCCTTCTGCGCGGCTGCTTCCAAGTTGACGGTAACTGCCAGCGTGCTAGCTGTGTAGGACAGTGAAGAGGCTGACGCGTGTGTGTCCGTAGAGCTGCTAGAAAGCGTACGTGACGAGCAGGAAGGGCTTTCAGAGCAGCCGGTTCTCGTCTTGCACAGTCGCCACACATCCGCACTTTTAGTGCCTCAGAACCCCGGACAGCTTGCAAAACACGGCTGTAACTGTCCCAGCGCAAGCTGTTCAGGAAAGCACAGAAACGCGATGTTCGCGTGCTTTTAGCGCTGCTCGCAAGAAGCCTCCGGAGCAGGCACTTCTCGTGCAGCAACAACCGTGCCTGCTACGATCTTTCCTAGCCTCTTTTCCTCCGGGCAGCCGGCTTGAGCTGATGTGAAGTGTTGGTGGGCAAATCATCCAGAGAAGCGTCGCAATGCTTCTGGGCTGTTAGCAAGAGCTTTCCTTGCTGAGCCTTTTCACGTTGGAGATTAGCTGGACATTTGCCGGTTTAGTGCCTTGTTTCTTCTGCGCAGCTTGCACAAAGCTCATTGCGGCTTTCGCGGTTCGAGTTGTGCATCGCCGGAGCTCTGCGGGAAAGAGCGAGAGAAGAGCCGCGAAAGCTCCGAGTGCGGCCAGCTCGCGTGTAGCCGCGAATGTGCGCTGTTCGCCGGTTGCAGGGCGAGTGCCTTCTGCGCGGCTGCTTCCAAGTTGACGGTAACTGCCAGCGTGCTAGCTGTGTAGGACAGTGAAGAGGCTGACGCGTGTGTGTCCGTAGAGCTGCTAGAAAGCGTACGTGACGAGCAGGAAGGGCTTTCAGAGCAGCCGGTTCTCGTCTTGCACAGTCGCCACACATCCGCACTTTTAGTGCCTCAGAACCCCGGACAGCTTGCAAAACACGGCTGTAACTGTCCCAGCGCAAGCTGTTCAGGAAAGCACAGAAACGCGATGTTCGCGTGCTTTTAGCGCTGCTCGCAAGAAGCCTCCGGAGCAGGCACTTCTCGTGCAGCAACAACCGTGCCTGCTACGATCTTTCCTAGCCTCTTTTCCTCCGGGCAGCCGGCTTGAGCTGATGTGAAGTGTTGGTGGGCAAATCATCCAGAGAAGCGTCGCAATGCTTCTGGGCTGTTAGCAAGAGCTTTCCTTGCTGACCCTTTTCACGTTGGAGATTAGCTGGACATTTGCCGGTTTAGTGCCTTGTTTCTTCTGCGCAGCTTGCACAAAGCTCATTGCGGCTTTCGCGGTTCGAGTTGTGCATCGCCGGAGCTCTGCGGGAAAGAGCGAGAGAAGAGCCGCGAAAGCTCCGAGTGCGGCCAGCTCGCGTGTAGCCGCGAATGTGCGCTGTTCGCCGGTTGCAGGGCGAGTGCCTTCTGCGCGGCTGCTTCCAAGTTGACGGTAACTGCCAGCGTGCTAGCTGTGTAGGACAGTGAAGAGGCTGACGCGTGTGTGTCCGTAGAGCTGCTAGAAAGCGTACGTGACGAGCAGGAAGGGCTTTCAGAGCAGCCGGTTCTCGTCTTGCACAGTCGCCACACATCCGCACTTTTAGTGCCTCAGAACCCCGGACAGCTTGCAAAACACGGCTGTAACTGTCCCAGCGCAAGCTGTTCAGGAAAGCACAGAAACGCGATGTTCGCGTGCTTTTAGCGCTGCTCGCAAGAAGCCTCCGGAGCAGGCACTTCTCGTGCAGCAACAACCGTGCCTGCTACGATCTTTCCTAGCCTCTTTTCCTCCGGGCAGCCGGCTTGAGCTGATGTGAAGTGTTGGTGGGCAAATCATCCAGAGAAGCGTCGCAATGCTTCTGGGCTGTTAGCAAGAGCTTTCCTTGCTGACCCTTTTCACGTTGGAGATTAGCTGGACATTTGCCGGTTTAGTGCCTTGTTTCTTCTGCGCAGCTTGCACAAAGCTCATTGCGGCTTTCGCGGTTCGAGTTGTGCATCGCCGGAGCTCTGCGGGAAAGAGCGAGAGAAGAGCCGCGAAAGCTCCGAGTGCGGCCAGCTCGCGTGTAGCCGCGAATGTGCGCTGTTCGCCGGTTGCAGGGCGACTGCCTTCTGCGCGGCTGCTTCCAAGTTGACGGTAACTGCCAGCGTGCTAGCTGTGTAGGACAGTGAAGAGGCTGACGCGTGTGTGTCCGTAGAGCTGCTAGAAAGCGTACGTGACGAGCAGGAAGGGCTTTCAGAGCAGCCGGTTCTCGTCTTGCACAGTCGCCACACATCCGCACTTTTAGTGCCTCAGAACCCCGGACAGCTTGCAAAACACGGCTGTAACTGTCCCAGCGCAAGCTGTTCAGGAAAGCACAGAAACGCGATGTTCGCGTGCTTTTAGCGCTGCTCGCAAGAAGCCTCCGGAGCAGGCACTTCTCGTGCAGCAACAACCGTGCCTGCTACGATCTTTCCTAGCCTCTTTTCCTCCGGGCAGCCGGCTTGAGCTGATGTGAAGTGTTGGTGGGCAAATCATCCAGAGAAGCGTCGCAATGCTTCTGGGCTGTTAGCAAGAGCTTTCCTTGCTGACCCTTTTCACGTTGGAGATTAGCTGGACATTTGCCGGTTTAGTGCCTTGTTTCTTCTGCGCAGCTTGCACAAAGCTCATTGCGGCTTTCGCGGTTCGAGTTGTGCATCGCCGGAGCTCTGCGGGAAAGAGCGAGAGAAGAGCCGCGAAAGCTCCGAGTGCGGCCAGCTCGCGTGTAGCCGCGAATGTGCGCTGTTCGCCGGTTGCAGGGCGACTGCCTTCTGCGCGGCTGCTTCCAAGTTGACGGTAACTGCCAGCGTGCTAGCTGTGTAGGACAGTGAAGAGGCTGACGCGTGTGTGTCCGTAGAGCTGCTAGAAAGCGTACGTGACGAGCAGGAAGGGCTTTCAGAGCAGCCGGTTCTCGTCTTGCACAGTCGCCACACATCCGCACTTTTAGTGCCTCAGAACCCCGGACAGCTTGCAAAACACGGCTGTAACTGTCCCAGCGCAAGCTGTTCAGGAAAGCACAGAAACGCGATGTTCGCGTGCTTTTAGCGCTGCTCGCAAGAAGCCTCCGGAGCAGGCACTTCTCGTGCAGCAACAACCGTGCCTGCTACGATCTTTCCTAGCCTCTTTTCCTCCGGGCAGCCGGCTTGAGCTGATGTGAAGTGTTGGTGGGCAAATCATCCAGAGAAGCGTCGCAATGCTTCTGGGCTGTTAGCAAGAGCTTTCCTTGCTGACCCTTTTCACGTTGGAGATTAGCTGGACATTTGCCGGTTTAGTGCCTTGTTTCTTCTGCGCAGCTTGCACAAAGCTCATTGCGGCTTTCGCGGTTCGAGTTGTGCATCGCCGGAGCTCTGCGGGAAAGAGCGAGAGAAGAGCCGCGAAAGCTCCGAGTGCGGCCAGCTCGCGTGTAGCCGCGAATGTGCGCTGTTCGCCGGTTGCAGGGCGAGTGCCTTCTGCGCGGCTGCTTCCAAGTTGACGGTAACTGCCAGCGTGCTAGCTGTGTAGGACAGTGAAGAGGCTGACGCGTGTGTGTCCGTAGAGCTGCTAGAAAGCGTACGTGACGAGCAGGAAGGGCTTTCAGAGCAGCCGGTTCTCGTCTTGCACAGTCGCCACACATCCGCACTTTTAGTGCCTCAGAACCCCGGACAGCTTGCAAAACACGGCTGTAACTGTCCCAGCGCAAGCTGTTCAGGAAAGCACAGAAACGCGATGTTCGCGTGCTTTTAGCGCTGCTCGCAAGAAGCCTCCGGAGCAGGCACTTCTCGTGCAGCAACAACCGTGCCTGCTACGATCTTTCCTAGCCTCTTTTCCTCCGGGCAGCCGGCTTGAGCTGATGTGAAGTGTTGGTGGGCAAATCATCCAGAGAAGCGTCGCAATGCTTCTGGGCTGTTAGCAAGAGCTTTCCTTGCTGAGCCTTTTCACGTTGGAGATTAGCTGGACATTTGCCGGTTTAGTGCCTTGTTTCTTCTGCGCAGCTTGCACAAAGCTCATTGCGGCTTTCGCGGTTCGAGTTGTGCATCGCCGGAGCTCTGCGGGAAAGAGCGAGAGAAGAGCCGCGAAAGCTCCGAGTGCGGCCAGCTCGCGTGTAGCCGCGAATGTGCGCTGTTCGCCGGTTGCAGGGCGACTGCCTTCTGCGCGGCTGCTTCCAAGTTGACGGTAACTGCCAGCGTGCTAGCTGTGTAGGACAGTGAAGAGGCTGACGCGTGTGTGTCCGTAGAGCTGCTAGAAAGCGTACGTGACGAGCAGGAAGGGCTTTCAGAGCAGCCGGTTCTCGTCTTGCACAGTCGCCACACATCCGCACTTTTAGTGCCTCAGAATCCCGGACAGCTTGCAAAACACGGCTGTAACTGTCCCAGCGCAAGCTGTTCAGGAAAGCACAGAAACGCGATGTTCGCGTGCTTTTAGCGCTGCTCGCAAGAAGCCTCCGGAGCAGGCACTTCTCGTGCAGCAACAACCGTGCCTGCTACGATCTTTCCTAGCCTCTTTTCCTCCGGGCAGCCGGCTTGAGCTGATGTGAAGTGTTGGTGGGCAAATCATCCAGAGAAGCGTCGCAATGCTTCTGGGCTGTTAGCAAGAGCTTTCCTTGCTGAGCCTTTTCACGTTGGAGATTAGCTGGACATTTGCCGGTTTAGTGCCTTGTTTCTTCTGCGCAGCTTGCACAAAGCTCATTGCGGCTTTCGCGGTTCGAGTTGTGCATCGCCGGAGCTCTGCGGGAAAGAGCGAGAGAAGAGCCGCGAAAGCTCCGAGTGCGGCCAGCTCGCGTGTAGCCGCGAATGTGCGCTGTTCGCCGGTTGCAGGGCGAGTGCCTTCTGCGCGGCTGCTTCCAAGTTGACGGTAACTGCCAGCGTGCTAGCTGTGTAGGACAGTGAAGAGGCTGACGCGTGTGTGTCCGTAGAGCTGCTAGAAAGCGTACGTGACGAGCAGGAAGGGCTTTCAGAGCAGCCGGTTCTCGTCTTGCACAGTCGCCACACATCCGCACTTTTAGTGCCTCAGAACCCCGGACAGCTTGCAAAACACGGCTGTAACTGTCCCAGCGCAAGCTGTTCAGGAAAGCACAGAAACGCGATGTTCGCGTGCTTTTAGCGCTGCTCGCAAGAAGCCTCCGGAGCAGGCACTTCTCGTGCAGCAACAACCGTGCCTGCTACGATCTTTCCTAGCCTCTTTTCCTCCGGGCAGCCGGCTTGAGCTGATGTGAAGTGTTGGTGGGCAAATCATCCAGAGAAGCGTCGCAATGCTTCTGGGCTGTTAGCAAGAGCTTTCCTTGCTGAGCCTTTTCACGTTGGAGATTAGCTGGACATTTGCCGGTTTAGTGCCTTGTTTCTTCTGCGCAGCTTGCACAAAGCTCATTGCGGCTTTCGCGGTTCGAGTTGTGCATCGCCGGAGCTCTGCGGGAAAGAGCGAGAGAAGAGCCGCGAAAGCTCCGAGTGCGGCCAGCTCGCGTGTAGCCGCGAATGTGCGCTGTTCGCCGGTTGCAGGGCGACTGCCTTCTGCGCGGCTGCTTCCAAGTTGACGGTAACTGCCAGCGTGCTAGCTGTGTAGGACAGTGAAGAGGCTGACGCGTGTGTGTCCGTAGAGCTGCTAGAAAGCGTACGTGACGAGCAGGAAGGGCTTTCAGAGCAGCCGGTTCTCGTCTTGCACAGTCGCCACACATCCGCACTTTTAGTGCCTCAGAACCCCGGACAGCTTGCAAAACACGGCTGTAACTGTCCCAGCGCAAGCTGTTCAGGAAAGCACAGAAACGCGATGTTCGCGTGCTTTTAGCGCTGCTCGCAAGAAGCCTCCGGAGCAGGCACTTCTCGTGCAGCAACAACCGTGCCTGCTACGATCTTTCCTAGCCTCTTTTCCTCCGGGCAGCCGGCTTGAGCTGATGTGAAGTGTTGGTGGGCAAATCATCCAGAGAAGCGTCGCAATGCTTCTGGGCTGTTAGCAAGAGCTTTCCTTGCTGAGCCTTTTCACGTTGGAGATTAGCTGGACATTTGCCGGTTTAGTGCCTTGTTTCTTCTGCGCAGCTTGCACAAAGCTCATTGCGGCTTTCGCGGTTCGAGTTGTGCATCGCCGGAGCTCTGCGGGAAAGAGCGAGAGAAGAGCCGCGAAAGCTCCGAGTGCGGCCAGCTCGCGTGTAGCCGCGAATGTGCGCTGTTCGCCGGTTGCAGGGCGAGTGCCTTCTGCGCGGCTGCTTCCAAGTTGACGGTAACTGCCAGCGTGCTAGCTGTGTAGGACAGTGAAGAGGCTGACGCGTGTGTGTCCGTAGAGCTGCTAGAAAGCGTACGTGACGAGCAGGAAGGGCTTTCAGAGCAGCCGGTTCTCGTCTTGCACAGTCGCCACACATCCGCACTTTTAGTGCCTCAGAACCCCGGACAGCTTGCAAAACACGGCTGTAACTGTCCCAGCGCAAGCTGTTCAGGAAAGCACAGAAACGCGATGTTCGCGTGCTTTTAGCGCTGCTCGCAAGAAGCCTCCGGAGCAGGCACTTCTCGTGCAGCAACAACCGTGCCTGCTACGATCTTTCCTAGCCTCTTTTCCTCCGGGCAGCCGGCTTGAGCTGATGTGAAGTGTTGGTGGGCAAATCATCCAGAGAAGCGTCGCAATGCTTCTGGGCTGTTAGCAAGAGCTTTCCTTGCTGAGCCTTTTCACGTTGGAGATTAGCTGGACATTTGCCGGTTTAGTGCCTTGTTTCTTCTGCGCAGCTTGCACAAAGCTCATTGCGGCTTTCGCGGTTCGAGTTGTGCATCGCCGGAGCTCTGCGGGAAAGAGCGAGAGAAGAGCCGCGAAAGCTCCGAGTGCGGCCAGCTCGCGTGTAGCCGCGAATGTGCGCTGTTCGCCGGTTGCAGGGCGAGTGCCTTCTGCGCGGCTGCTTCCAAGTTGACGGTAACTGCCAGCGTGCTAGCTGTGTAGGACAGTGAAGAGGCTGACGCGTGTGTGTCCGTAGAGCTGCTAGAAAGCGTACGTGACGAGCAGGAAGGGCTTTCAGAGCAGCCGGTTCTCGTCTTGCACAGTCGCCACACATCCGCACTTTTAGTGCCTCAGAACCCCGGACAGCTTGCAAAACACGGCTGTAACTGTCCCAGCGCAAGCTGTTCAGGAAAGCACAGAAACGCGATGTTCGCGTGCTTTTAGCGCTGCTCGCAAGAAGCCTCCGGAGCAGGCACTTCTCGTGCAGCAACAACCGTGCCTGCTACGATCTTTCCTAGCCTCTTTTCCTCCGGGCAGCCGGCTTGAGCTGATGTGAAGTGTTGGTGGGCAAATCATCCAGAGAAGCGTCGCAATGCTTCTGGGCTGTTAGCAAGAGCTTTCCTTGCTGAGCCTTTTCACGTTGGAGATTAGCTGGACATTTGCCGGTTTAGTGCCTTGTTTCTTCTGCGCAGCTTGCACAAAGCTCATTGCGGCTTTCGCGGTTCGAGTTGTGCATCGCCGGAGCTCTGCGGGAAAGAGCGAGAGAAGAGCCGCGAAAGCTCCGAGTGCGGCCAGCTCGCGTGTAGCCGCGAATGTGCGCTGTTCGCCGGTTGCAGGGCGAGTGCCTTCTGCGCGGCTGCTTCCAAGTTGACGGTAACTGCCAGCGTGCTAGCTGTGTAGGACAGTGAAGAGGCTGACGCGTGTGTGTCCGTAGAGCTGCTAGAAAGCGTACGTGACGAGCAGGAAGGGCTTTCAGAGCAGCCGGTTCTCGTCTTGCACAGTCGCCACACATCCGCACTTTTAGTGCCTCAGAACCCCGGACAGCTTGCAAAACACGGCTGTAACTGTCCCAGCGCAAGCTGTTCAGGAAAGCACAGAAACGCGATGTTCGCGTGCTTTTAGCGCTGCTCGCAAGAAGCCTCCGGAGCAGGCACTTCTCGTGCAGCAACAACCGTGCCTGCTACGATCTTTCCTAGCCTCTTTTCCTCCGGGCAGCCGGCTTGAGCTGATGTGAAGTGTTGGTGGGCAAATCATCCAGAGAAGCGTCGCAATGCTTCTGGGCTGTTAGCAAGAGCTTTCCTTGCTGAGCCTTTTCACGTTGGAGATTAGCTGGACATTTGCCGGTTTAGTGCCTTGTTTCTTCTGCGCAGCTTGCACAAAGCTCATTGCGGCTTTCGCGGTTCGAGTTGTGCATCGCCGGAGCTCTGCGGGAAAGAGCGAGAGAAGAGCCGCGAAAGCTCCGAGTGCGGCCAGCTCGCGTGTAGCCGCGAATGTGCGCTGTTCGCCGGTTGCAGGGCGAGTGCCTTCTGCGCGGCTGCTTCCAAGTTGACGGTAACTGCCAGCGTGCTAGCTGTGTAGGACAGTGAAGAGGCTGACGCGTGTGTGTCCGTAGAGCTGCTAGAAAGCGTACGTGACGAGCAGGAAGGGCTTTCAGAGCAGCCGGTTCTCGTCTTGCACAGTCGCCACACATCCGCACTTTTAGTGCCTCAGAACCCCGGACAGCTTGCAAAACACGGCTGTAACTGTCCCAGCGCAAGCTGTTCAGGAAAGCACAGAAACGCGATGTTCGCGTGCTTTTAGCGCTGCTCGCAAGAAGCCTCCGGAGCAGGCACTTCTCGTGCAGCAACAACCGTGCCTGCTACGATCTTTCCTAGCCTCTTTTCCTCCGGGCAGCCGGCTTGAGCAGATGTGAAGTGTTGGTGGGCAAATCATCCAGAGAAGCGTCGCAATGCTTCTGGGCTGTTAGCAAGAGCTTTCCTTGCTGAGCCTTTTCACGTTGGAGATTAGCTGGACATTTGCCGGTTTAGTGCCTTGTTTCTTCTGCGCAGCTTGCACAAAGCTCATTGCGGCTTTCGCGGTTCGAGTTGTGCATCGCCGGAGCTCTGCGGGAAAGAGCGAGAGAAGAGCCGCGAAAGCTCCGAGTGCGGCCAGCTCGCGTGTAGCCGCGAATGTGCGCTGTTCGCCGGTTGCAGGGCGAGTGCCTTCTGCGCGGCTGCTTCCAAGTTGACGGTAACTGCCAGCGTGCTAGCTGTGTAGGACAGTGAAGAGGCTGACGCGTGTGTGTCCGTAGAGCTGCTAGAAAGCGTACGTGACGAGCAGGAAGGGCTTTCAGAGCAGCCGGTTCTCGTCTTGCACAGTCGCCACACATCCGCACTTTTAGTGCCTCAGAACCCCGGACAGCTTGCAAAACACGGCTGTAACTGTCCCAGCGCAAGCTGTTCAGGAAAGCACAGAAACGCGATGTTCGCGTGCTTTTAGCGCTGCTCGCAAGAAGCCTCCGGAGCAGGCACTTCTCGTGCAGCAACAACCGTGCCTGCTACGATCTTTCCTAGCCTCTTTTCCTCCGGGCAGCCGGCTTGAGCTGATGTGAAGTGTTGGTGGGCAAATCATCCAGAGAAGCGTCGCAATGCTTCTGGGCTGTTAGCAAGAGCTTTCCTTGCTGAGCCTTTTCACGTTGGAGATTAGCTGGACATTTGCCGGTTTAGTGCCTTGTTTCTTCTGCGCAGCTTGCACAAAGCTCATTGCGGCTTTCGCGGTTCGAGTTGTGCATCGCCGGAGCTCTGCGGGAAAGAGCGAGAGAAGAGCCGCGAAAGCTCCGAGTGCGGCCAGCTCGCGTGTAGCCGCGAATGTGCGCTGTTCGCCGGTTGCAGGGCGAGTGCCTTCTGCGCGGCTGCTTCCAAGTTGACGGTAACTGCCAGCGTGCTAGCTGTGTAGGACAGTGAAGAGGCTGACGCGTGTGTGTCCGTAGAGCTGCTAGAAAGCGTACGTGACGAGCAGGAAGGGCTTTCAGAGCAGCCGGTTCTCGTCTTGCACAGTCGCCACACATCCGCACTTTTAGTGCCTCAGAACCCCGGACAGCTTGCAAAACACGGCTGTAACTGTCCCAGCGCAAGCTGTTCAGGAAAGCACAGAAACGCGATGTTCGCGTGCTTTTAGCGCTGCTCGCAAGAAGCCTCCGGAGCAGGCACTTCTCGTGCAGCAACAACCGTGCCTGCTACGATCTTTCCTAGCCTCTTTTCCTCCGGGCAGCCGGCTTGAGCTGATGTGAAGTGTTGGTGGGCAAATCATCCAGAGAAGCGTCGCAATGCTTCTGGGCTGTTAGCAAGAGCTTTCCTTGCTGACCCTTTTCACGTTGGAGATTAGCTGGACATTTGCCGGTTTAGTGCCTTGTTTCTTCTGCGCAGCTTGCACAAAGCTCATTGCGGCTTTCGCGGTTCGAGTTGTGCATCGCCGGAGCTCTGCGGGAAAGAGCGAGAGAAGAGCCGCGAAAGCTCCGAGTGCGGCCAGCTCGCGTGTAGCCGCGAATGTGCGCTGTTCGCCGGTTGCAGGGCGACTGCCTTCTGCGCGGCTGCTTCCAAGTTGACGGTAACTGCCAGCGTGCTAGCTGTGTAGGACAGTGAAGAGGCTGACGCGTGTGTGTCCGTAGAGCTGCTAGAAAGCGTACGTGACGAGCAGGAAGGGCTTTCAGAGCAGCCGGTTCTCGTCTTGCACAGTCGCCACACATCCGCACTTTTAGTGCCTCAGAACCCCGGACAGCTTGCAAAACACGGCTGTAACTGTCCCAGCGCAAGCTGTTCAGGAAAGCACAGAAACGCGATGTTCGCGTGCTTTTAGCGCTGCTCGCAAGAAGCCTCCGGAGCAGGCACTTCTCGTGCAGCAACAACCGTGCCTGCTACGATCTTTCCTAGCCTCTTTTCCTCCGGGCAGCCGGCTTGAGCTGATGTGAAGTGTTGGTGGGCAAATCATCCAGAGAAGCGTCGCAATGCTTCTGGGCTGTTAGCAAGAGCTTTCCTTGCTGACCCTTTTCACGTTGGAGATTAGCTGGACATTTGCCGGTTTAGTGCCTTGTTTCTTCTGCGCAGCTTGCACAAAGCTCATTGCGGCTTTCGCGGTTCGAGTTGTGCATCGCCGGAGCTCTGCGGGAAAGAGCGAGAGAAGAGCCGCGAAAGCTCCGAGTGCGGCCAGCTCGCGTGTAGCCGCGAATGTGCGCTGTTCGCCGGTTGCAGGGCGACTGCCTTCTGCGCGGCTGCTTCCAAGTTGACGGTAACTGCCAGCGTGCTAGCTGTGTAGGACAGTGAAGAGGCTGACGCGTGTGTGTCCGTAGAGCTGCTAGAAAGCGTACGTGACGAGCAGGAAGGGCTTTCAGAGCAGCCGGTTCTCGTCTTGCACAGTCGCCACACATCCGCACTTTTAGTGCCTCAGAACCCCGGACAGCTTGCAAAACACGGCTGTAACTGTCCCAGCGCAAGCTGTTCAGGAAAGCACAGAAACGCGATGTTCGCGTGCTTTTAGCGCTGCTCGCAAGAAGCCTCCGGAGCAGGCACTTCTCGTGCAGCAACAACCGTGCCTGCTACGATCTTTCCTAGCCTCTTTTCCTCCGGGCAGCCGGCTTGAGCTGATGTGAAGTGTTGGTGGGCAAATCATCCAGAGAAGCGTCGCAATGCTTCTGGGCTGTTAGCAAGAGCTTTCCTTGCTGAGCCTTTTCACGTTGGAGATTAGCTGGACATTTGCCGGTTTAGTGCCTTGTTTCTTCTGCGCAGCTTGCACAAAGCTCATTGCGGCTTTCGCGGTTCGAGTTGTGCATCGCCGGAGCTCTGCGGGAAAGAGCGAGAGAAGAGCCGCGAAAGCTCCGAGTGCGGCCAGCTCGCGTGTAGCCGCGAATGTGCGCTGTTCGCCGGTTGCAGGGCGAGTGCCTTCTGCGCGGCTGCTTCCAAGTTGACGGTAACTGCCAGCGTGCTAGCTGTGTAGGACAGTGAAGAGGCTGACGCGTGTGTGTCCGTAGAGCTGCTAGAAAGCGTACGTGACGAGCAGGAAGGGCTTTCAGAGCAGCCGGTTCTCGTCTTGCACAGTCGCCACACATCCGCACTTTTAGTGCCTCAGAACCCCGGACAGCTTGCAAAACACGGCTGTAACTGTCCCAGCGCAAGCTGTTCAGGAAAGCACAGAAACGCGATGTTCGCGTGCTTTTAGCGCTGCTCGCAAGAAGCCTCCGGAGCAGGCACTTCTCGTGCAGCAACAACCGTGCCTGCTACGATCTTTCCTAGCCTCTTTTCCTCCGGGCAGCCGGCTTGAGCTGATGTGAAGTGTTGGTGGGCAAATCATCCAGAGAAGCGTCGCAATGCTTCTGGGCTGTTAGCAAGAGCTTTCCTTGCTGAGCCTTTTCACGTTGGAGATTAGCTGGACATTTGCCGGTTTAGTGCCTTGTTTCTTCTGCGCAGCTTGCACAAAGCTCATTGCGGCTTTCGCGGTTCGAGTTGTGCATCGCCGGAGCTCTGCGGGAAAGAGCGAGAGAAGAGCCGCGAAAGCTCCGAGTGCGGCCAGCTCGCGTGTAGCCGCGAATGTGCGCTGTTCGCCGGTTGCAGGGCGAGTGCCTTCTGCGCGGCTGCTTCCAAGTTGACGGTAACTGCCAGCGTGCTAGCTGTGTAGGACAGTGAAGAGGCTGACGCGTGTGTGTCCGTAGAGCTGCTAGAAAGCGTACGTGACGAGCAGGAAGGGCTTTCAGAGCAGCCGGTTCTCGTCTTGCACAGTCGCCACACATCCGCACTTTTAGTGCCTCAGAACCCCGGACAGCTTGCAAAACACGGCTGTAACTGTCCCAGCGCAAGCTGTTCAGGAAAGCACAGAAACGCGATGTTCGCGTGCTTTTAGCGCTGCTCGCAAGAAGCCTCCGGAGCAGGCACTTCTCGTGCAGCAACAACCGTGCCTGCTACGATCTTTCCTAGCCTCTTTTCCTCCGGGCAGCCGGCTTGAGCTGATGTGAAGTGTTGGTGGGCAAATCATCCAGAGAAGCGTCGCAATGCTTCTGGGCTGTTAGCAAGAGCTTTCCTTGCTGACCCTTTTCACGTTGGAGATTAGCTGGACATTTGCCGGTTTAGTGCCTTGTTTCTTCTGCGCAGCTTGCACAAAGCTCATTGCGGCTTTCGCGGTTCGAGTTGTGCATCGCCGGAGCTCTGCGGGAAAGAGCGAGAGAAGAGCCGCGAAAGCTCCGAGTGCGGCCAGCTCGCGTGTAGCCGCGAATGTGCGCTGTTCGCCGGTTGCAGGGCGAGTGCCTTCTGCGCGGCTGCTTCCAAGTTGACGGTAACTGCCAGCGTGCTAGCTGTGTAGGACAGTGAAGAGGCTGACGCGTGTGTGTCCGTAGAGCTGCTAGAAAGCGTACGTGACGAGCAGGAAGGGCTTTCAGAGCAGCCGGTTCTCGTCTTGCACAGTCGCCACACATCCGCACTTTTAGTGCCTCAGAACCCCGGACAGCTTGCAAAACACGGCTGTAACTGTCCCAGCGCAAGCTGTTCAGGAAAGCACAGAAACGCGATGTTCGCGTGCTTTTAGCGCTGCTCGCAAGAAGCCTCCGGAGCAGGCACTTCTCGTGCAGCAACAACCGTGCCTGCTACGATCTTTCCTAGCCTCTTTTCCTCCGGGCAGCCGGCTTGAGCTGATGTGAAGTGTTGGTGGGCAAATCATCCAGAGAAGCGTCGCAATGCTTCTGGGCTGTTAGCAAGAGCTTTCCTTGCTGAGCCTTTTCACGTTGGAGATTAGCTGGACATTTGCCGGTTTAGTGCCTTGTTTCTTCTGCGCAGCTTGCACAAAGCTCATTGCGGCTTTCGCGGTTCGAGTTGTGCATCGCCGGAGCTCTGCGGGAAAGAGCGAGAGAAGAGCCGCGAAAGCTCCGAGTGCGGCCAGCTCGCGTGTAGCCGCGAATGTGCGCTGTTCGCCGGTTGCAGGGCGACTGCCTTCTGCGCGGCTGCTTCCAAGTTGACGGTAACTGCCAGCGTGCTAGCTGTGTAGGACAGTGAAGAGGCTGACGCGTGTGTGTCCGTAGAGCTGCTAGAAAGCGTACGTGACGAGCAGGAAGGGCTTTCAGAGCAGCCGGTTCTCGTCTTGCACAGTCGCCACACATCCGCACTTTTAGTGCCTCAGAACCCCGGACAGCTTGCAAAACACGGCTGTAACTGTCCCAGCGCAAGCTGTTCAGGAAAGCACAGAAACGCGATGTTCGCGTGCTTTTAGCGCTGCTCGCAAGAAGCCTCCGGAGCAGGCACTTCTCGTGCAGCAACAACCGTGCCTGCTACGATCTTTCCTAGCCTCTTTTCCTCCGGGCAGCCGGCTTGAGCTGATGTGAAGTGTTGGTGGGCAAATCATCCAGAGAAGCGTCGCAATGCTTCTGGGCTGTTAGCAAGAGCTTTCCTTGCTGAGCCTTTTCACGTTGGAGATTAGCTGGACATTTGCCGGTTTAGTGCCTTGTTTCTTCTGCGCAGCTTGCACAAAGCTCATTGCGGCTTTCGCGGTTCGAGTTGTGCATCGCCGGAGCTCTGCGGGAAAGAGCGAGAGAAGAGCCGCGAAAGCTCCGAGTGCGGCCAGCTCGCGTGTAGCCGCGAATGTGCGCTGTTCGCCGGTTGCAGGGCGAGTGCCTTCTGCGCGGCTGCTTCCAAGTTGACGGTAACTGCCAGCGTGCTAGCTGTGTAGGACAGTGAAGAGGCTGACGCGTGTGTGTCCGTAGAGCTGCTAGAAAGCGTACGTGACGAGCAGGAAGGGCTTTCAGAGCAGCCGGTTCTCGTCTTGCACAGTCGCCACACATCCGCACTTTTAGTGCCTCAGAACCCCGGACAGCTTGCAAAACACGGCTGTAACTGTCCCAGCGCAAGCTGTTCAGGAAAGCACAGAAACGCGATGTTCGCGTGCTTTTAGCGCTGCTCGCAAGAAGCCTCCGGAGCAGGCACTTCTCGTGCAGCAACAACCGTGCCTGCTACGATCTTTCCTAGCCTCTTTTCCTCCGGGCAGCCGGCTTGAGCTGATGTGAAGTGTTGGTGGGCAAATCATCCAGAGAAGCGTCGCAATGCTTCTGGGCTGTTAGCAAGAGCTTTCCTTGCTGAGCCTTTTCACGTTGGAGATTAGCTGGACATTTGCCGGTTTAGTGCCTTGTTTCTTCTGCGCAGCTTGCACAAAGCTCATTGCGGCTTTCGCGGTTCGAGTTGTGCATCGCCGGAGCTCTGCGGGAAAGAGCGAGAGAAGAGCCGCGAAAGCTCCGAGTGCGGCCAGCTCGCGTGTAGCCGCGAATGTGCGCTGTTCGCCGGTTGCAGGGCGACTGCCTTCTGCGCGGCTGCTTCCAAGTTGACGGTAACTGCCAGCGTGCTAGCTGTGTAGGACAGTGAAGAGGCTGACGCGTGTGTGTCCGTAGAGCTGCTAGAAAGCGTACGTGACGAGCAGGAAGGGCTTTCAGAGCAGCCGGTTCTCGTCTTGCACAGTCGCCACACATCCGCACTTTTAGTGCCTCAGAACCCCGGACAGCTTGCAAAACACGGCTGTAACTGTCCCAGCGCAAGCTGTTCAGGAAAGCACAGAAACGCGATGTTCGCGTGCTTTTAGCGCTGCTCGCAAGAAGCCTCCGGAGCAGGCACTTCTCGTGCAGCAACAACCGTGCCTGCTACGATCTTTCCTAGCCTCTTTTCCTCCGGGCAGCCGGCTTGAGCTGATGTGAAGTGTTGGTGGGCAAATCATCCAGAGAAGCGTCGCAATGCTTCTGGGCTGTTAGCAAGAGCTTTCCTTGCTGACCCTTTTCACGTTGGAGATTAGCTGGACATTTGCCGGTTTAGTGCCTTGTTTCTTCTGCGCAGCTTGCACAAAGCTCATTGCGGCTTTCGCGGTTCGAGTTGTGCATCGCCGGAGCTCTGCGGGAAAGAGCGAGAGAAGAGCCGCGAAAGCTCCGAGTGCGGCCAGCTCGCGTGTAGCCGCGAATGTGCGCTGTTCGCCGGTTGCAGGGCGAGTGCCTTCTGCGCGGCTGCTTCCAAGTTGACGGTAACTGCCAGCGTGCTAGCTGTGTAGGACAGTGAAGAGGCTGACGCGTGTGTGTCCGTAGAGCTGCTAGAAAGCGTACGTGACGAGCAGGAAGGGCTTTCAGAGCAGCCGGTTCTCGTCTTGCACAGTCGCCACACATCCGCACTTTTAGTGCCTCAGAACCCCGGACAGCTTGCAAAACACGGCTGTAACTGTCCCAGCGCAAGCTGTTCAGGAAAGCACAGAAACGCGATGTTCGCGTGCTTTTAGCGCTGCTCGCAAGAAGCCTCCGGAGCAGGCACTTCTCGTGCAGCAACAACCGTGCCTGCTACGATCTTTCCTAGCCTCTTTTCCTCCGGGCAGCCGGCTTGAGCTGATGTGAAGTGTTGGTGGGCAAATCATCCAGAGAAGCGTCGCAATGCTTCTGGGCTGTTAGCAAGAGCTTTCCTTGCTGAGCCTTTTCACGTTGGAGATTAGCTGGACATTTGCCGGTTTAGTGCCTTGTTTCTTCTGCGCAGCTTGCACAAAGCTCATTGCGGCTTTCGCGGTTCGAGTTGTGCATCGCCGGAGCTCTGCGGGAAAGAGCGAGAGAAGAGCCGCGAAAGCTCCGAGTGCGGCCAGCTCGCGTGTAGCCGCGAATGTGCGCTGTTCGCCGGTTGCAGGGCGACTGCCTTCTGCGCGGCTGCTTCCAAGTTGACGGTAACTGCCAGCGTGCTAGCTGTGTAGGACAGTGAAGAGGCTGACGCGTGTGTGTCCGTAGAGCTGCTAGAAAGCGTACGTGACGAGCAGGAAGGGCTTTCAGAGCAGCCGGTTCTCGTCTTGCACAGTCGCCACACATCCGCACTTTTAGTGCCTCAGAACCCCGGACAGCTTGCAAAACACGGCTGTAACTGTCCCAGCGCAAGCTGTTCAGGAAAGCACAGAAACGCGATGTTCGCGTGCTTTTAGCGCTGCTCGCAAGAAGCCTCCGGAGCAGGCACTTCTCGTGCAGCAACAACCGTGCCTGCTACGATCTTTCCTAGCCTCTTTTCCTCCGGGCAGCCGGCTTGAGCTGATGTGAAGTGTTGGTGGGCAAATCATCCAGAGAAGCGTCGCAATGCTTCTTGGGCTGTTAGCAAGAGCTTTCCTTGCTGACCCTTTTCACGTTGGAGATTAGCTGGACATTTGCCGGTTTAGTGCCTTGTTTCTTCTGCGCAGCTTGCACAAAGCTCATTGCGGCTTTCGCGGTTCGAGTTGTGCATCGCCGGAGCTCTGCGGGAAAGAGCGAGAGAAGAGCCGCGAAAGCTCCGAGTGCGGCCAGCTCGCGTGTAGCCGCGAATGTGCGCTGTTCGCCGGTTGCAGGGCGACTGCCTTCTGCGCGGCTGCTTCCAAGTTGACGGTAACTGCCAGCGTGCTAGCTGTGTAGGACAGTGAAGAGGCTGACGCGTGTGTGTCCGTAGAGCTGCTAGAAAGCGTACGTGACGAGCAGGAAGGGCTTTCAGAGCAGCCGGTTCTCGTCTTGCACAGTCGCCACACATCCGCACTTTTAGTGCCTCAGAACCCCGGACAGCTTGCAAAACACGGCTGTAACTGTCCCAGCGCAAGCTGTTCAGGAAAGCACAGAAACGCGATGTTCGCGTGCTTTTAGCGCTGCTCGCAAGAAGCCTCCGGAGCAGGCACTTCTCGTGCAGCAACAACCGTGCCTGCTACGATCTTTCCTAGCCTCTTTTCCTCCGGGCAGCCGGCTTGAGCTGATGTGAAGTGTTGGTGGGCAAATCATCCAGAGAAGCGTCGCAATGCTTCTGGGCTGTTAGCAAGAGCTTTCCTTGCTGACCCTTTTCACGTTGGAGATTAGCTGGACATTTGCCGGTTTAGTGCCTTGTTTCTTCTGCGCAGCTTGCACAAAGCTCATTGCGGCTTTCGCGGTTCGAGTTGTGCATCGCCGGAGCTCTGCGGGAAAGAGCGAGAGAAGAGCCGCGAAAGCTCCGAGTGCGGCCAGCTCGCGTGTAGCCGCGAATGTGCGCTGTTCGCCGGTTGCAGGGCGACTGCCTTCTGCGCGGCTGCTTCCAAGTTGACGGTAACTGCCAGCGTGCTAGCTGTGTAGGACAGTGAAGAGGCTGACGCGTGTGTGTCCGTAGAGCTGCTAGAAAGCGTACGTGACGAGCAGGAAGGGCTTTCAGAGCAGCCGGTTCTCGTCTTGCACAGTCGCCACACATCCGCACTTTTAGTGCCTCAGAACCCCGGACAGCTTGCAAAACACGGCTGTAACTGTCCCAGCGCAAGCTGTTCAGGAAAGCACAGAAACGCGATGTTCGCGTGCTTTTAGCGCTGCTCGCAAGAAGCCTCCGGAGCAGGCACTTCTCGTGCAGCAACAACCGTGCCTGCTACGATCTTTCCTAGCCTCTTTTCCTCCGGGCAGCCGGCTTGAGCTGATGTGAAGTGTTGGTGGGCAAATCATCCAGAGAAGCGTCGCAATGCTTCTGGGCTGTTAGCAAGAGCTTTCCTTGCTGAGCCTTTTCACGTTGGAGATTAGCTGGACATTTGCCGTTTAGTGCCTTGTTTCTTCTGCGCAGCTTGCACAAAGCTCATTGCGGCTTTCGCGGTTCGAGTTGTGCATCGCCGGAGCTCTGCGGGAAAGAGCGAGAGAAGAGCCGCGAAAGCTCCGAGTGCGGCCAGCTCGCGTGTAGCCGCGAATGTGCGCTGTTCGCCGGTTGCAGGGCGAGTGCCTTCTGCGCGGCTGCTTCCAAGTTGACGGTAACTGCCAGCGTGCTAGCTGTGTAGGACAGTGAAGAGGCTGACGCGTGTGTGTCCGTAGAGCTGCTAGAAAGCGTACGTGACGAGCAGGAAGGGCTTTCAGAGCAGCCGGTTCTCGTCTTGCACAGTCGCCACACATCCGCACTTTTAGTGCCTCAGAACCCCGGACAGCTTGCAAAACACGGCTGTAACTGTCCCAGCGCAAGCTGTTCAGGAAAGCACAGAAACGCGATGTTCGCGTGCTTTTAGCGCTGCTCGCAAGAAGCCTCCGGAGCAGGCACTTCTCGTGCAGCAACAACCGTGCCTGCTACGATCTTTCCTAGCCTCTTTTCCTCCGGGCAGCCGGCTTGAGCTGATGTGAAGTGTTGGTGGGCAAATCATCCAGAGAAGCGTCGCAATGCTTCTGGGCTGTTAGCAAGAGCTTTCCTTGCTGAGCCTTTTCACGTTGGAGATTAGCTGGACATTTGCCGGTTTAGTGCCTTGTTTCTTCTGCGCAGCTTGCACAAAGCTCATTGCGGCTTTCGCGGTTCGAGTTGTGCATCGCCGGAGCTCTGCGGGAAAGAGCGAGAGAAGAGCCGCGAAAGCTCCGAGTGCGGCCAGCTCGCGTGTAGCCGCGAATGTGCGCTGTTCGCCGGTTGCAGGGCGACTGCCTTCTGCGCGGCTGCTTCCAAGTTGACGGTAACTGCCAGCGTGCTAGCTGTGTAGGACAGTGAAGAGGCTGACGCGTGTGTGTCCGTAGAGCTGCTAGAAAGCGTACGTGACGAGCAGGAAGGGCTTTCAGAGCAGCCGGTTCTCGTCTTGCACAGTCGCCACACATCCGCACTTTTAGTGCCTCAGAACCCCGGACAGCTTGCAAAACACGGCTGTAACTGTCCCAGCGCAAGCTGTTCAGGAAAGCACAGAAACGCGATGTTCGCGTGCTTTTAGCGCTGCTCGCAAGAAGCCTCCGGAGCAGGCACTTCTCGTGCAGCAACAACCGTGCCTGCTACGATCTTTCCTAGCCTCTTTTCCTCCGGGCAGCCGGCTTGAGCTGATGTGAAGTGTTGGTGGGCAAATCATCCAGAGAAGCGTCGCAATGCTTCTGGGCTGTTAGCAAGAGCTTTCCTTGCTGAGCCTTTTCACGTTGGAGATTAGCTGGACATTTGCCGGTTTAGTGCCTTGTTTCTTCTGCGCAGCTTGCACAAAGCTCATTGCGGCTTTCGCGGTTCGAGTTGTGCATCGCCGGAGCTCTGCGGGAAAGAGCGAGAGAAGAGCCGCGAAAGCTCCGAGTGCGGCCAGCTCGCGTGTAGCCGCGAATGTGCGCTGTTCGCCGGTTGCAGGGCGAGTGCCTTCTGCGCGGCTGCTTCCAAGTTGACGGTAACTGCCAGCGTGCTAGCTGTGTAGGACAGTGAAGAGGCTGACGCGTGTGTGTCCGTAGAGCTGCTAGAAAGCGTACGTGACGAGCAGGAAGGGCTTTCAGAGCAGCCGGTTCTCGTCTTGCACAGTCGCCACACATCCGCACTTTTAGTGCCTCAGAACCCCGGACAGCTTGCAAAACACGGCTGTAACTGTCCCAGCGCAAGCTGTTCAGGAAAGCACAGAAACGCGATGTTCGCGTGCTTTTAGCGCTGCTCGCAAGAAGCCTCCGGAGCAGGCACTTCTCGTGCAGCAACAACCGTGCCTGCTACGATCTTTCCTAGCCTCTTTTCCTCCGGGCAGCCGGCTTGAGCTGATGTGAAGTGTTGGTGGGCAAATCATCCAGAGAAGCGTCGCAATGCTTCTGGGCTGTTAGCAAGAGCTTTCCTTGCTGACCCTTTTCACGTTGGAGATTAGCTGGACATTTGCCGGTTTAGTGCCTTGTTTCTTCTGCGCAGCTTGCACAAAGCTCATTGCGGCTTTCGCGGTTCGAGTTGTGCATCGCCGGAGCTCTGCGGGAAAGAGCGAGAGAAGAGCCGCGAAAGCTCCGAGTGCGGCCAGCTCGCGTGTAGCCGCGAATGTGCGCTGTTCGCCGGTTGCAGGGCGAGTGCCTTCTGCGCGGCTGCTTCCAAGTTGACGGTAACTGCCAGCGTGCTAGCTGTGTAGGACAGTGAAGAGGCTGACGCGTGTGTGTCCGTAGAGCTGCTAGAAAGCGTACGTGACGAGCAGGAAGGGCTTTCAGAGCAGCCGGTTCTCGTCTTGCACAGTCGCCACACATCCGCACTTTTAGTGCCTCAGAACCCCGGACAGCTTGCAAAACACGGCTGTAACTGTCCCAGCGCAAGCTGTTCAGGAAAGCACAGAAACGCGATGTTCGCGTGCTTTTAGCGCTGCTCGCAAGAAGCCTCCGGAGCAGGCACTTCTCGTGCAGCAACAACCGTGCCTGCTACGATCTTTCCTAGCCTCTTTTCCTCCGGGCAGCCGGCTTGAGCTGATGTGAAGTGTTGGTGGGCAAATCATCCAGAGAAGCGTCGCAATGCTTCTGGGCTGTTAGCAAGAGCTTTCCTTGCTGACCCTTTTCACGTTGGAGATTAGCTGGACATTTGCCGGTTTAGTGCCTTGTTTCTTCTGCGCAGCTTGCACAAAGCTCATTGCGGCTTTCGCGGTTCGAGTTGTGCATCGCCGGAGCTCTGCGGGAAAGAGCGAGAGAAGAGCCGCGAAAGCTCCGAGTGCGGCCAGCTCGCGTGTAGCCGCGAATGTGCGCTGTTCGCCGGTTGCAGGGCGACTGCCTTCTGCGCGGCTGCTTCCAAGTTGACGGTAACTGCCAGCGTGCTAGCTGTGTAGGACAGTGAAGAGGCTGACGCGTGTGTGTCCGTAGAGCTGCTAGAAAGCGTACGTGACGAGCAGGAAGGGCTTTCAGAGCAGCCGGTTCTCGTCTTGCACAGTCGCCACACATCCGCACTTTTAGTGCCTCAGAACCCCGGACAGCTTGCAAAACACGGCTGTAACTGTCCCAGCGCAAGCTGTTCAGGAAAGCACAGAAACGCGATGTTCGCGTGCTTTTAGCGCTGCTCGCAAGAAGCCTCCGGAGCAGGCACTTCTCGTGCAGCAACAACCGTGCCTGCTACGATCTTTCCTAGCCTCTTTTCCTCCGGGCAGCCGGCTTGAGCTGATGTGAAGTGTTGGTGGGCAAATCATCCAGAGAAGCGTCGCAATGCTTCTGGGCTGTTAGCAAGAGCTTTCCTTGCTGACCCTTTTCACGTTGGAGATTAGCTGGACATTTGCCGGTTTAGTGCCTTGTTTCTTCTGCGCAGCTTGCACAAAGCTCATTGCGGCTTTCGCGGTTCGAGTTGTGCATCGCCGGAGCTCTGCGGGAAAGAGCGAGAGAAGAGCCGCGAAAGCTCCGAGTGCGGCCAGCTCGCGTGTAGCCGCGAATGTGCGCTGTTCGCCGGTTGCAGGGCGAGTGCCTTCTGCGCGGCTGCTTCCAAGTTGACGGTAACTGCCAGCGTGCTAGCTGTGTAGGACAGTGAAGAGGCTGACGCGTGTGTGTCCGTAGAGCTGCTAGAAAGCGTACGTGACGAGCAGGAAGGGCTTTCAGAGCAGCCGGTTCTCGTCTTGCACAGTCGCCACACATCCGCACTTTTAGTGCCTCAGAACCCCGGACAGCTTGCAAAACACGGCTGTAACTGTCCCAGCGCAAGCTGTTCAGGAAAGCACAGAAACGCGATGTTCGCGTGCTTTTAGCGCTGCTCGCAAGAAGCCTCCGGAGCAGGCACTTCTCGTGCAGCAACAACCGTGCCTGCTACGATCTTTCCTAGCCTCTTTTCCTCCGGGCAGCCGGCTTGAGCAGATGTGAAGTGTTGGTGGGCAAATCATCCAGAGAAGCGTCGCAATGCTTCTGGGCTGTTAGCAAGAGCTTTCCTTGCTGAGCCTTTTCACGTTGGAGATTAGCTGGACATTTGCCGGTTTAGTGCCTTGTTTCTTCTGCGCAGCTTGCACAAAGCTCATTGCGGCTTTCGCGGTTCGAGTTGTGCATCGCCGGAGCTCTGCGGGAAAGAGCGAGAGAAGAGCCGCGAAAGCTCCGAGTGCGGCCAGCTCGCGTGTAGCCGCGAATGTGCGCTGTTCGCCGGTTGCAGGGCGAGTGCCTTCTGCGCGGCTGCTTCCAAGTTGACGGTAACTGCCAGCGTGCTAGCTGTGTAGGACAGTGAAGAGGCTGACGCGTGTGTGTCCGTAGAGCTGCTAGAAAGCGTACGTGACGAGCAGGAAGGGCTTTCAGAGCAGCCGGTTCTCGTCTTGCACAGTCGCCACACATCCGCACTTTTAGTGCCTCAGAACCCCGGACAGCTTGCAAAACACGGCTGTAACTGTCCCAGCGCAAGCTGTTCAGGAAAGCACAGAAACGCGATGTTCGCGTGCTTTTAGCGCTGCTCGCAAGAAGCCTCCGGAGCAGGCACTTCTCGTGCAGCAACAACCGTGCCTGCTACGATCTTTCCTAGCCTCTTTTCCTCCGGGCAGCCGGCTTGAGCTGATGTGAAGTGTTGGTGGGCAAATCATCCAGAGAAGCGTCGCAATGCTTCTGGGCTGTTAGCAAGAGCTTTCCTTGCTGAGCCTTTTCACGTTGGAGATTAGCTGGACATTTGCCGGTTTAGTGCCTTGTTTCTTCTGCGCAGCTTGCACAAAGCTCATTGCGGCTTTCGCGGTTCGAGTTGTGCATCGCCGGAGCTCTGCGGGAAAGAGCGAGAGAAGAGCCGCGAAAGCTCCGAGTGCGGCCAGCTCGCGTGTAGCCGCGAATGTGCGCTGTTCGCCGGTTGCAGGGCGAGTGCCTTCTGCGCGGCTGCTTCCAAGTTGACGGTAACTGCCAGCGTGCTAGCTGTGTAGGACAGTGAAGAGGCTGACGCGTGTGTGTCCGTAGAGCTGCTAGAAAGCGTACGTGACGAGCAGGAAGGGCTTTCAGAGCAGCCGGTTCTCGTCTTGCACAGTCGCCACACATCCGCACTTTTAGTGCCTCAGAACCCCGGACAGCTTGCAAAACACGGCTGTAACTGTCCCAGCGCAAGCTGTTCAGGAAAGCACAGAAACGCGATGTTCGCGTGCTTTTAGCGCTGCTCGCAAGAAGCCTCCGGAGCAGGCACTTCTCGTGCAGCAACAACCGTGCCTGCTACGATCTTTCCTAGCCTCTTTTCCTCCGGGCAGCCGGCTTGAGCTGATGTGAAGTGTTGGTGGGCAAATCATCCAGAGAAGCGTCGCAATGCTTCTGGGCTGTTAGCAAGAGCTTTCCTTGCTGAGCCTTTTCACGTTGGAGATTAGCTGGACATTTGCCGGTTTAGTGCCTTGTTTCTTCTGCGCAGCTTGCACAAAGCTCATTGCGGCTTTCGCGGTTCGAGTTGTGCATCGCCGGAGCTCTGCGGGAAAGAGCGAGAGAAGAGCCGCGAAAGCTCCGAGTGCGGCCAGCTCGCGTGTAGCCGCGAATGTGCGCTGTTCGCCGGTTGCAGGGCGACTGCCTTCTGCGCGGCTGCTTCCAAGTTGACGGTAACTGCCAGCGTGCTAGCTGTGTAGGACAGTGAAGAGGCTGACGCGTGTGTGTCCGTAGAGCTGCTAGAAAGCGTACGTGACGAGCAGGAAGGGCTTTCAGAGCAGCCGGTTCTCGTCTTGCACAGTCGCCACACATCCGCACTTTTAGTGCCTCAGAACCCCGGACAGCTTGCAAAACACGGCTGTAACTGTCCCAGCGCAAGCTGTTCAGGAAAGCACAGAAACGCGATGTTCGCGTGCTTTTAGCGCTGCTCGCAAGAAGCCTCCGGAGCAGGCACTTCTCGTGCAGCAACAACCGTGCCTGCTACGATCTTTCCTAGCCTCTTTTCCTCCGGGCAGCCGGCTTGAGCTGATGTGAAGTGTTGGTGGGCAAATCATCCAGAGAAGCGTCGCAATGCTTCTGGGCTGTTAGCAAGAGCTTTCCTTGCTGAGCCTTTTCACGTTGGAGATTAGCTGGACATTTGCCGGTTTAGTGCCTTGTTTCTTCTGCGCAGCTTGCACAAAGCTCATTGCGGCTTTCGCGGTTCGAGTTGTGCATCGCCGGAGCTCTGCGGGAAAGAGCGAGAGAAGAGCCGCGAAAGCTCCGAGTGCGGCCAGCTCGCGTGTAGCCGCGAATGTGCGCTGTTCGCCGGTTGCAGGGCGAGTGCCTTCTGCGCGGCTGCTTCCAAGTTGACGGTAACTGCCAGCGTGCTAGCTGTGTAGGACAGTGAAGAGGCTGACGCGTGTGTGTCCGTAGAGCTGCTAGAAAGCGTACGTGACGAGCAGGAAGGGCTTTCAGAGCAGCCGGTTCTCGTCTTGCACAGTCGCCACACATCCGCACTTTTAGTGCCTCAGAACCCCGGACAGCTTGCAAAACACGGCTGTAACTGTCCCAGCGCAAGCTGTTCAGGAAAGCACAGAAACGCGATGTTCGCGTGCTTTTAGCGCTGCTCGCAAGAAGCCTCCGGAGCAGGCACTTCTCGTGCAGCAACAACCGTGCCTGCTACGATCTTTCCTAGCCTCTTTTCCTCCGGGCAGCCGGCTTGAGCTGATGTGAAGTGTTGGTGGGCAAATCATCCAGAGAAGCGTCGCAATGCTTCTGGGCTGTTAGCAAGAGCTTTCCTTGCTGACCCTTTTCACGTTGGAGATTAGCTGGACATTTGCCGGTTTAGTGCCTTGTTTCTTCTGCGCAGCTTGCACAAAGCTCATTGCGGCTTTCGCGGTTCGAGTTGTGCATCGCCGGAGCTCTGCGGGAAAGAGCGAGAGAAGAGCCGCGAAAGCTCCGAGTGCGGCCAGCTCGCGTGTAGCCGCGAATGTGCGCTGTTCGCCGGTTGCAGGGCGAGTGCCTTCTGCGCGGCTGCTTCCAAGTTGACGGTAACTGCCAGCGTGCTAGCTGTGTAGGACAGTGAAGAGGCTGACGCGTGTGTGTCCGTAGAGCTGCTAGAAAGCGTACGTGACGAGCAGGAAGGGCTTTCAGAGCAGCCGGTTCTCGTCTTGCACAGTCGCCACACATCCGCACTTTTAGTGCCTCAGAACCCCGGACAGCTTGCAAAACACGGCTGTAACTGTCCCAGCGCAAGCTGTTCAGGAAAGCACAGAAACGCGATGTTCGCGTGCTTTTAGCGCTGCTCGCAAGAAGCCTCCGGAGCAGGCACTTCTCGTGCAGCAACAACCGTGCCTGCTACGATCTTTCCTAGCCTCTTTTCCTCCGGGCAGCCGGCTTGAGCTGATGTGAAGTGTTGGTGGGCAAATCATCCAGAGAAGCGTCGCAATGCTTCTGGGCTGTTAGCAAGAGCTTTCCTTGCTGACCCTTTTCACGTTGGAGATTAGCTGGACATTTGCCGGTTTAGTGCCTTGTTTCTTCTGCGCAGCTTGCACAAAGCTCATTGCGGCTTTCGCGGTTCGAGTTGTGCATCGCCGGAGCTCTGCGGGAAAGAGCGAGAGAAGAGCCGCGAAAGCTCCGAGTGCGGCCAGCTCGCGTGTAGCCGCGAATGTGCGCTGTTCGCCGGTTGCAGGGCGACTGCCTTCTGCGCGGCTGCTTCCAAGTTGACGGTAACTGCCAGCGTGCTAGCTGTGTAGGACAGTGAAGAGGCTGACGCGTGTGTGTCCGTAGAGCTGCTAGAAAGCGTACGTGACGAGCAGGAAGGGCTTTCAGAGCAGCCGGTTCTCGTCTTGCACAGTCGCCACACATCCGCACTTTTAGTGCCTCAGAACCCCGGACAGCTTGCAAAACACGGCTGTAACTGTCCCAGCGCAAGCTGTTCAGGAAAGCACAGAAACGCGATGTTCGCGTGCTTTTAGCGCTGCTCGCAAGAAGCCTCCGGAGCAGGCACTTCTCGTGCAGCAACAACCGTGCCTGCTACGATCTTTCCTAGCCTCTTTTCCTCCGGGCAGCCGGCTTGAGCTGATGTGAAGTGTTGGTGGGCAAATCATCCAGAGAAGCGTCGCAATGCTTCTGGGCTGTTAGCAAGAGCTTTCCTTGCTGACCCTTTTCACGTTGGAGATTAGCTGGACATTTGCCGGTTTAGTGCCTTGTTTCTTCTGCGCAGCTTGCACAAAGCTCATTGCGGCTTTCGCGGTTCGAGTTGTGCATCGCCGGAGCTCTGCGGGAAAGAGCGAGAGAAGAGCCGCGAAAGCTCCGAGTGCGGCCAGCTCGCGTGTAGCCGCGAATGTGCGCTGTTCGCCGGTTGCAGGGCGAGTGCCTTCTGCGCGGCTGCTTCCAAGTTGACGGTAACTGCCAGCGTGCTAGCTGTGTAGGACAGTGAAGAGGCTGACGCGTGTGTGTCCGTAGAGCTGCTAGAAAGCGTACGTGACGAGCAGGAAGGGCTTTCAGAGCAGCCGGTTCTCGTCTTGCACAGTCGCCACACATCCGCACTTTTAGTGCCTCAGAACCCCGGACAGCTTGCAAAACACGGCTGTAACTGTCCCAGCGCAAGCTGTTCAGGAAAGCACAGAAACGCGATGTTCGCGTGCTTTTAGCGCTGCTCGCAAGAAGCCTCCGGAGCAGGCACTTCTCGTGCAGCAACAACCGTGCCTGCTACGATCTTTCCTAGCCTCTTTTCCTCCGGGCAGCCGGCTTGAGCAGATGTGAAGTGTTGGTGGGCAAATCATCCAGAGAAGCGTCGCAATGCTTCTGGGCTGTTAGCAAGAGCTTTCCTTGCTGAGCCTTTTCACGTTGGAGATTAGCTGGACATTTGCCGGTTTAGTGCCTTGTTTCTTCTGCGCAGCTTGCACAAAGCTCATTGCGGCTTTCGCGGTTCGAGTTGTGCATCGCCGGAGCTCTGCGGGAAAGAGCGAGAGAAGAGCCGCGAAAGCTCCGAGTGCGGCCAGCTCGCGTGTAGCCGCGAATGTGCGCTGTTCGCCGGTTGCAGGGCGAGTGCCTTCTGCGCGGCTGCTTCCAAGTTGACGGTAACTGCCAGCGTGCTAGCTGTGTAGGACAGTGAAGAGGCTGACGCGTGTGTGTCCGTAGAGCTGCTAGAAAGCGTACGTGACGAGCAGGAAGGGCTTTCAGAGCAGCCGGTTCTCGTCTTGCACAGTCGCCACACATCCGCACTTTTAGTGCCTCAGAACCCCGGACAGCTTGCAAAACACGGCTGTAACTGTCCCAGCGCAAGCTGTTCAGGAAAGCACAGAAACGCGATGTTCGCGTGCTTTTAGCGCTGCTCGCAAGAAGCCTCCGGAGCAGGCACTTCTCGTGCAGCAACAACCGTGCCTGCTACGATCTTTCCTAGCCTCTTTTCCTCCGGGCAGCCGGCTTGAGCTGATGTGAAGTGTTGGTGGGCAAATCATCCAGAGAAGCGTCGCAATGCTTCTGGGCTGTTAGCAAGAGCTTTCCTTGCTGAGCCTTTTCACGTTGGAGATTAGCTGGACATTTGCCGGTTTAGTGCCTTGTTTCTTCTGCGCAGCTTGCACAAAGCTCATTGCGGCTTTCGCGGTTCGAGTTGTGCATCGCCGGAGCTCTGCGGGAAAGAGCGAGAGAAGAGCCGCGAAAGCTCCGAGTGCGGCCAGCTCGCGTGTAGCCGCGAATGTGCGCTGTTCGCCGGTTGCAGGGCGAGTGCCTTCTGCGCGGCTGCTTCCAAGTTGACGGTAACTGCCAGCGTGCTAGCTGTGTAGGACAGTGAAGAGGCTGACGCGTGTGTGTCCGTAGAGCTGCTAGAAAGCGTACGTGACGAGCAGGAAGGGCTTTCAGAGCAGCCGGTTCTCGTCTTGCACAGTCGCCACACATCCGCACTTTTAGTGCCTCAGAACCCCGGACAGCTTGCAAAACACGGCTGTAACTGTCCCAGCGCAAGCTGTTCAGGAAAGCACAGAAACGCGATGTTCGCGTGCTTTTAGCGCTGCTCGCAAGAAGCCTCCGGAGCAGGCACTTCTCGTGCAGCAACAACCGTGCCTGCTACGATCTTTCCTAGCCTCTTTTCCTCCGGGCAGCCGGCTTGAGCTGATGTGAAGTGTTGGTGGGCAAATCATCCAGAGAAGCGTCGCAATGCTTCTGGGCTGTTAGCAAGAGCTTTCCTTGCTGAGCCTTTTCACGTTGGAGATTAGCTGGACATTTGCCGGTTTAGTGCCTTGTTTCTTCTGCGCAGCTTGCACAAAGCTCATTGCGGCTTTCGCGGTTCGAGTTGTGCATCGCCGGAGCTCTGCGGGAAAGAGCGAGAGAAGAGCCGCGAAAGCTCCGAGTGCGGCCAGCTCGCGTGTAGCCGCGAATGTGCGCTGTTCGCCGGTTGCAGGGCGAGTGCCTTCTGCGCGGCTGCTTCCAAGTTGACGGTAACTGCCAGCGTGCTAGCTGTGTAGGACAGTGAAGAGGCTGACGCGTGTGTGTCCGTAGAGCTGCTAGAAAGCGTACGTGACGAGCAGGAAGGGCTTTCAGAGCAGCCGGTTCTCGTCTTGCACAGTCGCCACACATCCGCACTTTTAGTGCCTCAGAACCCCGGACAGCTTGCAAAACACGGCTGTAACTGTCCCAGCGCAAGCTGTTCAGGAAAGCACAGAAACGCGATGTTCGCGTGCTTTTAGCGCTGCTCGCAAGAAGCCTCCGGAGCAGGCACTTCTCGTGCAGCAACAACCGTGCCTGCTACGATCTTTCCTAGCCTCTTTTCCTCCGGGCAGCCGGCTTGAGCTGATGTGAAGTGTTGGTGGGCAAATCATCCAGAGAAGCGTCGCAATGCTTCTGGGCTGTTAGCAAGAGCTTTCCTTGCTGAGCCTTTTCACGTTGGAGATTAGCTGGACATTTGCCGGTTTAGTGCCTTGTTTCTTCTGCGCAGCTTGCACAAAGCTCATTGCGGCTTTCGCGGTTCGAGTTGTGCATCGCCGGAGCTCTGCGGGAAAGAGCGAGAGAAGAGCCGCGAAAGCTCCGAGTGCGGCCAGCTCGCGTGTAGCCGCGAATGTGCGCTGTTCGCCGGTTGCAGGGCGACTGCCTTCTGCGCGGCTGCTTCCAAGTTGACGGTAACTGCCAGCGTGCTAGCTGTGTAGGACAGTGAAGAGGCTGACGCGTGTGTGTCCGTAGAGCTGCTAGAAAGCGTACGTGACGAGCAGGAAGGGCTTTCAGAGCAGCCGGTTCTCGTCTTGCACAGTCGCCACACATCCGCACTTTTAGTGCCTCAGAACCCCGGACAGCTTGCAAAACACGGCTGTAACTGTCCCAGCGCAAGCTGTTCAGGAAAGCACAGAAACGCGATGTTCGCGTGCTTTTAGCGCTGCTCGCAAGAAGCCTCCGGAGCAGGCACTTCTCGTGCAGCAACAACCGTGCCTGCTACGATCTTTCCTAGCCTCTTTTCCTCCGGGCAGCCGGCTTGAGCTGATGTGAAGTGTTGGTGGGCAAATCATCCAGAGAAGCGTCGCAATGCTTCTGGGCTGTTAGCAAGAGCTTTCCTTGCTGACCCTTTTCACGTTGGAGATTAGCTGGACATTTGCCGGTTTAGTGCCTTGTTTCTTCTGCGCAGCTTGCACAAAGCTCATTGCGGCTTTCGCGGTTCGAGTTGTGCATCGCCGGAGCTCTGCGGGAAAGAGCGAGAGAAGAGCCGCGAAAGCTCCGAGTGCGGCCAGCTCGCGTGTAGCCGCGAATGTGCGCTGTTCGCCGGTTGCAGGGCGACTGCCTTCTGCGCGGCTGCTTCCAAGTTGACGGTAACTGCCAGCGTGCTAGCTGTGTAGGACAGTGAAGAGGCTGACGCGTGTGTGTCCGTAGAGCTGCTAGAAAGCGTACGTGACGAGCAGGAAGGGCTTTCAGAGCAGCCGGTTCTCGTCTTGCACAGTCGCCACACATCCGCACTTTTAGTGCCTCAGAACCCCGGACAGCTTGCAAAACACGGCTGTAACTGTCCCAGCGCAAGCTGTTCAGGAAAGCACAGAAACGCGATGTTCGCGTGCTTTTAGCGCTGCTCGCAAGAAGCCTCCGGAGCAGGCACTTCTCGTGCAGCAACAACCGTGCCTGCTACGATCTTTCCTAGCCTCTTTTCCTCCGGGCAGCCGGCTTGAGCTGATGTGAAGTGTTGGTGGGCAAATCATCCAGAGAAGCGTCGCAATGCTTCTGGGCTGTTAGCAAGAGCTTTCCTTGCTGAGCCTTTTCACGTTGGAGATTAGCTGGACATTTGCCGGTTTAGTGCCTTGTTTCTTCTGCGCAGCTTGCACAAAGCTCATTGCGGCTTTCGCGGTTCGAGTTGTGCATCGCCGGAGCTCTGCGGGAAAGAGCGAGAGAAGAGCCGCGAAAGCTCCGAGTGCGGCCAGCTCGCGTGTAGCCGCGAATGTGCGCTGTTCGCCGGTTGCAGGGCGAGTGCCTTCTGCGCGGCTGCTTCCAAGTTGACGGTAACTGCCAGCGTGCTAGCTGTGTAGGACAGTGAAGAGGCTGACGCGTGTGTGTCCGTAGAGCTGCTAGAAAGCGTACGTGACGAGCAGGAAGGGCTTTCAGAGCAGCCGGTTCTCGTCTTGCACAGTCGCCACACATCCGCACTTTTAGTGCCTCAGAACCCCGGACAGCTTGCAAAACACGGCTGTAACTGTCCCAGCGCAAGCTGTTCAGGAAAGCACAGAAACGCGATGTTCGCGTGCTTTTAGCGCTGCTCGCAAGAAGCCTCCGGAGCAGGCACTTCTCGTGCAGCAACAACCGTGCCTGCTACGATCTTTCCTAGCCTCTTTTCCTCCGGGCAGCCGGCTTGAGCTGATGTGAAGTGTTGGTGGGCAAATCATCCAGAGAAGCGTCGCAATGCTTCTGGGCTGTTAGCAAGAGCTTTCCTTGCTGAGCCTTTTCACGTTGGAGATTAGCTGGACATTTGCCGGTTTAGTGCCTTGTTTCTTCTGCGCAGCTTGCACAAAGCTCATTGCGGCTTTCGCGGTTCGAGTTGTGCATCGCCGGAGCTCTGCGGGAAAGAGCGAGAGAAGAGCCGCGAAAGCTCCGAGTGCGGCCAGCTCGCGTGTAGCCGCGAATGTGCGCTGTTCGCCGGTTGCAGGGCGAGTGCCTTCTGCGCGGCTGCTTCCAAGTTGACGGTAACTGCCAGCGTGCTAGCTGTGTAGGACAGTGAAGAGGCTGACGCGTGTGTGTCCGTAGAGCTGCTAGAAAGCGTACGTGACGAGCAGGAAGGGCTTTCAGAGCAGCCGGTTCTCGTCTTGCACAGTCGCCACACATCCGCACTTTTAGTGCCTCAGAACCCCGGACAGCTTGCAAAACACGGCTGTAACTGTCCCAGCGCAAGCTGTTCAGGAAAGCACAGAAACGCGATGTTCGCGTGCTTTTAGCGCTGCTCGCAAGAAGCCTCCGGAGCAGGCACTTCTCGTGCAGCAACAACCGTGCCTGCTACGATCTTTCCTAGCCTCTTTTCCTCCGGGCAGCCGGCTTGAGCTGATGTGAAGTGTTGGTGGGCAAATCATCCAGAGAAGCGTCGCAATGCTTCTGGGCTGTTAGCAAGAGCTTTCCTTGCTGAGCCTTTTCACGTTGGAGATTAGCTGGACATTTGCCGGTTTAGTGCCTTGTTTCTTCTGCGCAGCTTGCACAAAGCTCATTGCGGCTTTCGCGGTTCGAGTTGTGCATCGCCGGAGCTCTGCGGGAAAGAGCGAGAGAAGAGCCGCGAAAGCTCCGAGTGCGGCCAGCTCGCGTGTAGCCGCGAATGTGCGCTGTTCGCCGGTTGCAGGGCGAGTGCCTTCTGCGCGGCTGCTTCCAAGTTGACGGTAACTGCCAGCGTGCTAGCTGTGTAGGACAGTGAAGAGGCTGACGCGTGTGTGTCCGTAGAGCTGCTAGAAAGCGTACGTGACGAGCAGGAAGGGCTTTCAGAGCAGCCGGTTCTCGTCTTGCACAGTCGCCACACATCCGCACTTTTAGTGCCTCAGAACCCCGGACAGCTTGCAAAACACGGCTGTAACTGTCCCAGCGCAAGCTGTTCAGGAAAGCACAGAAACGCGATGTTCGCGTGCTTTTAGCGCTGCTCGCAAGAAGCCTCCGGAGCAGGCACTTCTCGTGCAGCAACAACCGTGCCTGCTACGATCTTTCCTAGCCTCTTTTCCTCCGGGCAGCCGGCTTGAGCTGATGTGAAGTGTTGGTGGGCAAATCATCCAGAGAAGCGTCGCAATGCTTCTGGGCTGTTAGCAAGAGCTTTCCTTGCTGACCCTTTTCACGTTGGAGATTAGCTGGACATTTGCCGGTTTAGTGCCTTGTTTCTTCTGCGCAGCTTGCACAAAGCTCATTGCGGCTTTCGCGGTTCGAGTTGTGCATCGCCGGAGCTCTGCGGGAAAGAGCGAGAGAAGAGCCGCGAAAGCTCCGAGTGCGGCCAGCTCGCGTGTAGCCGCGAATGTGCGCTGTTCGCCGGTTGCAGGGCGACTGCCTTCTGCGCGGCTGCTTCCAAGTTGACGGTAACTGCCAGCGTGCTAGCTGTGTAGGACAGTGAAGAGGCTGACGCGTGTGTGTCCGTAGAGCTGCTAGAAAGCGTACGTGACGAGCAGGAAGGGCTTTCAGAGCAGCCGGTTCTCGTCTTGCACAGTCGCCACACATCCGCACTTTTAGTGCCTCAGAACCCCGGACAGCTTGCAAAACACGGCTGTAACTGTCCCAGCGCAAGCTGTTCAGGAAAGCACAGAAACGCGATGTTCGCGTGCTTTTAGCGCTGCTCGCAAGAAGCCTCCGGAGCAGGCACTTCTCGTGCAGCAACAACCGTGCCTGCTACGATCTTTCCTAGCCTCTTTTCCTCCGGGCAGCCGGCTTGAGCTGATGTGAAGTGTTGGTGGGCAAATCATCCAGAGAAGCGTCGCAATGCTTCTGGGCTGTTAGCAAGAGCTTTCCTTGCTGAGCCTTTTCACGTTGGAGATTAGCTGGACATTTGCCGGTTTAGTGCCTTGTTTCTTCTGCGCAGCTTGCACAAAGCTCATTGCGGCTTTCGCGGTTCGAGTTGTGCATCGCCGGAGCTCTGCGGGAAAGAGCGAGAGAAGAGCCGCGAAAGCTCCGAGTGCGGCCAGCTCGCGTGTAGCCGCGAATGTGCGCTGTTCGCCGGTTGCAGGGCGAGTGCCTTCTGCGCGGCTGCTTCCAAGTTGACGGTAACTGCCAGCGTGCTAGCTGTGTAGGACAGTGAAGAGGCTGACGCGTGTGTGTCCGTAGAGCTGCTAGAAAGCGTACGTGACGAGCAGGAAGGGCTTTCAGAGCAGCCGGTTCTCGTCTTGCACAGTCGCCACACATCCGCACTTTTAGTGCCTCAGAACCCCGGACAGCTTGCAAAACACGGCTGTAACTGTCCCAGCGCAAGCTGTTCAGGAAAGCACAGAAACGCGATGTTCGCGTGCTTTTAGCGCTGCTCGCAAGAAGCCTCCGGAGCAGGCACTTCTCGTGCAGCAACAACCGTGCCTGCTACGATCTTTCCTAGCCTCTTTTCCTCCGGGCAGCCGGCTTGAGCTGATGTGAAGTGTTGGTGGGCAAATCATCCAGAGAAGCGTCGCAATGCTTCTGGGCTGTTAGCAAGAGCTTTCCTTGCTGAGCCTTTTCACGTTGGAGATTAGCTGGACATTTGCCGGTTTAGTGCCTTGTTTCTTCTGCGCAGCTTGCACAAAGCTCATTGCGGCTTTCGCGGTTCGAGTTGTGCATCGCCGGAGCTCTGCGGGAAAGAGCGAGAGAAGAGCCGCGAAAGCTCCGAGTGCGGCCAGCTCGCGTGTAGCCGCGAATGTGCGCTGTTCGCCGGTTGCAGGGCGAGTGCCTTCTGCGCGGCTGCTTCCAAGTTGACGGTAACTGCCAGCGTGCTAGCTGTGTAGGACAGTGAAGAGGCTGACGCGTGTGTGTCCGTAGAGCTGCTAGAAAGCGTACGTGACGAGCAGGAAGGGCTTTCAGAGCAGCCGGTTCTCGTCTTGCACAGTCGCCACACATCCGCACTTTTAGTGCCTCAGAACCCCGGACAGCTTGCAAAACACGGCTGTAACTGTCCCAGCGCAAGCTGTTCAGGAAAGCACAGAAACGCGATGTTCGCGTGCTTTTAGCGCTGCTCGCAAGAAGCCTCCGGAGCAGGCACTTCTCGTGCAGCAACAACCGTGCCTGCTACGATCTTTCCTAGCCTCTTTTCCTCCGGGCAGCCGGCTTGAGCTGATGTGAAGTGTTGGTGGGCAAATCATCCAGAGAAGCGTCGCAATGCTTCTGGGCTGTTAGCAAGAGCTTTCCTTGCTGAGCCTTTTCACGTTGGAGATTAGCTGGACATTTGCCGGTTTAGTGCCTTGTTTCTTCTGCGCAGCTTGCACAAAGCTCATTGCGGCTTTCGCGGTTCGAGTTGTGCATCGCCGGAGCTCTGCGGGAAAGAGCGAGAGAAGAGCCGCGAAAGCTCCGAGTGCGGCCAGCTCGCGTGTAGCCGCGAATGTGCGCTGTTCGCCGGTTGCAGGGCGAGTGCCTTCTGCGCGGCTGCTTCCAAGTTGACGGTAACTGCCAGCGTGCTAGCTGTGTAGGACAGTGAAGAGGCTGACGCGTGTGTGTCCGTAGAGCTGCTAGAAAGCGTACGTGACGAGCAGGAAGGGCTTTCAGAGCAGCCGGTTCTCGTCTTGCACAGTCGCCACACATCCGCACTTTTAGTGCCTCAGAACCCCGGACAGCTTGCAAAACACGGCTGTAACTGTCCCAGCGCAAGCTGTTCAGGAAAGCACAGAAACGCGATGTTCGCGTGCTTTTAGCGCTGCTCGCAAGAAGCCTCCGGAGCAGGCACTTCTCGTGCAGCAACAACCGTGCCTGCTACGATCTTTCCTAGCCTCTTTTCCTCCGGGCAGCCGGCTTGAGCTGATGTGAAGTGTTGGTGGGCAAATCATCCAGAGAAGCGTCGCAATGCTTCTGGGCTGTTAGCAAGAGCTTTCCTTGCTGAGCCTTTTCACGTTGGAGATTAGCTGGACATTTGCCGGTTTAGTGCCTTGTTTCTTCTGCGCAGCTTGCACAAAGCTCATTGCGGCTTTCGCGGTTCGAGTTGTGCATCGCCGGAGCTCTGCGGGAAAGAGCGAGAGAAGAGCCGCGAAAGCTCCGAGTGCGGCCAGCTCGCGTGTAGCCGCGAATGTGCGCTGTTCGCCGGTTGCAGGGCGAGTGCCTTCTGCGCGGCTGCTTCCAAGTTGACGGTAACTGCCAGCGTGCTAGCTGTGTAGGACAGTGAAGAGGCTGACGCGTGTGTGTCCGTAGAGCTGCTAGAAAGCGTACGTGACGAGCAGGAAGGGCTTTCAGAGCAGCCGGTTCTCGTCTTGCACAGTCGCCACACATCCGCACTTTTAGTGCCTCAGAACCCCGGACAGCTTGCAAAACACGGCTGTAACTGTCCCAGCGCAAGCTGTTCAGGAAAGCACAGAAACGCGATGTTCGCGTGCTTTTAGCGCTGCTCGCAAGAAGCCTCCGGAGCAGGCACTTCTCGTGCAGCAACAACCGTGCCTGCTACGATCTTTCCTAGCCTCTTTTCCTCCGGGCAGCCGGCTTGAGCTGATGTGAAGTGTTGGTGGGCAAATCATCCAGAGAAGCGTCGCAATGCTTCTGGGCTGTTAGCAAGAGCTTTCCTTGCTGAGCCTTTTCACGTTGGAGATTAGCTGGACATTTGCCGGTTTAGTGCCTTGTTTCTTTTGCGCAGCTTGCACAAAGCTCATTGCGGCTTTCGCGGTTCGAGTTGTGCATCGCCGGAGCTCTGCGGGAAAGAGCGAGAGAAGAGCCGCGAAAGCTCCGAGTGCGGCCAGCTCGCGTGTAGCCGCGAATGTGCGCTGTTCGCCGGTTGCAGGGCGAGTGCCTTCTGCGCGGCTGCTTCCAAGTTGACGGTAACTGCCAGCGTGCTAGCTGTGTAGGACAGTGAAGAGGCTGACGCGTGTGTGTCCGTAGAGCTGCTAGAAAGCGTACGTGACGAGCAGGAAGGGCTTTCAGAGCAGCCGGTTCTCGTCTTGCACAGTCGCCACACATCCGCACTTTTAGTGCCTCAGAACCCCGGACAGCTTGCAAAACACGGCTGTAACTGTCCCAGCGCAAGCTGTTCAGGAAAGCACAGAAACGCGATGTTCGCGTGCTTTTAGCGCTGCTCGCAAGAAGCCTCCGGAGCAGGCACTTCTCGTGCAGCAACAACCGTGCCTGCTACGATCTTTCCTAGCCTCTTTTCCTCCGGGCAGCCGGCTTGAGCTGATGTGAAGTGTTGGTGGGCAAATCATCCAGAGAAGCGTCGCAATGCTTCTGGGCTGTTAGCAAGAGCTTTCCTTGCTGAGCCTTTTCACGTTGGAGATTAGCTGGACATTTGCCGGTTTAGTGCCTTGTTTCTTCTGCGCAGCTTGCACAAAGCTCATTGCGGCTTTCGCGGTTCGAGTTGTGCATCGCCGGAGCTCTGCGGGAAAGAGCGAGAGAAGAGCCGCGAAAGCTCCGAGTGCGGCCAGCTCGCGTGTAGCCGCGAATGTGCGCTGTTCGCCGGTTGCAGGGCGAGTGCCTTCTGCGCGGCTGCTTCCAAGTTGACGGTAACTGCCAGCGTGCTAGCTGTGTAGGACAGTGAAGAGGCTGACGCGTGTGTGTCCGTAGAGCTGCTAGAAAGCGTACGTGACGAGCAGGAAGGGCTTTCAGAGCAGCCGGTTCTCGTCTTGCACAGTCGCCACACATCCGCACTTTTAGTGCCTCAGAACCCCGGACAGCTTGCAAAACACGGCTGTAACTGTCCCAGCGCAAGCTGTTCAGGAAAGCACAGAAACGCGATGTTCGCGTGCTTTTAGCGCTGCTCGCAAGAAGCCTCCGGAGCAGGCACTTCTCGTGCAGCAACAACCGTGCCTGCTACGATCTTTCCTAGCCTCTTTTCCTCCGGGCAGCCGGCTTGAGCTGATGTGAAGTGTTGGTGGGCAAATCATCCAGAGAAGCGTCGCAATGCTTCTGGGCTGTTAGCAAGAGCTTTCCTTGCTGAGCCTTTTCACGTTGGAGATTAGCTGGACATTTGCCGGTTTAGTGCCTTGTTTCTTCTGCGCAGCTTGCACAAAGCTCATTGCGGCTTTCGCGGTTCGAGTTGTGCATCGCCGGAGCTCTGCGGGAAAGAGCGAGAGAAGAGCCGCGAAAGCTCCGAGTGCGGCCAGCTCGCGTGTAGCCGCGAATGTGCGCTGTTCGCCGGTTGCAGGGCGAGTGCCTTCTGCGCGGCTGCTTCCAAGTTGACGGTAACTGCCAGCGTGCTAGCTGTGTAGGACAGTGAAGAGGCTGACGCGTGTGTGTCCGTAGAGCTGCTAGAAAGCGTACGTGACGAGCAGGAAGGGCTTTCAGAGCAGCCGGTTCTCGTCTTGCACAGTCGCCACACATCCGCACTTTTAGTGCCTCAGAACCCCGGACAGCTTGCAAAACACGGCTGTAACTGTCCCAGCGCAAGCTGTTCAGGAAAGCACAGAAACGCGATGTTCGCGTGCTTTTAGCGCTGCTCGCAAGAAGCCTCCGGAGCAGGCACTTCTCGTGCAGCAACAACCGTGCCTGCTACGATCTTTCCTAGCCTCTTTTCCTCCGGGCAGCCGGCTTGAGCTGATGTGAAGTGTTGGTGGGCAAATCATCCAGAGAAGCGTCGCAATGCTTCTGGGCTGTTAGCAAGAGCTTTCCTTGCTGAGCCTTTTCACGTTGGAGATTAGCTGGACATTTGCCGGTTTAGTGCCTTGTTTCTTCTGCGCAGCTTGCACAAAGCTCATTGCGGCTTTCGCGGTTCGAGTTGTGCATCGCCGGAGCTCTGCGGGAAAGAGCGAGAGAAGAGCCGCGAAAGCTCCGAGTGCGGCCAGCTCGCGTGTAGCCGCGAATGTGCGCTGTTCGCCGGTTGCAGGGCGAGTGCCTTCTGCGCGGCTGCTTCCAAGTTGACGGTAACTGCCAGCGTGCTAGCTGTGTAGGACAGTGAAGAGGCTGACGCGTGTGTGTCCGTAGAGCTGCTAGAAAGCGTACGTGACGAGCAGGAAGGGCTTTCAGAGCAGCCGGTTCTCGTCTTGCACAGTCGCCACACATCCGCACTTTTAGTGCCTCAGAACCCCGGACAGCTTGCAAAACACGGCTGTAACTGTCCCAGCGCAAGCTGTTCAGGAAAGCACAGAAACGCGATGTTCGCGTGCTTTTAGCGCTGCTCGCAAGAAGCCTCCGGAGCAGGCACTTCTCGTGCAGCAACAACCGTGCCTGCTACGATCTTTCCTAGCCTCTTTTCCTCCGGGCAGCCGGCTTGAGCTGATGTGAAGTGTTGGTGGGCAAATCATCCAGAGAAGCGTCGCAATGCTTCTGGGCTGTTAGCAAGAGCTTTCCTTGCTGAGCCTTTTCACGTTGGAGATTAGCTGGACATTTGCCGGTTTAGTGCCTTGTTTCTTCTGCGCAGCTTGCACAAAGCTCATTGCGGCTTTCGCGGTTCGAGTTGTGCATCGCCGGAGCTCTGCGGGAAAGAGCGAGAGAAGAGCCGCGAAAGCTCCGAGTGCGGCCAGCTCGCGTGTAGCCGCGAATGTGCGCTGTTCGCCGGTTGCAGGGCGAGTGCCTTCTGCGCGGCTGCTTCCAAGTTGACGGTAACTGCCAGCGTGCTAGCTGTGTAGGACAGTGAAGAGGCTGACGCGTGTGTGTCCGTAGAGCTGCTAGAAAGCGTACGTGACGAGCAGGAAGGGCTTTCAGAGCAGCCGGTTCTCGTCTTGCACAGTCGCCACACATCCGCACTTTTAGTGCCTCAGAACCCCGGACAGCTTGCAAAACACGGCTGTAACTGTCCCAGCGCAAGCTGTTCAGGAAAGCACAGAAACGCGATGTTCGCGTGCTTTTAGCGCTGCTCGCAAGAAGCCTCCGGAGCAGGCACTTCTCGTGCAGCAACAACCGTGCCTGCTACGATCTTTCCTAGCCTCTTTTCCTCCGGGCAGCCGGCTTGAGCTGATGTGAAGTGTTGGTGGGCAAATCATCCAGAGAAGCGTCGCAATGCTTCTGGGCTGTTAGCAAGAGCTTTCCTTGCTGAGCCTTTTCACGTTGGAGATTAGCTGGACATTTGCCGGTTTAGTGCCTTGTTTCTTCTGCGCAGCTTGCACAAAGCTCATTGCGGCTTTCGCGGTTCGAGTTGTGCATCGCCGGAGCTCTGCGGGAAAGAGCGAGAGAAGAGCCGCGAAAGCTCCGAGTGCGGCCAGCTCGCGTGTAGCCGCGAATGTGCGCTGTTCGCCGGTTGCAGGGCGAGTGCCTTCTGCGCGGCTGCTTCCAAGTTGACGGTAACTGCCAGCGTGCTAGCTGTGTAGGACAGTGAAGAGGCTGACGCGTGTGTGTCCGTAGAGCTGCTAGAAAGCGTACGTGACGAGCAGGAAGGGCTTTCAGAGCAGCCGGTTCTCGTCTTGCACAGTCGCCACACATCCGCACTTTTAGTGCCTCAGAACCCCGGACAGCTTGCAAAACACGGCTGTAACTGTCCCAGCGCAAGCTGTTCAGGAAAGCACAGAAACGCGATGTTCGCGTGCTTTTAGCGCTGCTCGCAAGAAGCCTCCGGAGCAGGCACTTCTCGTGCAGCAACAACCGTGCCTGCTACGATCTTTCCTAGCCTCTTTTCCTCCGGGCAGCCGGCTTGAGCTGATGTGAAGTGTTGGTGGGCAAATCATCCAGAGAAGCGTCGCAATGCTTCTGGGCTGTTAGCAAGAGCTTTCCTTGCTGAGCCTTTTCACGTTGGAGATTAGCTGGACATTTGCCGGTTTAGTGCCTTGTTTCTTCTGCGCAGCTTGCACAAAGCTCATTGCGGCTTTCGCGGTTCGAGTTGTGCATCGCCGGAGCTCTGCGGGAAAGAGCGAGAGAAGAGCCGCGAAAGCTCCGAGTGCGGCCAGCTCGCGTGTAGCCGCGAATGTGCGCTGTTCGCCGGTTGCAGGGCGACTGCCTTCTGCGCGGCTGCTTCCAAGTTGACGGTAACTGCCAGCGTGCTAGCTGTGTAGGACAGTGAAGAGGCTGACGCGTGTGTGTCCGTAGAGCTGCTAGAAAGCGTACGTGACGAGCAGGAAGGGCTTTCAGAGCAGCCGGTTCTCGTCTTGCACAGTCGCCACACATCCGCACTTTTAGTGCCTCAGAACCCCGGACAGCTTGCAAAACACGGCTGTAACTGTCCCAGCGCAAGCTGTTCAGGAAAGCACAGAAACGCGATGTTCGCGTGCTTTTAGCGCTGCTCGCAAGAAGCCTCCGGAGCAGGCACTTCTCGTGCAGCAACAACCGTGCCTGCTACGATCTTTCCTAGCCTCTTTTCCTCCGGGCAGCCGGCTTGAGCTGATGTGAAGTGTTGGTGGGCAAATCATCCAGAGAAGCGTCGCAATGCTTCTGGGCTGTTAGCAAGAGCTTTCCTTGCTGAGCCTTTTCACGTTGGAGATTAGCTGGACATTTGCCGGTTTAGTGCCTTGTTTCTTTTGCGCAGCTTGCACAAAGCTCATTGCGGCTTTCGCGGTTCGAGTTGTGCATCGCCGGAGCTCTGCGGGAAAGAGCGAGAGAAGAGCCGCGAAAGCTCCGAGTGCGGCCAGCTCGCGTGTAGCCGCGAATGTGCGCTGTTCGCCGGTTGCAGGGCGAGTGCCTTCTGCGCGGCTGCTTCCAAGTTGACGGTAACTGCCAGCGTGCTAGCTGTGTAGGACAGTGAAGAGGCTGACGCGTGTGTGTCCGTAGAGCTGCTAGAAAGCGTACGTGACGAGCAGGAAGGGCTTTCAGAGCAGCCGGTTCTCGTCTTGCACAGTCGCCACACATCCGCACTTTTAGTGCCTCAGAACCCCGGACAGCTTGCAAAACACGGCTGTAACTGTCCCAGCGCAAGCTGTTCAGGAAAGCACAGAAACGCGATGTTCGCGTGCTTTTAGCGCTGCTCGCAAGAAGCCTTCGGAGCAGGCACTTCTCGTGCAGCAACAACCGTGCCTGCTACGATCTTTCCTAGCCTCTTTTCCTCCGGGCAGCCGGCTTGAGCTGATGTGAAGTGTTGGTGGGCAAATCATCCAGAGAAGCGTCGCAATGCTTCTGGGCTGTTAGCAAGAGCTTTCCTTGCTGAGCCTTTTCACGTTGGAGATTAGCTGGACATTTGCCGGTTTAGTGCCTTGTTTCTTCTGCGCAGCTTGCACAAAGCTCATTGCGGCTTTCGCGGTTCGAGTTGTGCATCGCCGGAGCTCTGCGGGAAAGAGCGAGAGAAGAGCCGCGAAAGCTCCGAGTGCGGCCAGCTCGCGTGTAGCCGCGAATGTGCGCTGTTCGCCGGTTGCAGGGCGAGTGCCTTCTGCGCGGCTGCTTCCAAGTTGACGGTAACTGCCAGCGTGCTAGCTGTGTAGGACAGTGAAGAGGCTGACGCGTGTGTGTCCGTAGAGCTGCTAGAAAGCGTACGTGACGAGCAGGAAGGGCTTTCAGAGCAGCCGGTTCTCGTCTTGCACAGTCGCCACACATCCGCACTTTTAGTGCCTCAGAACCCGGACAGCTTGCAAAACACGGCTGTAACTGTCCCAGCGCAAGCTGTTCAGGAAAGCACAGAAACGCGATGTTCGCGTGCTTTTAGCGCTGCTCGCAAGAAGCCTCCGGAGCAGGCACTTCTCGTGCAGCAACAACCGTGCCTGCTACGATCTTTCCTAGCCTCTTTTCCTCCGGGCAGCCGGCTTGAGCTGATGTGAAGTGTTGGTGGGCAAATCATCCAGAGAAGCGTCGCAATGCTTCTGGGCTGTTAGCAAGAGCTTTCCTTGCTGAGCCTTTTCACGTTGGAGATTAGCTGGACATTTGCCGGTTTAGTGCCTTGTTTCTTCTGCGCAGCTTGCACAAAGCTCATTGCGGCTTTCGCGGTTCGAGTTGTGCATCGCCGGAGCTCTGCGGGAAAGAGCGAGAGAAGAGCCGCGAAAGCTCCGAGTGCGGCCAGCTCGCGTGTAGCCGCGAATGTGCGCTGTTCGCCGGTTGCAGGGCGAGTGCCTTCTGCGCGGCTGCTTCCAAGTTGACGGTAACTGCCAGCGTGCTAGCTGTGTAGGACAGTGAAGAGGCTGACGCGTGTGTGTCCGTAGAGCTGCTAGAAAGCGTACGTGACGAGCAGGAAGGGCTTTCAGAGCAGCCGGTTCTCGTCTTGCACAGTCGCCACACATCCGCACTTTTAGTGCCTCAGAACCCCGGACAGCTTGCAAAACACGGCTGTAACTGTCCCAGCGCAAGCTGTTCAGGAAAGCACAGAAACGCGATGTTCGCGTGCTTTTAGCGCTGCTCGCAAGAAGCCTCCGGAGCAGGCACTTCTCGTGCAGCAACAACCGTGCCTGCTACGATCTTTCCTAGCCTCTTTTCCTCCGGGCAGCCGGCTTGAGCTGATGTGAAGTGTTGGTGGGCAAATCATCCAGAGAAGCGTCGCAATGCTTCTGGGCTGTTAGCAAGAGCTTTCCTTGCTGACCCTTTTCACGTTGGAGATTAGCTGGACATTTGCCGGTTTAGTGCCTTGTTTCTTCTGCGCAGCTTGCACAAAGCTCATTGCGGCTTTCGCGGTTCGAGTTGTGCATCGCCGGAGCTCTGCGGGAAAGAGCGAGAGAAGAGCCGCGAAAGCTCCGAGTGCGGCCAGCTCGCGTGTAGCCGCGAATGTGCGCTGTTCGCCGGTTGCAGGGCGAGTGCCTTCTGCGCGGCTGCTTCCAAGTTGACGGTAACTGCCAGCGTGCTAGCTGTGTAGGACAGTGAAGAGGCTGACGCGTGTGTGTCCGTAGAGCTGCTAGAAAGCGTACGTGACGAGCAGGAAGGGCTTTCAGAGCAGCCGGTTCTCGTCTTGCACAGTCGCCACACATCCGCACTTTTAGTGCCTCAGAACCCCGGACAGCTTGCAAAACACGGCTGTAACTGTCCCAGCGCAAGCTGTTCAGGAAAGCACAGAAACGCGATGTTCGCGTGCTTTTAGCGCTGCTCGCAAGAAGCCTCCGGAGCAGGCACTTCTCGTGCAGCAACAACCGTGCCTGCTACGATCTTTCCTAGCCTCTTTTCCTCCGGGCAGCCGGCTTGAGCTGATGTGAAGTGTTGGTGGGCAAATCATCCAGAGAAGCGTCGCAATGCTTCTGGGCTGTTAGCAAGAGCTTTCCTTGCTGAGCCTTTTCACGTTGGAGATTAGCTGGACATTTGCCGGTTTAGTGCCTTGTTTCTTCTGCGCAGCTTGCACAAAGCTCATTGCGGCTTTCGCGGTTCGAGTTGTGCATCGCCGGAGCTCTGCGGGAAAGAGCGAGAGAAGAGCCGCGAAAGCTCCGAGTGCGGCCAGCTCGCGTGTAGCCGCGAATGTGCGCTGTTCGCCGGTTGCAGGGCGAGTGCCTTCTGCGCGGGCTGCTTCCAAGTTGACGGTAACTGCCAGCGTGCTAGCTGTGTAGGACAGTGAAGAGGCTGACGCGTGTGTGTCCGTAGAGCTGCTAGAAAGCGTACGTGACGAGCAGGAAGGGCTTTCAGAGCAGCCGGTTCTCGTCTTGCACAGTCGCCACACATCCGCACTTTTAGTGCCTCAGAACCCCGGACAGCTTGCAAAACACGGCTGTAACTGTCCCAGCGCAAGCTGTTCAGGAAAGCACAGAAACGCGATGTTCGCGTGCTTTTAGCGCTGCTCGCAAGAAGCCTCCGGAGCAGGCACTTCTCGTGCAGCAACAACCGTGCCTGCTACGATCTTTCCTAGCCTCTTTTCCTCCGGGCAGCCGGCTTGAGCTGATGTGAAGTGTTGGTGGGCAAATCATCCAGAGAAGCGTCGCAATGCTTCTGGGCTGTTAGCAAGAGCTTTCCTTGCTGAGCCTTTTCACGTTGGAGATTAGCTGGACATTTGCCGGTTTAGTGCCTTGTTTCTTCTGCGCAGCTTGCACAAAGCTCATTGCGGCTTTCGCGGTTCGAGTTGTGCATCGCCGGAGCTCTGCGGGAAAGAGCGAGAGAAGAGCCGCGAAAGCTCCGAGTGCGGCCAGCTCGCGTGTAGCCGCGAATGTGCGCTGTTCGCCGGTTGCAGGGCGAGTGCCTTCTGCGCGGCTGCTTCCAAGTTGACGGTAACTGCCAGCGTGCTAGCTGTGTAGGACAGTGAAGAGGCTGACGCGTGTGTGTCCGTAGAGCTGCTAGAAAGCGTACGTGACGAGCAGGAAGGGCTTTCAGAGCAGCCGGTTCTCGTCTTGCACAGTCGCCACACATCCGCACTTTTAGTGCCTCAGAACCCCGGACAGCTTGCAAAACACGGCTGTAACTGTCCCAGCGCAAGCTGTTCAGGAAAGCACAGAAACGCGATGTTCGCGTGCTTTTAGCGCTGCTCGCAAGAAGCCTCCGGAGCAGGCACTTCTCGTGCAGCAACAACCGTGCCTGCTACGATCTTTCCTAGCCTCTTTTCCTCCGGGCAGCCGGCTTGAGCTGATGTGAAGTGTTGGTGGGCAAATCATCCAGAGAAGCGTCGCAATGCTTCTGGGCTGTTAGCAAGAGCTTTCCTTGCTGAGCCTTTTCACGTTGGAGATTAGCTGGACATTTGCCGGTTTAGTGCCTTGTTTCTTCTGCGCAGCTTGCACAAAGCTCATTGCGGCTTTCGCGGTTCGAGTTGTGCATCGCCGGAGCTCTGCGGGAAAGAGCGAGAGAAGAGCCGCGAAAGCTCCGAGTGCGGCCAGCTCGCGTGTAGCCGCGAATGTGCGCTGTTCGCCGGTTGCAGGGCGAGTGCCTTCTGCGCGGCTGCTTCCAAGTTGACGGTAACTGCCAGCGTGCTAGCTGTGTAGGACAGTGAAGAGGCTGACGCGTGTGTGTCCGTAGAGCTGCTAGAAAGCGTACGTGACGAGCAGGAAGGGCTTTCAGAGCAGCCGGTTCTCGTCTTGCACAGTCGCCACACATCCGCACTTTTAGTGCCTCAGAACCCCGGACAGCTTGCAAAACACGGCTGTAACTGTCCCAGCGCAAGCTGTTCAGGAAAGCACAGAAACGCGATGTTCGCGTGCTTTTAGCGCTGCTCGCAAGAAGCCTCCGGAGCAGGCACTTCTCGTGCAGCAACAACCGTGCCTGCTACGATCTTTCCTAGCCTCTTTTCCTCCGGGCAGCCGGCTTGAGCTGATGTGAAGTGTTGGTGGGCAAATCATCCAGAGAAGCGTCGCAATGCTTCTGGGCTGTTAGCAAGAGCTTTCCTTGCTGAGCCTTTTCACGTTGGAGATTAGCTGGACATTTGCCGGTTTAGTGCCTTGTTTCTTCTGCGCAGCTTGCACAAAGCTCATTGCGGCTTTCGCGGTTCGAGTTGTGCATCGCCGGAGCTCTGCGGGAAAGAGCGAGAGAAGAGCCGCGAAAGCTCCGAGTGCGGCCAGCTCGCGTGTAGCCGCGAATGTGCGCTGTTCGCCGGTTGCAGGGCGAGTGCCTTCTGCGCGGCTGCTTCCAAGTTGACGGTAACTGCCAGCGTGCTAGCTGTGTAGGACAGTGAAGAGGCTGACGCGTGTGTGTCCGTAGAGCTGCTAGAAAGCGTACGTGACGAGCAGGAAGGGCTTTCAGAGCAGCCGGTTCTCGTCTTGCACAGTCGCCACACATCCGCACTTTTAGTGCCTCAGAACCCCGGACAGCTTGCAAAACACGGCTGTAACTGTCCCAGCGCAAGCTGTTCAGGAAAGCACAGAAACGCGATGTTCGCGTGCTTTTAGCGCTGCTCGCAAGAAGCCTCCGGAGCAGGCACTTCTCGTGCAGCAACAACCGTGCCTGCTACGATCTTTCCTAGCCTCTTTTCCTCCGGGCAGCCGGCTTGAGCTGATGTGAAGTGTTGGTGGGCAAATCATCCAGAGAAGCGTCGCAATGCTTCTGGGCTGTTAGCAAGAGCTTTCCTTGCTGAGCCTTTTCACGTTGGAGATTAGCTGGACATTTGCCGGTTTAGTGCCTTGTTTCTTCTGCGCAGCTTGCACAAAGCTCATTGCGGCTTTCGCGGTTCGAGTTGTGCATCGCCGGAGCTCTGCGGGAAAGAGCGAGAGAAGAGCCGCGAAAGCTCCGAGTGCGGCCAGCTCGCGTGTAGCCGCGAATGTGCGCTGTTCGCCGGTTGCAGGGCGAGTGCCTTCTGCGCGGCTGCTTCCAAGTTGACGGTAACTGCCAGCGTGCTAGCTGTGTAGGACAGTGAAGAGGCTGACGCGTGTGTGTCCGTAGAGCTGCTAGAAAGCGTACGTGACGAGCAGGAAGGGCTTTCAGAGCAGCCGGTTCTCGTCTTGCACAGTCGCCACACATCCGCACTTTTAGTGCCTCAGAACCCCGGACAGCTTGCAAAACACGGCTGTAACTGTCCCAGCGCAAGCTGTTCAGGAAAGCACAGAAACGCGATGTTCGCGTGCTTTTAGCGCTGCTCGCAAGAAGCCTCCGGAGCAGGCACTTCTCGTGCAGCAACAACCGTGCCTGCTACGATCTTTCCTAGCCTCTTTTCCTCCGGGCAGCCGGCTTGAGCTGATGTGAAGTGTTGGTGGGCAAATCATCCAGAGAAGCGTCGCAATGCTTCTGGGCTGTTAGCAAGAGCTTTCCTTGCTGAGCCTTTTCACGTTGGAGATTAGCTGGACATTTGCCGGTTTAGTGCCTTGTTTCTTCTGCGCAGCTTGCACAAAGCTCATTGCGGCTTTCGCGGTTCGAGTTGTGCATCGCCGGAGCTCTGCGGGAAAGAGCGAGAGAAGAGCCGCGAAAGCTCCGAGTGCGGCCAGCTCGCGTGTAGCCGCGAATGTGCGCTGTTCGCCGGTTGCAGGGCGAGTGCCTTCTGCGCGGCTGCTTCCAAGTTGACGGTAACTGCCAGCGTGCTAGCTGTGTAGGACAGTGAAGAGGCTGACGCGTGTGTGTCCGTAGAGCTGCTAGAAAGCGTACGTGACGAGCAGGAAGGGCTTTCAGAGCAGCCGGTTCTCGTCTTGCACAGTCGCCACACATCCGCACTTTTAGTGCCTCAGAACCCCGGACAGCTTGCAAAACACGGCTGTAACTGTCCCAGCGCAAGCTGTTCAGGAAAGCACAGAAACGCGATGTTCGCGTGCTTTTAGCGCTGCTCGCAAGAAGCCTCCGGAGCAGGCACTTCTCGTGCAGCAACAACCGTGCCTGCTACGATCTTTCCTAGCCTCTTTTCCTCCGGGCAGCCGGCTTGAGCTGATGTGAAGTGTTGGTGGGCAAATCATCCAGAGAAGCGTCGCAATGCTTCTGGGCTGTTAGCAAGAGCTTTCCTTGCTGAGCCTTTTCACGTTGGAGATTAGCTGGACATTTGCCGGTTTAGTGCCTTGTTTCTTTTGCGCAGCTTGCACAAAGCTCATTGCGGCTTTCGCGGTTCGAGTTGTGCATCGCCGGAGCTCTGCGGGAAAGAGCGAGAGAAGAGCCGCGAAAGCTCCGAGTGCGGCCAGCTCGCGTGTAGCCGCGAATGTGCGCTGTTCGCCGGTTGCAGGGCGAGTGCCTTCTGCGCGGCTGCTTCCAAGTTGACGGTAACTGCCAGCGTGCTAGCTGTGTAGGACAGTGAAGAGGCTGACGCGTGTGTGTCCGTAGAGCTGCTAGAAAGCGTACGTGACGAGCAGGAAGGGCTTTCAGAGCAGCCGGTTCTCGTCTTGCACAGTCGCCACACATCCGCACTTTTAGTGCCTCAGAACCCCGGACAGCTTGCAAAACACGGCTGTAACTGTCCCAGCGCAAGCTGTTCAGGAAAGCACAGAAACGCGATGTTCGCGTGCTTTTAGCGCTGCTCGCAAGAAGCCTCCGGAGCAGGCACTTCTCGTGCAGCAACAACCGTGCCTGCTACGATCTTTCCTAGCCTCTTTTCCTCCGGGCAGCCGGCTTGAGCTGATGTGAAGTGTTGGTGGGCAAATCATCCAGAGAAGCGTCGCAATGCTTCTGGGCTGTTAGCAAGAGCTTTCCTTGCTGAGCCTTTTCACGTTGGAGATTAGCTGGACATTTGCCGGTTTAGTGCCTTGTTTCTTCTGCGCAGCTTGCACAAAGCTCATTGCGGCTTTCGCGGTTCGAGTTGTGCATCGCCGGAGCTCTGCGGGAAAGAGCGAGAGAAGAGCCGCGAAAGCTCCGAGTGCGGCCAGCTCGCGTGTAGCCGCGAATGTGCGCTGTTCGCCGGTTGCAGGGCGAGTGCCTTCTGCGCGGCTGCTTCCAAGTTGACGGTAACTGCCAGCGTGCTAGCTGTGTAGGACAGTGAAGAGGCTGACGCGTGTGTGTCCGTAGAGCTGCTAGAAAGCGTACGTGACGAGCAGGAAGGGCTTTCAGAGCAGCCGGTTCTCGTCTTGCACAGTCGCCACACATCCGCACTTTTAGTGCCTCAGAACCCCGGACAGCTTGCAAAACACGGCTGTAACTGTCCCAGCGCAAGCTGTTCAGGAAAGCACAGAAACGCGATGTTCGCGTGCTTTTAGCGCTGCTCGCAAGAAGCCTCCGGAGCAGGCACTTCTCGTGCAGCAACAACCGTGCCTGCTACGATCTTTCCTAGCCTCTTTTCCTCCGGGCAGCCGGCTTGAGCTGATGTGAAGTGTTGGTGGGCAAATCATCCAGAGAAGCGTCGCAATGCTTCTGGGCTGTTAGCAAGAGCTTTCCTTGCTGAGCCTTTTCACGTTGGAGATTAGCTGGACATTTGCCGGTTTAGTGCCTTGTTTCTTCTGCGCAGCTTGCACAAAGCTCATTGCGGCTTTCGCGGTTCGAGTTGTGCATCGCCGGAGCTCTGCGGGAAAGAGCGAGAGAAGAGCCGCGAAAGCTCCGAGTGCGGCCAGCTCGCGTGTAGCCGCGAATGTGCGCTGTTCGCCGGTTGCAGGGCGAGTGCCTTCTGCGCGGCTGCTTCCAAGTTGACGGTAACTGCCAGCGTGCTAGCTGTGTAGGACAGTGAAGAGGCTGACGCGTGTGTGTCCGTAGAGCTGCTAGAAAGCGTACGTGACGAGCAGGAAGGGCTTTCAGAGCAGCCGGTTCTCGTCTTGCACAGTCGCCACACATCCGCACTTTTAGTGCCTCAGAACCCCGGACAGCTTGCAAAACACGGCTGTAACTGTCCCAGCGCAAGCTGTTCAGGAAAGCACAGAAACGCGATGTTCGCGTGCTTTTAGCGCTGCTCGCAAGAAGCCTCCGGAGCAGGCACTTCTCGTGCAGCAACAACCGTGCCTGCTACGATCTTTCCTAGCCTCTTTTCCTCCGGGCAGCCGGCTTGAGCTGATGTGAAGTGTTGGTGGGCAAATCATCCAGAGAAGCGTCGCAATGCTTCTGGGCTGTTAGCAAGAGCTTTCCTTGCTGACCCTTTTCACGTTGGAGATTAGCTGGACATTTGCCGGTTTAGTGCCTTGTTTCTTCTGCGCAGCTTGCACAAAGCTCATTGCGGCTTTCGCGGTTCGAGTTGTGCATCGCCGGAGCTCTGCGGGAAAGAGCGAGAGAAGAGCCGCGAAAGCTCCGAGTGCGGCCAGCTCGCGTGTAGCCGCGAATGTGCGCTGTTCGCCGGTTGCAGGGCGAGTGCCTTCTGCGCGGCTGCTTCCAAGTTGACGGTAACTGCCAGCGTGCTAGCTGTGTAGGACAGTGAAGAGGCTGACGCGTGTGTGTCCGTAGAGCTGCTAGAAAGCGTACGTGACGAGCAGGAAGGGCTTTCAGAGCAGCCGGTTCTCGTCTTGCACAGTCGCCACACATCCGCACTTTTAGTGCCTCAGAACCCCGGACAGCTTGCAAAACACGGCTGTAACTGTCCCAGCGCAAGCTGTTCAGGAAAGCACAGAAACGCGATGTTCGCGTGCTTTTAGCGCTGCTCGCAAGAAGCCTCCGGAGCAGGCACTTCTCGTGCAGCAACAACCGTGCCTGCTACGATCTTTCCTAGCCTCTTTTCCTCCGGGCAGCCGGCTTGAGCTGATGTGAAGTGTTGGTGGGCAAATCATCCAGAGAAGCGTCGCAATGCTTCTGGGCTGTTAGCAAGAGCTTTCCTTGCTGAGCCTTTTCACGTTGGAGATTAGCTGGACATTTGCCGGTTTAGTGCCTTGTTTCTTCTGCGCAGCTTGCACAAAGCTCATTGCGGCTTTCGCGGTTCGAGTTGTGCATCGCCGGAGCTCTGCGGGAAAGAGCGAGAGAAGAGCCGCGAAAGCTCCGAGTGCGGCCAGCTCGCGTGTAGCCGCGAATGTGCGCTGTTCGCCGGTTGCAGGGCGAGTGCCTTCTGCGCGGCTGCTTCCAAGTTGACGGTAACTGCCAGCGTGCTAGCTGTGTAGGACAGTGAAGAGGCTGACGCGTGTGTGTCCGTAGAGCTGCTAGAAAGCGTACGTGACGAGCAGGAAGGGCTTTCAGAGCAGCCGGTTCTCGTCTTGCACAGTCGCCACACATCCGCACTTTTAGTGCCTCAGAACCCCGGACAGCTTGCAAAACACGGCTGTAACTGTCCCAGCGCAAGCTGTTCAGGAAAGCACAGAAACGCGATGTTCGCGTGCTTTTAGCGCTGCTCGCAAGAAGCCTCCGGAGCAGGCACTTCTCGTGCAGCAACAACCGTGCCTGCTACGATCTTTCCTAGCCTCTTTTCCTCCGGGCAGCCGGCTTGAGCTGATGTGAAGTGTTGGTGGGCAAATCATCCAGAGAAGCGTCGCAATGCTTCTGGGCTGTTAGCAAGAGCTTTCCTTGCTGAGCCTTTTCACGTTGGAGATTAGCTGGACATTTGCCGGTTTAGTGCCTTGTTTCTTCTGCGCAGCTTGCACAAAGCTCATTGCGGCTTTCGCGGTTCGAGTTGTGCATCGCCGGAGCTCTGCGGGAAAGAGCGAGAGAAGAGCCGCGAAAGCTCCGAGTGCGGCCAGCTCGCGTGTAGCCGCGAATGTGCGCTGTTCGCCGGTTGCAGGGCGAGTGCCTTCTGCGCGGCTGCTTCCAAGTTGACGGTAACTGCCAGCGTGCTAGCTGTGTAGGACAGTGAAGAGGCTGACGCGTGTGTGTCCGTAGAGCTGCTAGAAAGCGTACGTGACGAGCAGGAAGGGCTTTCAGAGCAGCCGGTTCTCGTCTTGCACAGTCGCCACACATCCGCACTTTTAGTGCCTCAGAACCCCGGACAGCTTGCAAAACACGGCTGTAACTGTCCCAGCGCAAGCTGTTCAGGAAAGCACAGAAACGCGATGTTCGCGTGCTTTTAGCGCTGCTCGCAAGAAGCCTCCGGAGCAGGCACTTCTCGTGCAGCAACAACCGTGCCTGCTACGATCTTTCCTAGCCTCTTTTCCTCCGGGCAGCCGGCTTGAGCTGATGTGAAGTGTTGGTGGGCAAATCATCCAGAGAAGCGTCGCAATGCTTCTGGGCTGTTAGCAAGAGCTTTCCTTGCTGAGCCTTTTCACGTTGGAGATTAGCTGGACATTTGCCGGTTTAGTGCCTTGTTTCTTCTGCGCAGCTTGCACAAAGCTCATTGCGGCTTTCGCGGTTCGAGTTGTGCATCGCCGGAGCTCTGCGGGAAAGAGCGAGAGAAGAGCCGCGAAAGCTCCGAGTGCGGCCAGCTCGCGTGTAGCCGCGAATGTGCGCTGTTCGCCGGTTGCAGGGCGAGTGCCTTCTGCGCGGCTGCTTCCAAGTTGACGGTAACTGCCAGCGTGCTAGCTGTGTAGGACAGTGAAGAGGCTGACGCGTGTGTGTCCGTAGAGCTGCTAGAAAGCGTACGTGACGAGCAGGAAGGGCTTTCAGAGCAGCCGGTTCTCGTCTTGCACAGTCGCCACACATCCGCACTTTTAGTGCCTCAGAACCCCGGACAGCTTGCAAAACACGGCTGTAACTGTCCCAGCGCAAGCTGTTCAGGAAAGCACAGAAACGCGATGTTCGCGTGCTTTTAGCGCTGCTCGCAAGAAGCCTCCGGAGCAGGCACTTCTCGTGCAGCAACAACCGTGCCTGCTACGATCTTTCCTAGCCTCTTTTCCTCCGGGCAGCCGGCTTGAGCTGATGTGAAGTGTTGGTGGGCAAATCATCCAGAGAAGCGTCGCAATGCTTCTGGGCTGTTAGCAAGAGCTTTCCTTGCTGAGCCTTTTCACGTTGGAGATTAGCTGGACATTTGCCGGTTTAGTGCCTTGTTTCTTCTGCGCAGCTTGCACAAAGCTCATTGCGGCTTTCGCGGTTCGAGTTGTGCATCGCCGGAGCTCTGCGGGAAAGAGCGAGAGAAGAGCCGCGAAAGCTCCGAGTGCGGCCAGCTCGCGTGTAGCCGCGAATGTGCGCTGTTCGCCGGTTGCAGGGCGAGTGCCTTCTGCGCGGCTGCTTCCAAGTTGACGGTAACTGCCAGCGTGCTAGCTGTGTAGGACAGTGAAGAGGCTGACGCGTGTGTGTCCGTAGAGCTGCTAGAAAGCGTACGTGACGAGCAGGAAGGGCTTTCAGAGCAGCCGGTTCTCGTCTTGCACAGTCGCCACACATCCGCACTTTTAGTGCCTCAGAACCCCGGACAGCTTGCAAAACACGGCTGTAACTGTCCCAGCGCAAGCTGTTCAGGAAAGCACAGAAACGCGATGTTCGCGTGCTTTTAGCGCTGCTCGCAAGAAGCCTCCGGAGCAGGCACTTCTCGTGCAGCAACAACCGTGCCTGCTACGATCTTTCCTAGCCTCTTTTCCTCCGGGCAGCCGGCTTGAGCTGATGTGAAGTGTTGGTGGGCAAATCATCCAGAGAAGCGTCGCAATGCTTCTGGGCTGTTAGCAAGAGCTTTCCTTGCTGAGCCTTTTCACGTTGGAGATTAGCTGGACATTTGCCGGTTTAGTGCCTTGTTTCTTCTGCGCAGCTTGCACAAAGCTCATTGCGGCTTTCGCGGTTCGAGTTGTGCATCGCCGGAGCTCTGCGGGAAAGAGCGAGAGAAGAGCCGCGAAAGCTCCGAGTGCGGCCAGCTCGCGTGTAGCCGCGAATGTGCGCTGTTCGCCGGTTGCAGGGCGAGTGCCTTCTGCGCGGCTGCTTCCAAGTTGACGGTAACTGCCAGCGTGCTAGCTGTGTAGGACAGTGAAGAGGCTGACGCGTGTGTGTCCGTAGAGCTGCTAGAAAGCGTACGTGACGAGCAGGAAGGGCTTTCAGAGCAGCCGGTTCTCGTCTTGCACAGTCGCCACACATCCGCACTTTTAGTGCCTCAGAACCCCGGACAGCTTGCAAAACACGGCTGTAACTGTCCCAGCGCAAGCTGTTCAGGAAAGCACAGAAACGCGATGTTCGCGTGCTTTTAGCGCTGCTCGCAAGAAGCCTCCGGAGCAGGCACTTCTCGTGCAGCAACAACCGTGCCTGCTACGATCTTTCCTAGCCTCTTTTCCTCCGGGCAGCCGGCTTGAGCTGATGTGAAGTGTTGGTGGGCAAATCATCCAGAGAAGCGTCGCAATGCTTCTGGGCTGTTAGCAAGAGCTTTCCTTGCTGAGCCTTTTCACGTTGGAGATTAGCTGGACATTTGCCGGTTTAGTGCCTTGTTTCTTCTGCGCAGCTTGCACAAAGCTCATTGCGGCTTTCGCGGTTCGAGTTGTGCATCGCCGGAGCTCTGCGGGAAAGAGCGAGAGAAGAGCCGCGAAAGCTCCGAGTGCGGCCAGCTCGCGTGTAGCCGCGAATGTGCGCTGTTCGCCGGTTGCAGGGCGACTGCCTTCTGCGCGGCTGCTTCCAAGTTGACGGTAACTGCCAGCGTGCTAGCTGTGTAGGACAGTGAAGAGGCTGACGCGTGTGTGTCCGTAGAGCTGCTAGAAAGCGTACGTGACGAGCAGGAAGGGCTTTCAGAGCAGCCGGTTCTCGTCTTGCACAGTCGCCACACATCCGCACTTTTAGTGCCTCAGAACCCCGGACAGCTTGCAAAACACGGCTGTAACTGTCCCAGCGCAAGCTGTTCAGGAAAGCACAGAAACGCGATGTTCGCGTGCTTTTAGCGCTGCTCGCAAGAAGCCTCCGGAGCAGGCACTTCTCGTGCAGCAACAACCGTGCCTGCTACGATCTTTCCTAGCCTCTTTTCCTCCGGGCAGCCGGCTTGAGCTGATGTGAAGTGTTGGTGGGCAAATCATCCAGAGAAGCGTCGCAATGCTTCTGGGCTGTTAGCAAGAGCTTTCCTTGCTGAGCCTTTTCACGTTGGAGATTAGCTGGACATTTGCCGGTTTAGTGCCTTGTTTCTTTTGCGCAGCTTGCACAAAGCTCATTGCGGCTTTCGCGGTTCGAGTTGTGCATCGCCGGAGCTCTGCGGGAAAGAGCGAGAGAAGAGCCGCGAAAGCTCCGAGTGCGGCCAGCTCGCGTGTAGCCGCGAATGTGCGCTGTTCGCCGGTTGCAGGGCGAGTGCCTTCTGCGCGGCTGCTTCCAAGTTGACGGTAACTGCCAGCGTGCTAGCTGTGTAGGACAGTGAAGAGGCTGACGCGTGTGTGTCCGTAGAGCTGCTAGAAAGCGTACGTGACGAGCAGGAAGGGCTTTCAGAGCAGCCGGTTCTCGTCTTGCACAGTCGCCACACATCCGCACTTTTAGTGCCTCAGAACCCCGGACAGCTTGCAAAACACGGCTGTAACTGTCCCAGCGCAAGCTGTTCAGGAAAGCACAGAAACGCGATGTTCGCGTGCTTTTAGCGCTGCTCGCAAGAAGCCTCCGGAGCAGGCACTTCTCGTGCAGCAACAACCGTGCCTGCTACGATCTTTCCTAGCCTCTTTTCCTCCGGGCAGCCGGCTTGAGCTGATGTGAAGTGTTGGTGGGCAAATCATCCAGAGAAGCGTCGCAATGCTTCTGGGCTGTTAGCAAGAGCTTTCCTTGCTGAGCCTTTTCACGTTGGAGATTAGCTGGACATTTGCCGGTTTAGTGCCTTGTTTCTTCTGCGCAGCTTGCACAAAGCTCATTGCGGCTTTCGCGGTTCGAGTTGTGCATCGCCGGAGCTCTGCGGGAAAGAGCGAGAGAAGAGCCGCGAAAGCTCCGAGTGCGGCCAGCTCGCGTGTAGCCGCGAATGTGCGCTGTTCGCCGGTTGCAGGGCGAGTGCCTTCTGCGCGGCTGCTTCCAAGTTGACGGTAACTGCCAGCGTGCTAGCTGTGTAGGACAGTGAAGAGGCTGACGCGTGTGTGTCCGTAGAGCTGCTAGAAAGCGTACGTGACGAGCAGGAAGGGCTTTCAGAGCAGCCGGTTCTCGTCTTGCACAGTCGCCACACATCCGCACTTTTAGTGCCTCAGAACCCCGGACAGCTTGCAAAACACGGCTGTAACTGTCCCAGCGCAAGCTGTTCAGGAAAGCACAGAAACGCGATGTTCGCGTGCTTTTAGCGCTGCTCGCAAGAAGCCTCCGGAGCAGGCACTTCTCGTGCAGCAACAACCGTGCCTGCTACGATCTTTCCTAGCCTCTTTTCCTCCGGGCAGCCGGCTTGAGCTGATGTGAAGTGTTGGTGGGCAAATCATCCAGAGAAGCGTCGCAATGCTTCTGGGCTGTTAGCAAGAGCTTTCCTTGCTGAGCCTTTTCACGTTGGAGATTAGCTGGACATTTGCCGGTTTAGTGCCTTGTTTCTTCTGCGCAGCTTGCACAAAGCTCATTGCGGCTTTCGCGGTTCGAGTTGTGCATCGCCGGAGCTCTGCGGGAAAGAGCGAGAGAAGAGCCGCGAAAGCTCCGAGTGCGGCCAGCTCGCGTGTAGCCGCGAATGTGCGCTGTTCGCCGGTTGCAGGGCGAGTGCCTTCTGCGCGGCTGCTTCCAAGTTGACGGTAACTGCCAGCGTGCTAGCTGTGTAGGACAGTGAAGAGGCTGACGCGTGTGTGTCCGTAGAGCTGCTAGAAAGCGTACGTGACGAGCAGGAAGGGCTTTCAGAGCAGCCGGTTCTCGTCTTGCACAGTCGCCACACATCCGCACTTTTAGTGCCTCAGAACCCCGGACAGCTTGCAAAACACGGCTGTAACTGTCCCAGCGCAAGCTGTTCAGGAAAGCACAGAAACGCGATGTTCGCGTGCTTTTAGCGCTGCTCGCAAGAAGCCTCCGGAGCAGGCACTTCTCGTGCAGCAACAACCGTGCCTGCTACGATCTTTCCTAGCCTCTTTTCCTCCGGGCAGCCGGCTTGAGCTGATGTGAAGTGTTGGTGGGCAAATCATCCAGAGAAGCGTCGCAATGCTTCTGGGCTGTTAGCAAGAGCTTTCCTTGCTGACCCTTTTCACGTTGGAGATTAGCTGGACATTTGCCGGTTTAGTGCCTTGTTTCTTCTGCGCAGCTTGCACAAAGCTCATTGCGGCTTTCGCGGTTCGAGTTGTGCATCGCCGGAGCTCTGCGGGAAAGAGCGAGAGAAGAGCCGCGAAAGCTCCGAGTGCGGCCAGCTCGCGTGTAGCCGCGAATGTGCGCTGTTCGCCGGTTGCAGGGCGAGTGCCTTCTGCGCGGCTGCTTCCAAGTTGACGGTAACTGCCAGCGTGCTAGCTGTGTAGGACAGTGAAGAGGCTGACGCGTGTGTGTCCGTAGAGCTGCTAGAAAGCGTACGTGACGAGCAGGAAGGGCTTTCAGAGCAGCCGGTTCTCGTCTTGCACAGTCGCCACACATCCGCACTTTTAGTGCCTCAGAACCCCGGACAGCTTGCAAAACACGGCTGTAACTGTCCCAGCGCAAGCTGTTCAGGAAAGCACAGAAACGCGATGTTCGCGTGCTTTTAGCGCTGCTCGCAAGAAGCCTCCGGAGCAGGCACTTCTCGTGCAGCAACAACCGTGCCTGCTACGATCTTTCCTAGCCTCTTTTCCTCCGGGCAGCCGGCTTGAGCTGATGTGAAGTGTTGGTGGGCAAATCATCCAGAGAAGCGTCGCAATGCTTCTGGGCTGTTAGCAAGAGCTTTCCTTGCTGAGCCTTTTCACGTTGGAGATTAGCTGGACATTTGCCGGTTTAGTGCCTTGTTTCTTCTGCGCAGCTTGCACAAAGCTCATTGCGGCTTTCGCGGTTCGAGTTGTGCATCGCCGGAGCTCTGCGGGAAAGAGCGAGAGAAGAGCCGCGAAAGCTCCGAGTGCGGCCAGCTCGCGTGTAGCCGCGAATGTGCGCTGTTCGCCGGTTGCAGGGCGAGTGCCTTCTGCGCGGCTGCTTCCAAGTTGACGGTAACTGCCAGCGTGCTAGCTGTGTAGGACAGTGAAGAGGCTGACGCGTGTGTGTCCGTAGAGCTGCTAGAAAGCGTACGTGACGAGCAGGAAGGGCTTTCAGAGCAGCCGGTTCTCGTCTTGCACAGTCGCCACACATCCGCACTTTTAGTGCCTCAGAACCCCGGACAGCTTGCAAAACACGGCTGTAACTGTCCCAGCGCAAGCTGTTCAGGAAAGCACAGAAACGCGATGTTCGCGTGCTTTTAGCGCTGCTCGCAAGAAGCCTCCGGAGCAGGCACTTCTCGTGCAGCAACAACCGTGCCTGCTACGATCTTTCCTAGCCTCTTTTCCTCCGGGCAGCCGGCTTGAGCTGATGTGAAGTGTTGGTGGGCAAATCATCCAGAGAAGCGTCGCAATGCTTCTGGGCTGTTAGCAAGAGCTTTCCTTGCTGAGCCTTTTCACGTTGGAGATTAGCTGGACATTTGCCGGTTTAGTGCCTTGTTTCTTCTGCGCAGCTTGCACAAAGCTCATTGCGGCTTTCGCGGTTCGAGTTGTGCATCGCCGGAGCTCTGCGGGAAAGAGCGAGAGAAGAGCCGCGAAAGCTCCGAGTGCGGCCAGCTCGCGTGTAGCCGCGAATGTGCGCTGTTCGCCGGTTGCAGGGCGAGTGCCTTCTGCGCGGCTGCTTCCAAGTTGACGGTAACTGCCAGCGTGCTAGCTGTGTAGGACAGTGAAGAGGCTGACGCGTGTGTGTCCGTAGAGCTGCTAGAAAGCGTACGTGACGAGCAGGAAGGGCTTTCAGAGCAGCCGGTTCTCGTCTTGCACAGTCGCCACACATCCGCACTTTTAGTGCCTCAGAACCCCGGACAGCTTGCAAAACACGGCTGTAACTGTCCCAGCGCAAGCTGTTCAGGAAAGCACAGAAACGCGATGTTCGCGTGCTTTTAGCGCTGCTCGCAAGAAGCCTCCGGAGCAGGCACTTCTCGTGCAGCAACAACCGTGCCTGCTACGATCTTTCCTAGCCTCTTTTCCTCCGGGCAGCCGGCTTGAGCTGATGTGAAGTGTTGGTGGGCAAATCATCCAGAGAAGCGTCGCAATGCTTCTGGGCTGTTAGCAAGAGCTTTCCTTGCTGACCCTTTTCACGTTGGAGATTAGCTGGACATTTGCCGGTTTAGTGCCTTGTTTCTTCTGCGCAGCTTGCACAAAGCTCATTGCGGCTTTCGCGGTTCGAGTTGTGCATCGCCGGAGCTCTGCGGGAAAGAGCGAGAGAAGAGCCGCGAAAGCTCCGAGTGCGGCCAGCTCGCGTGTAGCCGCGAATGTGCGCTGTTCGCCGGTTGCAGGGCGAGTGCCTTCTGCGCGGCTGCTTCCAAGTTGACGGTAACTGCCAGCGTGCTAGCTGTGTAGGACAGTGAAGAGGCTGACGCGTGTGTGTCCGTAGAGCTGCTAGAAAGCGTACGTGACGAGCAGGAAGGGCTTTCAGAGCAGCCGGTTCTCGTCTTGCACAGTCGCCACACATCCGCACTTTTAGTGCCTCAGAACCCCGGACAGCTTGCAAAACACGGCTGTAACTGTCCCAGCGCAAGCTGTTCAGGAAAGCACAGAAACGCGATGTTCGCGTGCTTTTAGCGCTGCTCGCAAGAAGCCTCCGGAGCAGGCACTTCTCGTGCAGCAACAACCGTGCCTGCTACGATCTTTCCTAGCCTCTTTTCCTCCGGGCAGCCGGCTTGAGCTGATGTGAAGTGTTGGTGGGCAAATCATCCAGAGAAGCGTCGCAATGCTTCTGGGCTGTTAGCAAGAGCTTTCCTTGCTGAGCCTTTTCACGTTGGAGATTAGCTGGACATTTGCCGGTTTAGTGCCTTGTTTCTTTTGCGCAGCTTGCACAAAGCTCATTGCGGCTTTCGCGGTTCGAGTTGTGCATCGCCGGAGCTCTGCGGGAAAGAGCGAGAGAAGAGCCGCGAAAGCTCCGAGTGCGGCCAGCTCGCGTGTAGCCGCGAATGTGCGCTGTTCGCCGGTTGCAGGGCGAGTGCCTTCTGCGCGGCTGCTTCCAAGTTGACGGTAACTGCCAGCGTGCTAGCTGTGTAGGACAGTGAAGAGGCTGACGCGTGTGTGTCCGTAGAGCTGCTAGAAAGCGTACGTGACGAGCAGGAAGGGCTTTCAGAGCAGCCGGTTCTCGTCTTGCACAGTCGCCACACATCCGCACTTTTAGTGCCTCAGAACCCCGGACAGCTTGCAAAACACGGCTGTAACTGTCCCAGCGCAAGCTGTTCAGGAAAGCACAGAAACGCGATGTTCGCGTGCTTTTAGCGCTGCTCGCAAGAAGCCTCCGGAGCAGGCACTTCTCGTGCAGCAACAACCGTGCCTGCTACGATCTTTCCTAGCCTCTTTTCCTCCGGGCAGCCGGCTTGAGCTGATGTGAAGTGTTGGTGGGCAAATCATCCAGAGAAGCGTCGCAATGCTTCTGGGCTGTTAGCAAGAGCTTTCCTTGCTGAGCCTTTTCACGTTGGAGATTAGCTGGACATTTGCCGGTTTAGTGCCTTGTTTCTTCTGCGCAGCTTGCACAAAGCTCATTGCGGCTTTCGCGGTTCGAGTTGTGCATCGCCGGAGCTCTGCGGGAAAGAGCGAGAGAAGAGCCGCGAAAGCTCCGAGTGCGGCCAGCTCGCGTGTAGCCGCGAATGTGCGCTGTTCGCCGGTTGCAGGGCGAGTGCCTTCTGCGCGGCTGCTTCCAAGTTGACGGTAACTGCCAGCGTGCTAGCTGTGTAGGACAGTGAAGAGGCTGACGCGTGTGTGTCCGTAGAGCTGCTAGAAAGCGTACGTGACGAGCAGGAAGGGCTTTCAGAGCAGCCGGTTCTCGTCTTGCACAGTCGCCACACATCCGCACTTTTAGTGCCTCAGAACCCCGGACAGCTTGCAAAACACGGCTGTAACTGTCCCAGCGCAAGCTGTTCAGGAAAGCACAGAAACGCGATGTTCGCGTGCTTTTAGCGCTGCTCGCAAGAAGCCTCCGGAGCAGGCACTTCTCGTGCAGCAACAACCGTGCCTGCTACGATCTTTCCTAGCCTCTTTTCCTCCGGGCAGCCGGCTTGAGCTGATGTGAAGTGTTGGTGGGCAAATCATCCAGAGAAGCGTCGCAATGCTTCTGGGCTGTTAGCAAGAGCTTTCCTTGCTGAGCCTTTTCACGTTGGAGATTAGCTGGACATTTGCCGGTTTAGTGCCTTGTTTCTTCTGCGCAGCTTGCACAAAGCTCATTGCGGCTTTCGCGGTTCGAGTTGTGCATCGCCGGAGCTCTGCGGGAAAGAGCGAGAGAAGAGCCGCGAAAGCTCCGAGTGCGGCCAGCTCGCGTGTAGCCGCGAATGTGCGCTGTTCGCCGGTTGCAGGGCGAGTGCCTTCTGCGCGGCTGCTTCCAAGTTGACGGTAACTGCCAGCGTGCTAGCTGTGTAGGACAGTGAAGAGGCTGACGCGTGTGTGTCCGTAGAGCTGCTAGAAAGCGTACGTGACGAGCAGGAAGGGCTTTCAGAGCAGCCGGTTCTCGTCTTGCACAGTCGCCACACATCCGCACTTTTAGTGCCTCAGAACCCCGGACAGCTTGCAAAACACGGCTGTAACTGTCCCAGCGCAAGCTGTTCAGGAAAGCACAGAAACGCGATGTTCGCGTGCTTTTAGCGCTGCTCGCAAGAAGCCTCCGGAGCAGGCACTTCTCGTGCAGCAACAACCGTGCCTGCTACGATCTTTCCTAGCCTCTTTTCCTCCGGGCAGCCGGCTTGAGCTGATGTGAAGTGTTGGTGGGCAAATCATCCAGAGAAGCGTCGCAATGCTTCTGGGCTGTTAGCAAGAGCTTTCCTTGCTGAGCCTTTTCACGTTGGAGATTAGCTGGACATTTGCCGGTTTAGTGCCTTGTTTCTTCTGCGCAGCTTGCACAAAGCTCATTGCGGCTTTCGCGGTTCGAGTTGTGCATCGCCGGAGCTCTGCGGGAAAGAGCGAGAGAAGAGCCACGAAAGCTCCGAGTGCGGCCAGCTCGCGTGTAGCCGCGAATGTGCGCTGTTCGCCGGTTGCAGGGCGAGTGCCTTCTGCGCGGCTGCTTCCAAGTTGACGGTAACTGCCAGCGTGCTAGCTGTGTAGGACAGTGAAGAGGCTGACGCGTGTGTGTCCGTAGAGCTGCTAGAAAGCGTACGTGACGAGCAGGAAGGGCTTTCAGAGCAGCCGGTTCTCGTCTTGCACAGTCGCCACACATCCGCACTTTTAGTGCCTCAGAACCCCGGACAGCTTGCAAAACACGGCTGTAACTGTCCCAGCGCAAGCTGTTCAGGAAAGCACAGAAACGCGATGTTCGCGTGCTTTTAGCGCTGCTCGCAAGAAGCCTCCGGAGCAGGCACTTCTCGTGCAGCAACAACCGTGCCTGCTACGATCTTTCCTAGCCTCTTTTCCTCCGGGCAGCCGGCTTGAGCTGATGTGAAGTGTTGGTGGGCAAATCATCCAGAGAAGCGTCGCAATGCTTCTGGGCTGTTAGCAAGAGCTTTCCTTGCTGACCCTTTTCACGTTGGAGATTAGCTGGACATTTGCCGGTTTAGTGCCTTGTTTCTTCTGCGCAGCTTGCACAAAGCTCATTGCGGCTTTCGCGGTTCGAGTTGTGCATCGCCGGAGCTCTGCGGGAAAGAGCGAGAGAAGAGCCGCGAAAGCTCCGAGTGCGGCCAGCTCGCGTGTAGCCGCGAATGTGCGCTGTTCGCCGGTTGCAGGGCGAGTGCCTTCTGCGCGGCTGCTTCCAAGTTGACGGTAACTGCCAGCGTGCTAGCTGTGTAGGACAGTGAAGAGGCTGACGCGTGTGTGTCCGTAGAGCTGCTAGAAAGCGTACGTGACGAGCAGGAAGGGCTTTCAGAGCAGCCGGTTCTCGTCTTGCACAGTCGCCACACATCCGCACTTTTAGTGCCTCAGAACCCCGGACAGCTTGCAAAACACGGCTGTAACTGTCCCAGCGCAAGCTGTTCAGGAAAGCACAGAAACGCGATGTTCGCGTGCTTTTAGCGCTGCTCGCAAGAAGCCTCCGGAGCAGGCACTTCTCGTGCAGCAACAACCGTGCCTGCTACGATCTTTCCTAGCCTCTTTTCCTCCGGGCAGCCGGCTTGAGCTGATGTGAAGTGTTGGTGGGCAAATCATCCAGAGAAGCGTCGCAATGCTTCTGGGCTGTTAGCAAGAGCTTTCCTTGCTGACCCTTTTCACGTTGGAGATTAGCTGGACATTTGCCGGTTTAGTGCCTTGTTTCTTCTGCGCAGCTTGCACAAAGCTCATTGCGGCTTTCGCGGTTCGAGTTGTGCATCGCCGGAGCTCTGCGGGAAAGAGCGAGAGAAGAGCCGCGAAAGCTCCGAGTGCGGCCAGCTCGCGTGTAGCCGCGAATGTGCGCTGTTCGCCGGTTGCAGGGCGAGTGCCTTCTGCGCGGCTGCTTCCAAGTTGACGGTAACTGCCAGCGTGCTAGCTGTGTAGGACAGTGAAGAGGCTGACGCGTGTGTGTCCGTAGAGCTGCTAGAAAGCGTACGTGACGAGCAGGAAGGGCTTTCAGAGCAGCCGGTTCTCGTCTTGCACAGTCGCCACACATCCGCACTTTTAGTGCCTCAGAACCCCGGACAGCTTGCAAAACACGGCTGTAACTGTCCCAGCGCAAGCTGTTCAGGAAAGCACAGAAACGCGATGTTCGCGTGCTTTTAGCGCTGCTCGCAAGAAGCCTCCGGAGCAGGCACTTCTCGTGCAGCAACAACCGTGCCTGCTACGATCTTTCCTAGCCTCTTTTCCTCCGGGCAGCCGGCTTGAGCTGATGTGAAGTGTTGGTGGGCAAATCATCCAGAGAAGCGTCGCAATGCTTCTGGGCTGTTAGCAAGAGCTTTCCTTGCTGAGCCTTTTCACGTTGGAGATTAGCTGGACATTTGCCGGTTTAGTGCCTTGTTTCTTTTGCGCAGCTTGCACAAAGCTCATTGCGGCTTTCGCGGTTCGAGTTGTGCATCGCCGGAGCTCTGCGGGAAAGAGCGAGAGAAGAGCCGCGAAAGCTCCGAGTGCGGCCAGCTCGCGTGTAGCCGCGAATGTGCGCTGTTCGCCGGTTGCAGGGCGAGTGCCTTCTGCGCGGCTGCTTCCAAGTTGACGGTAACTGCCAGCGTGCTAGCTGTGTAGGACAGTGAAGAGGCTGACGCGTGTGTGTCCGTAGAGCTGCTAGAAAGCGTACGTGACGAGCAGGAAGGGCTTTCAGAGCAGCCGGTTCTCGTCTTGCACAGTCGCCACACATCCGCACTTTTAGTGCCTCAGAACCCCGGACAGCTTGCAAAACACGGCTGTAACTGTCCCAGCGCAAGCTGTTCAGGAAAGCACAGAAACGCGATGTTCGCGTGCTTTTAGCGCTGCTCGCAAGAAGCCTCCGGAGCAGGCACTTCTCGTGCAGCAACAACCGTGCCTGCTACGATCTTTCCTAGCCTCTTTTCCTCCGGGCAGCCGGCTTGAGCTGATGTGAAGTGTTGGTGGGCAAATCATCCAGAGAAGCGTCGCAATGCTTCTGGGCTGTTAGCAAGAGCTTTCCTTGCTGAGCCTTTTCACGTTGGAGATTAGCTGGACATTTGCCGGTTTAGTGCCTTGTTTCTTCTGCGCAGCTTGCACAAAGCTCATTGCGGCTTTCGCGGTTCGAGTTGTGCATCGCCGGAGCTCTGCGGGAAAGAGCGAGAGAAGAGCCGCGAAAGCTCCGAGTGCGGCCAGCTCGCGTGTAGCCGCGAATGTGCGCTGTTCGCCGGTTGCAGGGCGACTGCCTTCTGCGCGGCTGCTTCCAAGTTGACGGTAACTGCCAGCGTGCTAGCTGTGTAGGACAGTGAAGAGGCTGACGCGTGTGTGTCCGTAGAGCTGCTAGAAAGCGTACGTGACGAGCAGGAAGGGCTTTCAGAGCAGCCGGTTCTCGTCTTGCACAGTCGCCACACATCCGCACTTTTAGTGCCTCAGAACCCCGGACAGCTTGCAAAACACGGCTGTAACTGTCCCAGCGCAAGCTGTTCAGGAAAGCACAGAAACGCGATGTTCGCGTGCTTTTAGCGCTGCTCGCAAGAAGCCTCCGGAGCAGGCACTTCTCGTGCAGCAACAACCGTGCCTGCTACGATCTTTCCTAGCCTCTTTTCCTCCGGGCAGCCGGCTTGAGCTGATGTGAAGTGTTGGTGGGCAAATCATCCAGAGAAGCGTCGCAATGCTTCTGGGCTGTTAGCAAGAGCTTTCCTTGCTGAGCCTTTTCACGTTGGAGATTAGCTGGACATTTGCCGGTTTAGTGCCTTGTTTCTTCTGCGCAGCTTGCACAAAGCTCATTGCGGCTTTCGCGGTTCGAGTTGTGCATCGCCGGAGCTCTGCGGGAAAGAGCGAGAGAAGAGCCACGAAAGCTCCGAGTGCGGCCAGCTCGCGTGTAGCCGCGAATGTGCGCTGTTCGCCGGTTGCAGGGCGAGTGCCTTCTGCGCGGCTGCTTCCAAGTTGACGGTAACTGCCAGCGTGCTAGCTGTGTAGGACAGTGAAGAGGCTGACGCGTGTGTGTCCGTAGAGCTGCTAGAAAGCGTACGTGACGAGCAGGAAGGGCTTTCAGAGCAGCCGGTTCTCGTCTTGCACAGTCGCCACACATCCGCACTTTTAGTGCCTCAGAACCCCGGACAGCTTGCAAAACACGGCTGTAACTGTCCCAGCGCAAGCTGTTCAGGAAAGCACAGAAACGCGATGTTCGCGTGCTTTTAGCGCTGCTCGCAAGAAGCCTCCGGAGCAGGCACTTCTCGTGCAGCAACAACCGTGCCTGCTACGATCTTTCCTAGCCTCTTTTCCTCCGGGCAGCCGGCTTGAGCTGATGTGAAGTGTTGGTGGGCAAATCATCCAGAGAAGCGTCGCAATGCTTCTGGGCTGTTAGCAAGAGCTTTCCTTGCTGACCCTTTTCACGTTGGAGATTAGCTGGACATTTGCCGGTTTAGTGCCTTGTTTCTTCTGCGCAGCTTGCACAAAGCTCATTGCGGCTTTCGCGGTTCGAGTTGTGCATCGCCGGAGCTCTGCGGGAAAGAGCGAGAGAAGAGCCGCGAAAGCTCCGAGTGCGGCCAGCTCGCGTGTAGCCGCGAATGTGCGCTGTTCGCCGGTTGCAGGGCGACTGCCTTCTGCGCGGCTGCTTCCAAGTTGACGGTAACTGCCAGCGTGCTAGCTGTGTAGGACAGTGAAGAGGCTGACGCGTGTGTGTCCGTAGAGCTGCTAGAAAGCGTACGTGACGAGCAGGAAGGGCTTTCAGAGCAGCCGGTTCTCGTCTTGCACAGTCGCCACACATCCGCACTTTTAGTGCCTCAGAACCCCGGACAGCTTGCAAAACACGGCTGTAACTGTCCCAGCGCAAGCTGTTCAGGAAAGCACAGAAACGCGATGTTCGCGTGCTTTTAGCGCTGCTCGCAAGAAGCCTCCGGAGCAGGCACTTCTCGTGCAGCAACAACCGTGCCTGCTACGATCTTTCCTAGCCTCTTTTCCTCCGGGCAGCCGGCTTGAGCTGATGTGAAGTGTTGGTGGGCAAATCATCCAGAGAAGCGTCGCAATGCTTCTGGGCTGTTAGCAAGAGCTTTCCTTGCTGAGCCTTTTCACGTTGGAGATTAGCTGGACATTTGCCGGTTTAGTGCCTTGTTTCTTTTGCGCAGCTTGCACAAAGCTCATTGCGGCTTTCGCGGTTCGAGTTGTGCATCGCCGGAGCTCTGCGGGAAAGAGCGAGAGAAGAGCCGCGAAAGCTCCGAGTGCGGCCAGCTCGCGTGTAGCCGCGAATGTGCGCTGTTCGCCGGTTGCAGGGCGAGTGCCTTCTGCGCGGCTGCTTCCAAGTTGACGGTAACTGCCAGCGTGCTAGCTGTGTAGGACAGTGAAGAGGCTGACGCGTGTGTGTCCGTAGAGCTGCTAGAAAGCGTACGTGACGAGCAGGAAGGGCTTTCAGAGCAGCCGGTTCTCGTCTTGCACAGTCGCCACACATCCGCACTTTTAGTGCCTCAGAACCCCGGACAGCTTGCAAAACACGGCTGTAACTGTCCCAGCGCAAGCTGTTCAGGAAAGCACAGAAACGCGATGTTCGCGTGCTTTTAGCGCTGCTCGCAAGAAGCCTCCGGAGCAGGCACTTCTCGTGCAGCAACAACCGTGCCTGCTACGATCTTTCCTAGCCTCTTTTCCTCCGGGCAGCCGGCTTGAGCTGATGTGAAGTGTTGGTGGGCAAATCATCCAGAGAAGCGTCGCAATGCTTCTGGGCTGTTAGCAAGAGCTTTCCTTGCTGACCCTTTTCACGTTGGAGATTAGCTGGACATTTGCCGGTTTAGTGCCTTGTTTCTTCTGCGCAGCTTGCACAAAGCTCATTGCGGCTTTCGCGGTTCGAGTTGTGCATCGCCGGAGCTCTGCGGGAAAGAGCGAGAGAAGAGCCGCGAAAGCTCCGAGTGCGGCCAGCTCGCGTGTAGCCGCGAATGTGCGCTGTTCGCCGGTTGCAGGGCGAGTGCCTTCTGCGCGGCTGCTTCCAAGTTGACGGTAACTGCCAGCGTGCTAGCTGTGTAGGACAGTGAAGAGGCTGACGCGTGTGTGTCCGTAGAGCTGCTAGAAAGCGTACGTGACGAGCAGGAAGGGCTTTCAGAGCAGCCGGTTCTCGTCTTGCACAGTCGCCACACATCCGCACTTTTAGTGCCTCAGAACCCCGGACAGCTTGCAAAACACGGCTGTAACTGTCCCAGCGCAAGCTGTTCAGGAAAGCACAGAAACGCGATGTTCGCGTGCTTTTAGCGCTGCTCGCAAGAAGCCTCCGGAGCAGGCACTTCTCGTGCAGCAACAACCGTGCCTGCTACGATCTTTCCTAGCCTCTTTTCCTCCGGGCAGCCGGCTTGAGCTGATGTGAAGTGTTGGTGGGCAAATCATCCAGAGAAGCGTCGCAATGCTTCTGGGCTGTTAGCAAGAGCTTTCCTTGCTGACCCTTTTCACGTTGGAGATTAGCTGGACATTTGCCGGTTTAGTGCCTTGTTTCTTCTGCGCAGCTTGCACAAAGCTCATTGCGGCTTTCGCGGTTCGAGTTGTGCATCGCCGGAGCTCTGCGGGAAAGAGCGAGAGAAGAGCCGCGAAAGCTCCGAGTGCGGCCAGCTCGCGTGTAGCCGCGAATGTGCGCTGTTCGCCGGTTGCAGGGCGAGTGCCTTCTGCGCGGCTGCTTCCAAGTTGACGGTAACTGCCAGCGTGCTAGCTGTGTAGGACAGTGAAGAGGCTGACGCGTGTGTGTCCGTAGAGCTGCTAGAAAGCGTACGTGACGAGCAGGAAGGGCTTTCAGAGCAGCCGGTTCTCGTCTTGCACAGTCGCCACACATCCGCACTTTTAGTGCCTCAGAACCCCGGACAGCTTGCAAAACACGGCTGTAACTGTCCCAGCGCAAGCTGTTCAGGAAAGCACAGAAACGCGATGTTCGCGTGCTTTTAGCGCTGCTCGCAAGAAGCCTCCGGAGCAGGCACTTCTCGTGCAGCAACAACCGTGCCTGCTACGATCTTTCCTAGCCTCTTTTCCTCCGGGCAGCCGGCTTGAGCTGATGTGAAGTGTTGGTGGGCAAATCATCCAGAGAAGCGTCGCAATGCTTCTGGGCTGTTAGCAAGAGCTTTCCTTGCTGAGCCTTTTCACGTTGGAGATTAGCTGGACATTTGCCGGTTTAGTGCCTTGTTTCTTCTGCGCAGCTTGCACAAAGCTCATTGCGGCTTTCGCGGTTCGAGTTGTGCATCGCCGGAGCTCTGCGGGAAAGAGCGAGAGAAGAGCCGCGAAAGCTCCGAGTGCGGCCAGCTCGCGTGTAGCCGCGAATGTGCGCTGTTCGCCGGTTGCAGGGCGAGTGCCTTCTGCGCGGCTGCTTCCAAGTTGACGGTAACTGCCAGCGTGCTAGCTGTGTAGGACAGTGAAGAGGCTGACGCGTGTGTGTCCGTAGAGCTGCTAGAAAGCGTACGTGACGAGCAGGAAGGGCTTTCAGAGCAGCCGGTTCTCGTCTTGCACAGTCGCCACACATCCGCACTTTTAGTGCCTCAGAACCCCGGACAGCTTGCAAAACACGGCTGTAACTGTCCCAGCGCAAGCTGTTCAGGAAAGCACAGAAACGCGATGTTCGCGTGCTTTTAGCGCTGCTCGCAAGAAGCCTCCGGAGCAGGCACTTCTCGTGCAGCAACAACCGTGCCTGCTACGATCTTTCCTAGCCTCTTTTCCTCCGGGCAGCCGGCTTGAGCTGATGTGAAGTGTTGGTGGGCAAATCATCCAGAGAAGCGTCGCAATGCTTCTGGGCTGTTAGCAAGAGCTTTCCTTGCTGACCCTTTTCACGTTGGAGATTAGCTGGACATTTGCCGGTTTAGTGCCTTGTTTCTTCTGCGCAGCTTGCACAAAGCTCATTGCGGCTTTCGCGGGTCGAGTTGTGCATCGCCGGAGCTCTGCGGGAAAGAGCGAGAGAAGAGCCGCGAAAGCTCCGAGTGCGGCCAGCTCGCGTGTAGCCGCGAATGTGCGCTGTTCGCCGGTTGCAGGGCGAGTGCCTTCTGCGCGGCTGCTTCCAAGTTGACGGTAACTGCCAGCGTGCTAGCTGTGTAGGACAGTGAAGAGGCTGACGCGTGTGTGTCCGTAGAGCTGCTAGAAAGCGTACGTGACGAGCAGGAAGGGCTTTCAGAGCAGCCGGTTCTCGTCTTGCACAGTCGCCACACATCCGCACTTTTAGTGCCTCAGAACCCCGGACAGCTTGCAAAACACGGCTGTAACTGTCCCAGCGCAAGCTGTTCAGGAAAGCACAGAAACGCGATGTTCGCGTGCTTTTAGCGCTGCTCGCAAGAAGCCTCCGGAGCAGGCACTTCTCGTGCAGCAACAACCGTGCCTGCTACGATCTTTCCTAGCCTCTTTTCCTCCGGGCAGCCGGCTTGAGCTGATGTGAAGTGTTGGTGGGCAAATCATCCAGAGAAGCGTCGCAATGCTTCTGGGCTGTTAGCAAGAGCTTTCCTTGCTGAGCCTTTTCACGTTGGAGATTAGCTGGACATTTGCCGGTTTAGTGCCTTGTTTCTTCTGCGCAGCTTGCACAAAGCTCATTGCGGCTTTCGCGGTTCGAGTTGTGCATCGCCGGAGCTCTGCGGGAAAGAGCGAGAGAAGAGCCGCGAAAGCTCCGAGTGCGGCCAGCTCGCGTGTAGCCGCGAATGTGCGCTGTTCGCCGGTTGCAGGGCGACTGCCTTCTGCGCGGCTGCTTCCAAGTTGACGGTAACTGCCAGCGTGCTAGCTGTGTAGGACAGTGAAGAGGCTGACGCGTGTGTGTCCGTAGAGCTGCTAGAAAGCGTACGTGACGAGCAGGAAGGGCTTTCAGAGCAGCCGGTTCTCGTCTTGCACAGTCGCCACACATCCGCACTTTTAGTGCCTCAGAACCCCGGACAGCTTGCAAAACACGGCTGTAACTGTCCCAGCGCAAGCTGTTCAGGAAAGCACAGAAACGCGATGTTCGCGTGCTTTTAGCGCTGCTCGCAAGAAGCCTCCGGAGCAGGCACTTCTCGTGCAGCAACAACCGTGCCTGCTACGATCTTTCCTAGCCTCTTTTCCTCCGGGCAGCCGGCTTGAGCTGATGTGAAGTGTTGGTGGGCAAATCATCCAGAGAAGCGTCGCAATGCTTCTGGGCTGTTAGCAAGAGCTTTCCTTGCTGAGCCTTTTCACGTTGGAGATTAGCTGGACATTTGCCGGTTTAGTGCCTTGTTTCTTCTGCGCAGCTTGCACAAAGCTCATTGCGGCTTTCGCGGTTCGAGTTGTGCATCGCCGGAGCTCTGCGGGAAAGAGCGAGAGAAGAGCCGCGAAAGCTCCGAGTGCGGCCAGCTCGCGTGTAGCCGCGAATGTGCGCTGTTCGCCGGTTGCAGGGCGAGTGCCTTCTGCGCGGCTGCTTCCAAGTTGACGGTAACTGCCAGCGTGCTAGCTGTGTAGGACAGTGAAGAGGCTGACGCGTGTGTGTCCGTAGAGCTGCTAGAAAGCGTACGTGACGAGCAGGAAGGGCTTTCAGAGCAGCCGGTTCTCGTCTTGCACAGTCGCCACACATCCGCACTTTTAGTGCCTCAGAACCCCGGACAGCTTGCAAAACACGGCTGTAACTGTCCCAGCGCAAGCTGTTCAGGAAAGCACAGAAACGCGATGTTCGCGTGCTTTTAGCGCTGCTCGCAAGAAGCCTCCGGAGCAGGCACTTCTCGTGCAGCAACAACCGTGCCTGCTACGATCTTTCCTAGCCTCTTTTCCTCCGGGCAGCCGGCTTGAGCTGATGTGAAGTGTTGGTGGGCAAATCATCCAGAGAAGCGTCGCAATGCTTCTGGGCTGTTAGCAAGAGCTTTCCTTGCTGAGCCTTTTCACGTTGGAGATTAGCTGGACATTTGCCGGTTTAGTGCCTTGTTTCTTCTGCGCAGCTTGCACAAAGCTCATTGCGGCTTTCGCGGTTCGAGTTGTGCATCGCCGGAGCTCTGCGGGAAAGAGCGAGAGAAGAGCCGCGAAAGCTCCGAGTGCGGCCAGCTCGCGTGTAGCCGCGAATGTGCGCTGTTCGCCGGTTGCAGGGCGACTGCCTTCTGCGCGGCTGCTTCCAAGTTGACGGTAACTGCCAGCGTGCTAGCTGTGTAGGACAGTGAAGAGGCTGACGCGTGTGTGTCCGTAGAGCTGCTAGAAAGCGTACGTGACGAGCAGGAAGGGCTTTCAGAGCAGCCGGTTCTCGTCTTGCACAGTCGCCACACATCCGCACTTTTAGTGCCTCAGAACCCCGGACAGCTTGCAAAACACGGCTGTAACTGTCCCAGCGCAAGCTGTTCAGGAAAGCACAGAAACGCGATGTTCGCGTGCTTTTAGCGCTGCTCGCAAGAAGCCTCCGGAGCAGGCACTTCTCGTGCAGCAACAACCGTGCCTGCTACGATCTTTCCTAGCCTCTTTTCCTCCGGGCAGCCGGCTTGAGCTGATGTGAAGTGTTGGTGGGCAAATCATCCAGAGAAGCGTCGCAATGCTTCTGGGCTGTTAGCAAGAGCTTTCCTTGCTGAGCCTTTTCACGTTGGAGATTAGCTGGACATTTGCCGGTTTAGTGCCTTGTTTCTTCTGCGCAGCTTGCACAAAGCTCATTGCGGCTTTCGCGGTTCGAGTTGTGCATCGCCGGAGCTCTGCGGGAAAGAGCGAGAGAAGAGCCGCGAAAGCTCCGAGTGCGGCCAGCTCGCGTGTAGCCGCGAATGTGCGCTGTTCGCCGGTTGCAGGGCGAGTGCCTTCTGCGCGGCTGCTTCCAAGTTGACGGTAACTGCCAGCGTGCTAGCTGTGTAGGACAGTGAAGAGGCTGACGCGTGTGTGTCCGTAGAGCTGCTAGAAAGCGTACGTGACGAGCAGGAAGGGCTTTCAGAGCAGCCGGTTCTCGTCTTGCACAGTCGCCACACATCCGCACTTTTAGTGCCTCAGAACCCCGGACAGCTTGCAAAACACGGCTGTAACTGTCCCAGCGCAAGCTGTTCAGGAAAGCACAGAAACGCGATGTTCGCGTGCTTTTAGCGCTGCTCGCAAGAAGCCTCCGGAGCAGGCACTTCTCGTGCAGCAACAACCGTGCCTGCTACGATCTTTCCTAGCCTCTTTTCCTCCGGGCAGCCGGCTTGAGCTGATGTGAAGTGTTGGTGGGCAAATCATCCAGAGAAGCGTCGCAATGCTTCTGGGCTGTTAGCAAGAGCTTTCCTTGCTGAGCCTTTTCACGTTGGAGATTAGCTGGACATTTGCCGGTTTAGTGCCTTGTTTCTTCTGCGCAGCTTGCACAAAGCTCATTGCGGCTTTCGCGGTTCGAGTTGTGCATCGCCGGAGCTCTGCGGGAAAGAGCGAGAGAAGAGCCGCGAAAGCTCCGAGTGCGGCCAGCTCGCGTGTAGCCGCGAATGTGCGCTGTTCGCCGGTTGCAGGGCGAGTGCCTTCTGCGCGGCTGCTTCCAAGTTGACGGTAACTGCCAGCGTGCTAGCTGTGTAGGACAGTGAAGAGGCTGACGCGTGTGTGTCCGTAGAGCTGCTAGAAAGCGTACGTGACGAGCAGGAAGGGCTTTCAGAGCAGCCGGTTCTCGTCTTGCACAGTCGCCACACATCCGCACTTTTAGTGCCTCAGAACCCCGGACAGCTTGCAAAACACGGCTGTAACTGTCCCAGCGCAAGCTGTTCAGGAAAGCACAGAAACGCGATGTTCGCGTGCTTTTAGCGCTGCTCGCAAGAAGCCTCCGGAGCAGGCACTTCTCGTGCAGCAACAACCGTGCCTGCTACGATCTTTCCTAGCCTCTTTTCCTCCGGGCAGCCGGCTTGAGCTGATGTGAAGTGTTGGTGGGCAAATCATCCAGAGAAGCGTCGCAATGCTTCTGGGCTGTTAGCAAGAGCTTTCCTTGCTGAGCCTTTTCACGTTGGAGATTAGCTGGACATTTGCCGGTTTAGTGCCTTGTTTCTTCTGCGCAGCTTGCACAAAGCTCATTGCGGCTTTCGCGGTTCGAGTTGTGCATCGCCGGAGCTCTGCGGGAAAGAGCGAGAGAAGAGCCGCGAAAGCTCCGAGTGCGGCCAGCTCGCGTGTAGCCGCGAATGTGCGCTGTTCGCCGGTTGCAGGGCGAGTGCCTTCTGCGCGGCTGCTTCCAAGTTGACGGTAACTGCCAGCGTGCTAGCTGTGTAGGACAGTGAAGAGGCTGACGCGTGTGTGTCCGTAGAGCTGCTAGAAAGCGTACGTGACGAGCAGGAAGGGCTTTCAGAGCAGCCGGTTCTCGTCTTGCACAGTCGCCACACATCCGCACTTTTAGTGCCTCAGAACCCCGGACAGCTTGCAAAACACGGCTGTAACTGTCCCAGCGCAAGCTGTTCAGGAAAGCACAGAAACGCGATGTTCGCGTGCTTTTAGCGCTGCTCGCAAGAAGCCTCCGGAGCAGGCACTTCTCGTGCAGCAACAACCGTGCCTGCTACGATCTTTCCTAGCCTCTTTTCCTCCGGGCAGCCGGCTTGAGCTGATGTGAAGTGTTGGTGGGCAAATCATCCAGAGAAGCGTCGCAATGCTTCTGGGCTGTTAGCAAGAGCTTTCCTTGCTGAGCCTTTTCACGTTGGAGATTAGCTGGACATTTGCCGGTTTAGTGCCTTGTTTCTTCTGCGCAGCTTGCACAAAGCTCATTGCGGCTTTCGCGGTTCGAGTTGTGCATCGCCGGAGCTCTGCGGGAAAGAGCGAGAGAAGAGCCGCGAAAGCTCCGAGTGCGGCCAGCTCGCGTGTAGCCGCGAATGTGCGCTGTTCGCCGGTTGCAGGGCGAGTGCCTTCTGCGCGGCTGCTTCCAAGTTGACGGTAACTGCCAGCGTGCTAGCTGTGTAGGACAGTGAAGAGGCTGACGCGTGTGTGTCCGTAGAGCTGCTAGAAAGCGTACGTGACGAGCAGGAAGGGCTTTCAGAGCAGCCGGTTCTCGTCTTGCACAGTCGCCACACATCCGCACTTTTAGTGCCTCAGAACCCCGGACAGCTTGCAAAACACGGCTGTAACTGTCCCAGCGCAAGCTGTTCAGGAAAGCACAGAAACGCGATGTTCGCGTGCTTTTAGCGCTGCTCGCAAGAAGCCTCCGGAGCAGGCACTTCTCGTGCAGCAACAACCGTGCCTGCTACGATCTTTCCTAGCCTCTTTTCCTCCGGGCAGCCGGCTTGAGCTGATGTGAAGTGTTGGTGGGCAAATCATCCAGAGAAGAGTCGCAATGCTTCTGGGCTGTTAGCAAGAGCTTTCCTTGCTGACCCTTTTCACGTTGGAGATTAGCTGGACATTTGCCGGTTTAGTGCCTTGTTTCTTCTGCGCAGCTTGCACAAAGCTCATTGCGGCTTTCGCGGTTCGAGTTGTGCATCGCCGGAGCTCTGCGGGAAAGAGCGAGAGAAGAGCCGCGAAAGCTCCGAGTGCGGCCAGCTCGCGTGTAGCCGCGAATGTGCGCTGTTCGCCGGTTGCAGGGCGAGTGCCTTCTGCGCGGCTGCTTCCAAGTTGACGGTAACTGCCAGCGTGCTAGCTGTGTAGGACAGTGAAGAGGCTGACGCGTGTGTGTCCGTAGAGCTGCTAGAAAGCGTACGTGACGAGCAGGAAGGGCTTTCAGAGCAGCCGGTTCTCGTCTTGCACAGTCGCCACACATCCGCACTTTTAGTGCCTCAGAACCCCGGACAGCTTGCAAAACACGGCTGTAACTGTCCCAGCGCAAGCTGTTCAGGAAAGCACAGAAACGCGATGTTCGCGTGCTTTTAGCGCTGCTCGCAAGAAGCCTCCGGAGCAGGCACTTCTCGTGCAGCAACAACCGTGCCTGCTACGATCTTTCCTAGCCTCTTTTCCTCCGGGCAGCCGGCTTGAGCTGATGTGAAGTGTTGGTGGGCAAATCATCCAGAGAAGCGTCGCAATGCTTCTGGGCTGTTAGCAAGAGCTTTCCTTGCTGAGCCTTTTCACGTTGGAGATTAGCTGGACATTTGCCGGTTTAGTGCCTTGTTTCTTCTGCGCAGCTTGCACAAAGCTCATTGCGGCTTTCGCGGTTCGAGTTGTGCATCGCCGGAGCTCTGCGGGAAAGAGCGAGAGAAGAGCCGCGAAAGCTCCGAGTGCGGCCAGCTCGCGTGTAGCCGCGAATGTGCGCTGTTCGCCGGTTGCAGGGCGACTGCCTTCTGCGCGGCTGCTTCCAAGTTGACGGTAACTGCCAGCGTGCTAGCTGTGTAGGACAGTGAAGAGGCTGACGCGTGTGTGTCCGTAGAGCTGCTAGAAAGCGTACGTGACGAGCAGGAAGGGCTTTCAGAGCAGCCGGTTCTCGTCTTGCACAGTCGCCACACATCCGCACTTTTAGTGCCTCAGAACCCCGGACAGCTTGCAAAACACGGCTGTAACTGTCCCAGCGCAAGCTGTTCAGGAAAGCACAGAAACGCGATGTTCGCGTGCTTTTAGCGCTGCTCGCAAGAAGCCTCCGGAGCAGGCACTTCTCGTGCAGCAACAACCGTGCCTGCTACGATCTTTCCTAGCCTCTTTTCCTCCGGGCAGCCGGCTTGAGCTGATGTGAAGTGTTGGTGGGCAAATCATCCAGAGAAGCGTCGCAATGCTTCTGGGCTGTTAGCAAGAGCTTTCCTTGCTGACCCTTTTCACGTTGGAGATTAGCTGGACATTTGCCGGTTTAGTGCCTTGTTTCTTCTGCGCAGCTTGCACAAAGCTCATTGCGGCTTTCGCGGTTCGAGTTGTGCATCGCCGGAGCTCTGCGGGAAAGAGCGAGAGAAGAGCCGCGAAAGCTCCGAGTGCGGCCAGCTCGCGTGTAGCCGCGAATGTGCGCTGTTCGCCGGTTGCAGGGCGACTGCCTTCTGCGCGGCTGCTTCCAAGTTGACGGTAACTGCCAGCGTGCTAGCTGTGTAGGACAGTGAAGAGGCTGACGCGTGTGTGTCCGTAGAGCTGCTAGAAAGCGTACGTGACGAGCAGGAAGGGCTTTCAGAGCAGCCGGTTCTCGTCTTGCACAGTCGCCACACATCCGCACTTTTAGTGCCTCAGAACCCCGGACAGCTTGCAAAACACGGCTGTAACCGTCCCAGCGCAAGCTGTTCAGGAAAGCACAGAAACGCGATGTTCGCGTGCTTTTAGCGCTGCTCGCAAGAAGCCTCCGAGCAGGCACTTCTCGTGCAGCAACAACCGTGCCTGCTACGATCTTTCCTAGCCTCTTTTCCTCCGGGCAGCCGGCTTGAGCTGATGTGAAGTGTTGGTGGGCAAATCATCCAGAGAAGCGTCGCAATGCTTCTGGGCTGTTAGCAAGAGCTTTCCTTGCTGAGCCTTTTCACGTTGGAGATTAGCTGGACATTTGCCGGTTTAGTGCCTTGTTTCTTCTGCGCAGCTTGCACAAAGCTCATTGCGGCTTTCGCGGTTCGATTTGTGCATCGCCGGAGCTCTGCGGGAAAGAGCGAGAGAAGAGCCGCGAAAGCTCCGAGTGCGGCCAGCTCGCGTGTAGCCGCGAATGTGCGCTGTTCGCCGGTTGCAGGGCGACTGCCTTCTGCGCGGCTGCTTCCAAGTTGACGGTAACTGCCAGCGTGCTAGCTGTGTAGGACAGTGAAGAGGCTGACGCGTGTGTGTCCGTAGAGCTGCTAGAAAGCGTACGTGACGAGCAGGAAGGGCTTTCAGAGCAGCCGGTTCTCGTCTTGGACAGTCGCCACACATCCGCACTTTTAGTGCCTCAGAACCCCGGACAGCTTGCAAAACACGGCTGTAACTGTCCCAGCGCAAGCTGTTCAGGAAAGCACAGAAACGCGATGTTCGCGTGCTTTTAGCGCTGCTCGCAAGAAGCCTCCGGAGCAGGCACTTCTCGTGCCCCACAGTTTTGAGGAATCAGCTAGCAAAGGACTTGGAATCATGGGAACCACCTTCAGAAGAAGGGAAGGTGTTACAGTATGTAGACGACCTTCTTATTGCAACCAGAACCAAAGAATCCTGTGTCATTTGGACCGTGAGTCTGTTAAATTTCCTGGGACTACAGGGATATCGGGTTTCTAAGAAAAAGGCACAGGCGTTGTTACAACCCCAGGTCACGTACCTGGGGTACGAGATCAGTGCCGGACAACGGATCCTAGGACAAGCCCGGAAAGAGGCCATATGCCAAAGCCCCCGACCACAAACTATAAAGGAACTACGGACATTCTTAGGAATGACAGGGTGGTGCCAACTTTGGATATGTGATTATGGTCTGCCTGTTTAAGCCACTCTATTCCCTGATAGCAGCTAACCAAAAGGATCTCCAGTGGGATGCTGAGTCAGATCGAGCCTTCCAGCAGCTGAAGAAAGCCCTGATGTCGGCATCAGCATTGGGACTTCCTGATGTGAGTAAGCCATTTTTTCTATTTTCCCACGAAAAACAAGGAATGGCACTAGGAATATTGGCACAAGATTTGGGACCATACAGACGGGCGGTAGCATACTTCTCCAAACAGCTGGATGCCGCTGCGAAAGGGTGGCTGTTCTGGTTTTGTTAGTGGGGGGGTGCTAAGGTGGTAGCTTCTGTAGGAAACTGCTAGAAGTCGCTCCCCTTTGTTCAGTGGACTTGGCCGGGCCTAGGGCGGACCCACTGCTGGCCAAGGCCGAGCCAATTGGTAGCAGAATGTTCTGTGATAATGCCTCTGCTATAACATATTTAAGAAGGGGGAAACAGAAAAAAAAAAAGGGAGAGATGTGAAGCAGCTGAGCGGGGGGCAGAGAGGGGGAAGCGCGAGCCTTGTGGGCCTTGCAGGCCTCACCCTCTGGCCTCCCGCCGGGCAGCCGACTGGGCCCAACTCGGCCCGGCCTGGCTGCAAGAAGTGGAGAGGAGCAGTTGAAGTGAATAAGATGTAAAAAGGATCCTGAGAGGCGTCTGCCAGCCTGTTGCGAGGAACGGCTGCAGACGCCAAGGTCAGTGAAGAAGGAGGGGGAGGAGTAATATGGCTTCTGGCCAAGATTCCTCTGCAACTCGTGGTGACGACCATGGTGGAGCAGGTTGTCCCCCTGCAGCCCATGGAGGTCCACGGAGGGGCAGAGGTCCACCTGCAGCCTGTGGAGGACCCCACGCCGGAACAGGTAGAGGCCTGAAGGAGACTGTGCCCCGTGGAGGGCCCGCTGGGACAGCTGTTCTAGAGGGACTGCACCCTGTGGAAGAGATGACCCATGCCGGGGCAGTTTCACGGAGGACTGTGGCCCGTGGGAGGGACCCCACGCTGGAGCAGAGGAGGAATGCAAGTAGTTCTTCCCCCAACGATGACACAGAGGCGTAAAACAACGCGTGATGAACTGACTGCGACCCCCATTCCCCCCCCCCCGCCCCCGACCCCCCCTCCATGCTGCTCGGGAGGGGAAGGTAGTAGAGATAATGTTAAGCCCGGGAAGAGGGAGGAGTGGGGGGAGGTTATCTTGTTCCCTGTCTCATTCTCCTGCTAGTTTTAGAAATAAATGAGTGTTTTTCCCCAAGTCGAGTCTGTTTTGCCTGTAACGGTAACTTTACAAATTTCTTCCCGTCCTTATCTCAAACCTCGAGCCGTTTTTCTTATATCATCTCCCCCTATTCTCTCGGAGGGTGGGGGGAGCGAGAGAGAGACTGTGTAGTCTGGTCCTGATCAGGGCTGAACTGCGACAGTGGCCCAGCTGTCTGAGAGCAGTAGCAGCTGTCATTCTAAACATTCAAGAAGCCTGAAAGTTCACTCTAGGCCAGAAAATGACTGTCCTAGTTTCCCAGACTGTATCTGCGGTCCTTGAAGCAAAAGGAGGGCATTGGCTTTCCCCACAAAGGTTCCTGAAATATCAAGCTATAATGGTTGAACAGGATGATGTTGAAATCGTGACCACAAACATCATCAATCCGGCCTCATTCCTTGATGGGAACATCGGGGAGCCGGTGAGTCATGACTGCTTGGAAACAATTGAAACCATGTATTCTAGTCGAACGGATCTTAAAGATGTCCCTGTCGATGGAGCCGAACATTGGTTCACCGATGGAAGCAGCTATATGTTAAATGGAAGGCGACATTCCGGATATGCTGTTACCACTTTTGAAAAGGTGATAGAGTCCAGGCCACTATCAGCCGACGTCTCAGCCCAAAAGGCCGAGATCATAGCCCTTACCTGAGCCCTGGAGAGAGCCCAGGGAAGGACTGTAAACATTTGGACTGACCCTAAATATGCCTTTGGGGTGGTACATGCCCATGGAGCAATATGGAAGGAAAGAGGACTGTTAAATTCTCATGGAAAAACCATCAAACACGCAGAAGGGATTTTGAAAATCCTGAATGCAGTCCAGCTTCCCAAAAAGGTGGCAATTATGCATATTAAAGCACACCAGAAAGTGAGCACAGAATTGGAAAGAGGAAATGAGCTGGCAGATAGGGAAGCAAAACAAGCAGCTAGAGAAACAATCAAGGTAGAGGGTGCGCTAATACCTGATGGACAGGTATTTCTAGAAGGTAAACCAGAATACACAAAGGAAGTCGGCAAACTTATTAATGATCTAAAGGGGTCATATAATGAGGAAGGGTGGGCCAATTACTACCCCTCACACGGGAGGGTAGTAATTCCCTCCTACATGATATGGTCAGTAGTCCGAGAAGAACATAGAAAAAGACACTGGGGGGAGGGGGGGGCAGAAGCCCTATATAAAGATCTCATCAGGAACATAATAGCGTGAAACTTAGACACTACCGTTAGACAAGTAACTCAACAATGTGATCTTTGTCTCCAGACTAATCCTAAAGTTGTAAAAGGGCCGAAACTTGAAAAAATCGGAAAGGGGAATGGTCCGGGACAACGTTGGCAGATTGATTTCTCAGAACTCCCTAGAAAAGGGGGGTATCGATACTTATTAGTACTTACGGATACCTTTTCAGGCTGGCCAGAAGCTTTCCCGTGCGGAACTGCTAAAGCCTGGGAAGTAACCAAAATACTGCTCCAGGAAATAGTACCTAGGTTTGGAGTCGCAGCAGTAATGTCATCGGATAGAGGACCACATTTTGTGTCCAGAATAGTACAAGCAATTAGCCACCATCTAGGGATAGAGTGGCAATTACATACCTCTTACCGACCACAATCAAGTGGCCAGGTGGAGAAAATGAATCACCTAATCAAACAACAGATTGTCAAGTTGGGTCAGGAAACTAATCTAACTTTACCATTAGCTCTTATACGAATACGAACCAGACCAAGAGCAAGAGAAGGGCTTAGTCCATTCGAAATTCTATATGGACGACCCTATGGGGTACAAAAGGGAACGTCTTCACAAATTGGTGAAGAAATAATGACCTCCTATATGGTGGCACTAAACAAACAATTAAAAAGAATTGAAAAACATGCAATGAGAACACGTCGTAGGGGTCTGGATGGGCCTGTTCACGATATACAACCAGGGGACTATGTATATGTTAAGTCTCTTACAGAAAAAACTCTGGAACCACAGTGGGCCGGACCTTTTCAAGTCCTCCTCTCCACCTACACGGCAATTAAGGTAAAGGGACAGAACTCCTGGATACACCATACTCGGATCAAGAGAGCCTCTGCAACCTTGTGGAAAGTAACTCCAGACAACAACGAAGACTTGAGACTTAAACTCGTTCGAACGGATAAGGGCGGGAACAGTGCAGTAGTGAACCGGAGGGACACCACAGCAAACGATACCGGACAAAGAAACCGGGACCGGCCAGTAACTAATCTCGCCCAAATCTGTCATCGGTGCAGTTTATATCTTATTTGTCATTTTATTATAGGAAATATAAAACCCATTTTAGCAGGTCACCAAAGGCAGTACATTATCTACAGAAGTAGCTGTACTAATCCACTAGACCAACTAAATCCTAAAATGACCAATTGTTTAATTGGAATTGTGGTTGGGCTTACAATATTTTCCTGCATCTTACCACCAACTTGTAATCAAAAGGACACCAAATGGCCGTGGTCTCACGCCTCCCTTGGGTTTACAGGAAGCATGGGACCACCTTTTAAACGGTCGGGCTTAAACTTGGCCACTGTGGTTATGCACAAAATGGAAATGTACTCAGGGCATGAGTGGGGCTGGGACAGAGGCAACAGGGATCCTTAATACTATGGTGCGCCCCGTTGTGATCTTATTGATTAGCTTAGGGGTTTTATTAATATTAACTATTGTGCTGTACCTATGGGTTTGGAGAATGTTTAAGAAAGTAACACTGTCGTAGTTCAGCCCCGATCAGGACCAGACTACGCAGTCTCTCTCTCACTCCTCCCACCCTCCGAGAGAACAGGGGGAGATAATGTAAGGAAAAACGGCTCGAGGTTTGAGATAAGGACAGGGAGAAATCCTTAAATTTACCGTCACGGGCAAAACAGACTCGACTTGGGGAAAACTATTCATTTATTACTACAAACAGCAAGATAATGAGACAGAGAACAAGATAACCTCCCTCCACCCCTCCCTCTTCCCAAGCTTAACATCGAGCGATATAAAACCGGGAAGGGGGCACGGCCACCCGGTTTTTCACTGAGGGGGCGGGGCCATCGCGGCTGCACCCCCCGCCTAGGCCCCGCCCCCCTCCCCCGGCCAGGCGGCGTTCACTGGAAGGGGCTGCACGACAAGGACGACGCCGGCGCCTACGCCATGGCCAGCGTCTCCGGCAGCGACGAGGGCTGAGCCCCCGCGGACGGCCCCGTGCCGGGAGGAAGCCCCGCCCACCCCCTTCCTCCGAGGAAGAGGAGGGGACGGCGCTGCTTTGCCAGCGCGGCATGGGCCACGAGTAAAAACTCCCCTGGGCCCCTTCCCGCCTCTCATCTCTGCCCAGCGTTCTGTCCCAAGATGGCCGCCGTGGGCGGGGCCATCGCGGGTCTTGAGAGCTCAACCAGGTTGGCCAACCCAACGTGGCCCCGCCCATAAGCTGGGGGGGTGGGGGGCGGAGCTCACTCGGGTCTCACCTTGCCGCCATTGGACACCGGAGGTCTTCCCTCGCCGCCATTGGGTGTCTCGGGTCGTCCCTCGCCGCGATTGGGTGTCTCGGGTCCTCCCTCGCCGTGGGTGGGGCGACCCCCAAAATGGCCTCCTTGCCCCACAAAATGCGCTCTCGCCCCCGAAAGTGGTCTCCTGCCCCATAACTGGGCCTTCTACCCCCCAAAATGGCGTCCTGCCCCCCAAAATGCTCTCTTGCCCCCGAAAGTGGCCCCCTGCCCCACAACTGGGCCTTCTACCCCCCCAAAATGGCGTCCTGCCCCCATAAAATGGCGTCCTGCTGTTATAGTTTATCTGCCCTCTTTGTCCAATTAACTGACAGAGATTGGCCAATTAAAAATTTGGTTTATTAAAGCAAGCGACCAGTAAGCAAAACAGCGCTGGGCGGCCGGGGAGTCTCCTGCTCCGCCAACGGCGCGCGCCGAGATAGCAAACCGCCCCATTCTTATACAGTAAAAACAATAAATATTCCGTTGATGCTTATACATATTCATTACCTAAACCCACCTACTCTCGCTTCGTATGCTAATTAGCTTATCAGTCCTTCGCGCTTGCGCAAATTCTCCCAGGAATTGTGGGCGAGGGTCTTCGGGGGTCTTTTGGGAGGAAGGCCGTAGGTCTTCTTCACGGTGTACTTTTCACCTTTGCCTGGAATGTGCTGTTCCCACAAGTTGGCAGTGTCCTTATCAGTCTGAGCCGATTCGTGTCCTTCTTGAACAAGGAGATTTATGTGATGGGTGCCATCCTGTTCTCGAATCCTTGCTCCTTTTAATCACTCCCTCCCTCCCTCGAGATAATGTGAGACTGTTTCTTGCTCCAAACCAGACTTCCCCCTCCCACTAATTGCTTCTTCAAACTATATGGTTAGAAAGTTACTGGTTTTATACCCTTCATCTTTATGAGCCCCCCCCCGCTCCCTCCTTTCGCAGTCCTGCATGCCGTTTTTACATAGCCAGGTGCCTGTGGCTGACCTTGTGTATTTAATGTAACTTTCTTGTGGCCGACTTTGTGTATTTCATATAACTCTCCATTGTTCTGACAAGGTTTGATGAACAAACAGCTCACAGTTTATTACAATCCCCCCTTTTTCTTTTCACTATTTTGTTCATCAAATCGCTTAAGCACCTGCTGGCTCAAAATGAGGGTCTCCTCCACCTCCGGTATTCCTCCCAGAGGTTCATGCTTGGCTCTCATAAGCATCAAATGAGCTGCTTCCAATCTGTTTTTTACAATTGTAACTACTCTATTGAATATACAGGGTCCAAAAGTTAATACCAGTATTAATATAATCAAGGGTCCTGCAATGGTAGATAGTAATGCGGTAAGCCAAGGAGAGTGGTTAAACCAGGACTCATACCAGCTTTGTTGCGTTTCTTGTTCTCGTTTTCGTTTTTCTAGGCCTTCCCGAAGTTTTGTCATAGTATCCCTTACAATCCCTGTGTGATCAGCATATACACAACATTGTTCTCCCAAGGCAGCACATAGCCCACCTTGTTGTAGAAACATTAAATCTAACCCCCTTCGGTTTTGTAGCACCACCTCTGATAATGATCTAACAGATTTTTCCAAGGCAGTTATTGATTGTTCAATTCTTACCAAGTCTTCGTCTACTGCTATTCTAAGTGATTGAAATTTCTGATTTTGTTGGACCAATGACGTTATTCCTGTGCCCGCGCCTGTTGCTCCTACAGCTATCAAAGTGGCTATTGTCAAAGCCGTAAAGGTAAATGGTTCTCGTTTCTGTAAGTGGTGACTCTGGGTATTCTGGTTATTATGCACAAATTCCTCAGGGTGGTATATGATCCGGGGGATTATCATCACTTGGATGCAATATTCCTCATATTCGTTGAACAATTTAAGAGATAAACAGGGAGTGATTCCAGTTTTGGAGCAGATCCATTTGGTGTTACGGGCTGGTATTAGCCAATCAGCAGGGGGCTTCCCTTTCAGGGAAGCTCTTATCTTGCATAATTTATTTTTCTCTGGGGGTACATTCCCAATACATCTCCCTTGTCCCGATACATGTTGCATCGTCAGGCCTGGTTTTCGACCTTCAGAATCCCATAAACATTGTGTTGGGTTTGAACCATTTACCCTTTTCGCCTTTGAGTGGATGCCTATTGCCTCATAGAAGGGAGGTCTAGTATCGCAACACACCCAGCAATGTTTGTGTTTGTGTGGTTTGTGTGATTTAATTTGGGTTTGTGTGGTTTAATACCAGGTAACTGGCTTGCATCAGTTTCCAAAGAGGGTTATCCCCAGAGTTTTCGTCAGGGGTTTGGATGGCTTGGGTACTATTCATTACAATAACTTTCGTTACATCACCCTCTGTTTCCTTGACCAAACTATCAGTCAATGTCTGGTCGGGGTCTGTTTTCTTAGCCAAATCATCAGTCAGGACCTGCTTGGGGCCTACTGGCAGTGGATCATTCGAGGCTGGTTTCTTTTTAATGTGTATTAGCCCACCTCTATCTTGCCCTAGTTCCTTATTATAACGAACTCCCCAAGTTCTTCCTACTAGCCAGCTAGGGTCCTGAGGTCGGGTCACATTCAAGTGCCAGTAGTTGCAACTCCACTTTGCGATACTGACAGACCCACTTCTATCCAGTGTACGTACCACTTGCGGCTTACATCCATAAGGGGCCCAAGATACCTTCAAGAAGGGATCTTTTCCAGGCTCTGGAATCCACCGGTTAGCAATTGTTTCACAACCCCAGTATGCGCAAAAATGTTGTCCTGGTTGGTTACAATACGATTTCCCAGGGTTAGAGCTCGGGCATAGATAAAATGGTGTACCTTCATTTTTACACGCTCCATCTACTGGCGCTAACTGACACAGAGTGGTCTTAAAGGCAGGGGCCCCTGGAGTTATTATAGTTTGTATGACTTTATCATCATCAATGCCCACTTGATGCAGTGTCCATTCGAATGGCTGATGAGCTTGGTGGCTCCGTTTCCCCCATGTTTGTGGTAACATTAAAAACAGAATAGTCAGGACGTACCGAAAAGGGTGAAGCCTCCAATTTTGTTTTAAGCCAATTTGACTAGTGCCTTTTTCCCATTTGGAACCTCGGGGCCTTTTCACTTGGAGGGCCTTTAAATCATCTGCAGTGACAGGGGTCAGTTCTCCACAGCACCTTGTCCCTCCACCTCGCTCGTCAACTCGGTTGCTTCGAGCTACGAGGAATGTCATCTTCTTGGTGGCAAGGACAATCTTCAGGAGAAATGTGACAGTGAATCGGCCCTCACTTATTTATTTTCTGTTCGGCTCCCGATTCTCCTGGGAGTAGCACTTTGGTATTTTATTTTTAAATTGTTTAAACGAGGCTACTCCTGTTTTCGGCACTTCCAAAGATATGTAAGTTCCTTCCCTGCTACTACCAAACTTATTGCTACAATTAATATGAACTATGTGACACATCACTTTTCTTAAAGGCTCATATATATAATGATAATTACAATTACAACCACAATTCTGATTTCAATATAGTCCTTACGTATCCATGTATTTTCCAGGTCTCCAAGTGTGGTTCTTCTGTAAAAAAAAGGTTAACAAGCGAAGCGTCTCCGCCTTACCGATACATGTTCATTGCTCAGTTCAATTTATTAGTCTGTCTTTTTCTTCGCAGTTTTAATTTCAAGGTATTCGGGTCTCCAGAGCTCTCCCACTGCTCCTCGGAGATGGGTCCTTTTACCCGGCTGGCATGGGTCCACCCCCGTTCAGCAGTCCGGATGGCGGTTTCTGTAGTGAGTAAAACAAGATAAGGCCCTTCCCAGCGGGGAGTTAGTGAGGACTCCTTCCATGGCCTAATTAAAACGTTATCTCCAGGTTGTATATTGTGTATTGCAATGTCCAACGGAGGCCTTTGTACTGCTAAGCCTTTATCTCGCAATTGTTTCCTCATAGACATGAGTTGGATTATGTACTGTTTCAGTTGTAAATTTTCAGCCTGGGGATGATCTCGGGGAACCTCCAAATCATAAGGCATTCCATATAACATTTCGAAAGGGGAGATTCCCACATCCGTGTGAGGTTGGATTCTAATATTTAATAAGGCTAAGGGAAGGCATTTTACCCAAGATAATTTGGTCTCCATCATTAATTTGGTCAGTTGTTTCTTTATCTCACCGTTTACCCGCTCTATTTTTCCCGAACTCTGTGGGTGCCAGGGTGTATGATATTCCCACTTGGTCCCCAAAGCAGTAAAAACTTCTTTTATGATTTTTGAAGCAAAATGTGGTCCCCTATCAGAGTCAATAGTTTCAATAGAGCCATACCTAGGTATCACATTTTCAAGCAATAGTTTTGTCACCGTTTGGGCAGTGGCCCTGACTGTTGGAAATGCTTCTACAAAGTGTGTTAAATGATCTATTATTACCAACAAATATCTATACCTGCCTACTTTCGGTAGTTCGGTGAAGTCTATCTGAATTTTGGCGAAGGGTCGGTGAGCCAAATCTCTTCCCCCTAATGGTCTTTCTCTTAATTGGTGCTTGTTCACTTTTTGGCAAATTAGGCAATCTCCAATTATTCTTTTTGCTATATTATATACCCCAATGCAAGCATATTTTATGGCAAATTGATCTACTAGTGCTTGAACCCCCCAGTGGGTGTTTTCATGGTACTTGCGCATGATTCTTATAGCCATAGTTTTTGAAATGACCTCTCGTCCATCAGGAAGTTCCCATTCTCCAGATTTGACTTCCCTTGCCCCCATTCGGACTAACTTGTCTTTCTCCTGCACAGTGAAGCTGTACAGGTGGTACTCTTCCCCATGCGCACAACAAAACTGATAATTAGGATTCGCACAGCTACAATGAAGTGTGCTCTTCCAACAATCCTTGCAAGGAAACTTTCTATCTTTCTTTTCCTTGAAGATCATTAAAGCCGCTCGTTTTGCTTCTTGATCTGCTAGATTGTTTCCCCTTGTCAGTGGAGTTAATCCCCGCTGATGCCCTTTTAAATGGACCACTGCTATTCCTACCGGCCTCCGTAAAGCCTGCAAAATTTCAATTATTAACTCCTGATGAACCAATCCCTTTCCCTGGGAATTTATTAAGCCTCTTTCTTCCCAAATTTTCCCAAATGTATGCACTATTCCAAAGGCATATTTGGAATCCGTATAGATGGTGCCGATTTTTCCTTCTAATAATTGTAAAGCTCTTAAAACTGCGTATAACTCGCATGCTTGAGCCGACCAACTGGGACTCAGGGGCCCTGATTCTATTACCTTAAATGTTTTTCCATTAATTATCGCATATCCTGATTTTCTTTTCCCCTCTATTACCCGGGAAGATCCATCTACAAAAAGTTTTTCCCCATCCTCTAGCTCTTCTTCCTCCAAATCTGGTCTAATTTTGGCTTGTTCTTCAATAGTGTGCAGGCAATCATGAGTTATCTCCTCTGACGGTTCCCCGTACAGAAATTGTGCTGGATTCTGTAAACCAGTAACTTCAAGTTCTAGTTTAGGTGAAGATATCAGGATACCCTCGTACTTCAGGAGCCTGGCATCAGTAATCCACTTTTCAGCTTTCTGTTGTAAAATTCCTCTAATATTGTGGGGTGATAATACTTTCAGTTCTCCCCCAAAGGTAACTTTGTGAGCCTCTTCCACTAGCAGAGCCGCAGCCACTATAGCTTGTAGGCAGATAGGCCATCCTCTGCTTACAGGGTCTAACAATTTAGAAAGGTATCCTACAGGCTTTTTCTTCCCTGCCCATTCTTGCACTAACACCCCATATGCTGTTCCTTCATCAACATTAATAAATAAATAAAATGGTTTCTTGACATCCGGTAAACTCAAAACAGGAGTGTTTACCAAATCCATTTTTAAAACTTCCAATTGTTCATCATCATCCTTAGACCATTTTAATAGGCCATCCTTAGATATCTTAGCATATAAAAATTTTACTTTCCTACTATAGCCTTCAATCCATTGTCTACAATATCCCAAAAGGCCCAGCAATTGTCTGATCTGTCTCTTAGTTTTTGGAGCCGGCAATGATAATATGCCCTGAACTCTTTCTGGGTCTAACTTCTTAGTTCCTTTACTCAATCTGTGCCCTAAATATTTCACTTCCTTTTCGACAAATTGCAGTTTTGATTTCGACACCTTTAATCCCTGTAAACTTAAAAAATTTAACAACCTAATACTCTCCTCCCTAACTGCCTCCTCATCGCTGCCGGCCAACAGTAAATCGTCCACATACTGGACAAGGGTCACCCCCCCACCTAATTCGTACCCCCTCAATATTTGTTCTAATGCCTGTCCAAACAAATTTGGAGACTCGGTGAACCCTTGAGGTAAAACGGTCCACCGTAATTGTTGTTTTCTGTAAGTGTCCGGGTCTTCCCATTCAAAAGCAAAATAATCCCTGCAATCTTTCTTTAAGGGGCATGCCCAGAAGGCATCCTTTAAATCAATTACACTATACCACTGATCATTGGGGCCCAGCTGGCTTAAAAGTGTATGAGGGTTTGCCACTACAGGGAATCTGGTAACCGTTCGTTTGTTAATTTCTCGTAAATCATGCACTAATCTGTATGTCCCATCAGGTTTCTTTACAGGTAAGATGGGGGTGTTAAAAGGGGACATGCAAGGTTCTAATATTCCTTTTTCAATTAACCTTTGAATCTCAGGTTTCAATCCCTGTCTCCCCTCCATCGGTAGGGGGTATTGTTTTATTCTCACTGGTATTTCTGGGTTTCTTATTGTCACTGAAAAAGGTTCAATATCCAATTTTCCAATGGTCTCCGGAGTGTACCATACCTCAGGGTTTATTTTCCCCTCATCAACTGTCCGTAAAGGACACAACTTAATTCTTAGTTCATTTTTTATGACTTCTAAGCCAATCCCTAATTCTATCATTAAATCTCTGCCCAATAAGTTATAGTCCGCCTCAGGCACTAACAGCAAGGACCCCACCCCAAATTTAGAATCACTTTCCAAAACCACATTTTTTATTACGGGAACCCCAAAAGGCTCTCCTTTTGCTCCAATAACTTCTACTTTCTCCGAGGATGTCCCACACCCCCGGGGCAATTTTTGAACAGTAGATCTTTCTGCTCCAGAGTCCACTAGGAACTCTATTTCTTATCGCTGGGGACCCACTTTTAATGCCAGCAACTCAAGTGCCAGCAACTCAAGCTCTTGCTGCTCCTCACCGCCCATTCCCAGCGCATCTACAGCACCACAGACATCGGGGCTCCGGGCTTTCCCTGACGAACAGGGCTTCGACCTTTACCACCAGCTGAACCTGGGCGCCCACTGAAAGTAAAACCCCGAAAAATCACGAACGTCGGACGATTCCTCCCACACAGAAAGTGCCAGCAACTCAAGCTCTTGCTGCTACTCACCGGACTTTGGCAGTGCATCTACAGCACCACAGACATCACGGCTCCGGGCTTTCCCTGACCAACAGGGCTTCGACGTTTACCACCAGCTGCACCTGGGCGCCCACTGAAAAAATAAACGAAAAATCATGAACATCGGACGATTGCTCCCACACCAAAAGTGCCAGCCAGTCAAGCTCTTGCTGCTCCTCACCGGCCATTGGCAGCGCATCTACAGCACCACAGACATCAGGGCTCTGGGCTTTCCCTGACGAACAGGGCTTCGACGTTTACCACCAGCTGAACCTGGGCGCCCACTGAAAAAAATAAACGAAAAATCACGAACATCGGACGATTGCTCCCACAGCGAAAGTGCCAGCCAGTCAAGCTCTTGCTGCTCCTCACCGGCCATTGGCAGCGCATGTACAGCACCACAGACATCGGGGCTCCGGGCTTTCCCTGACCAACAGGGCTTCGACGTTTACCACCAGCTGCACCTGGTTGCACACTGAAAAAAAAACCCTGAAAAATCAAAAACGTCGGACGATTGATCCCACACCGAAAGTGCCAGCCAGTCAAGCTCTTGCTGTTCCTCACCGGCCATTGGCAGCGCATCTACAGCACCACAGACATCGGGGCTCCGGGCTTTCCTTGACCAACAGGGCTTCGACTTTTACCATCAGCTGCACCTGGGCGCCCACTGAAAAGAACCCCGAAAAATCACGAACATCGGACGATTGCTCCCACACCGAAAATGCCAGCAACTCAAGCTCTTGCTGCTCCTCACCGGCCACTGGAAGCGCATCTACAGCACCACAGACATCGCGGCTCCGGGCTTTCCCTGACGAACCGGGCTTCGACATTTACCACCAGCTGCACCTGGGTGCCCACTGAAAAAAAAACCCCGAAAAATCACGAACGTCGGACGATTGCTCCCACACCAAAAGTGCCAGCCAGTCAAGCTCATGCTGCTTCCAACCAGCCATTCCCAGCGCATCTACAGCGCCACAGACATCGGGGCTCCGGGCTTTCCCTGACGAACCGGGCTTCGACATTTACCACCAGCTGCACCTGGGTGCCCACTGAAAAAAAAACCCCGAAAAATCACGAACGTCGGACGATTGCTCCCACACCAAAAGTGCCAGCCAGTCAAGCTCTTGAGGCTCCTCACCGGAATTTGGCAGCCCATCTACAGCACCACAGACATCGGGGCTCCGGGCTTTCCCTGACCAACAGGGCTTCGACGTTTACCACCCGCTGCACATGGGCGCCCACTAAAAAAAATAAACGAAATATCACGAACATCAGAGTATTCCTGCCACACCTTAAATGCCAGCCAGTCAAGCTCATGCTGCTTCTCACCAGCCATTCCCAGCGCATCTACAGCACCACAGACATCGGGGCTCCGGGCTTTCCCTGACCAACAGGGCTTCGAAGTTTACCACCAGCTGCACCTGGGCGCCAACTGAAATAAAACCCCGAAAAATCACGAACGTCGGACAATTGCTCCCACACCGAAAGTGCCAGACAGTCAACCTCTAGCTGCTCCTCACCGGGCATTCCCAGCGCATCTACAGCACCACAGACATCAGGGCTCTGGACTTTCCCTGACGAACAGGGCTTCGACGTTTACCACCAGCTGAACCTGGGCGCCCACTGAAAGTAAAACCCCGAAAAATCACGAACGTCGGACGATTGCTCCCACACCAAAAGTGCCAGCAACTCAAGCTCTTGCTGCTCCTCACCGGCCATTGCCAGCGCATCTACAGCACCACAGACATCGGGGCTCCGGGCTTTCCCTGACCAACAGGGCTTCGACGTTTACCACCAGCTGAACCTGGGCGCCCGCTGAAAAAAATAAAAGAAAAATCACGAACGTCGGACGATTGCTCCCACAGCAAAGGTGCCAGCCAGTCAAGCTCTTGCTGCTCCTCCCCGGCCACTGGCAGCGCATCTACAGCACCACAGACATCGGGGCTCCGAGCTTTCCCTGACCAACAGGGCTTCGACGTTTACCACCAGCTGCACCTGGGCGCCCACTGAAATAAAACCCCGAAAAATCACAAACGTCGGACGATTCCTCCCCCACAGAAAGTGCCAGCAACTCAAGCTCTTGCTGTTCCTCACCGGACTTTGGCAGTGCATCTACAGCACCACAGACATCGTGGCTCCGGGCTTTCCCTGACCAACAGGGCTTTGATACTTACCACCAGCTGCACCTGTTTGCCCAGTGAAAATAAACCCTGAAAAATGACGAACGTCGGACGATTGCTCCCACACCAAAAGTGCCAGCCAGTCAAGCTCATGCTGCTCCTCACCGGACAGTGGCAGTGCATCTACAGCACCACAGACATCGGGGCTCCGGGCTTTCCCTGACGAACAGGGCTTCGACGTTTACCACCAGCTGCACCTGGGCGCCCACTGGAAAAAATAAACGAAATATCACGAACATCAGACGAGTGCTCCCACACCGAAAGTGCCAGCCAGTCAAGCTCATGCGGCTTCTCACCAGCAATTCCCAGCGCATCTACAGCACCACAGACATCGGGGCTCCGGGCTTTCCCTGACCAACTGGGCTTCGACGTTTACCACCCGCTGCAGCTGGGCGTCCACTGAAATAAAACCCCGAAAAATCATGAACGTCGGACGATTGCTCCCACAACAAAAGTGCCAGCCAGTCAAGCTCTTGCTGCTCCTCACCAGCCATTGGAGGCGCATCTACAGCACCACAGACATCGGGGCTCCGGGCATTCCCTGACCAACAGGGCTTCGACATTTACCACCAGCTGCACCTGGGCGCCCACTGAAATAAAACCCCGAAAAATCACGAACGTCGGACGATTCCTCCCACACCGAAAGTGCCAGCCAGTCAAGCTCTTGCTGCGACTCACCTCCCATTCCCAGCGCATCTACAGCACCACAGACATCGGGGCTCCGGGCCTTCCCTGACCAACAGGGCTTCGACGTTTACCACCAGCTGCACCTGGGCGCCCACTGAAATAAAACCCCGAAAAATCACGAACGTCGGACGATTCCTCCCACACCGAAAGTGCCAGCAACTCAAGCTCTTGCTGCTCCTCACCGGCCATTCCCAGCGCATCTACAGCACCACAGACATCGGGGCTCCGGGCTTTCCCTGACCAACAGGGCTTCGAAGTTTACCACCAGCTGCACCTGGGCGCCCACTGAAAAAAAATCCCGAAAAATCACGAACGTCGGACGATTCCTCCCACACCGAAAGTGCCAGCAACTCAAGCTCTTGCTGCTACTCACCGGACTTTGGCAGTGCATCTACAGCACCACAGACATCGGGGTTCTGCGCTTTCTTTGACCAACAGGGCTTCGACGATTACCACCAGCTGAACCTGGGCACCCGCTGAGAAAAATAAAAGAAAAATCACGAACATCGGACGATTGTTCCCATAGCAAAAGTGCCAGCCAGTCAAGCTCTTGCTGCTCCTCACCGGCCATTCCCAGCCCATCTACAGCACCACAGACATCGGGGCTCCGGGCTTTCCCTGACCAACAAAGCTTCGACGTTTACCACCAGCTGCACCTGATTGCCCACTGAAAAAAAACCCTGAAAAATCAAAAACGTCGGATGATTGATCTCACACCGAAAGTGCCAGCAACTCAAGCTCTTGCTGCTACTCACCGGCCATTGGCAGCGTATCTACAGCACCACAGACATCGGGGCTCCGGGCTTTCCCTGACCAACAGGGCTTCGACTTTTAACACGAGCTGAACCTGGGCGCCCCCTGAAAAAAAAACCCCAAAAATCACAAATGTCGGACGATTCCTGCCACACCTTAAATGCCAGCCTGTCAAGCTCTTGCTGCTCCTCACCGCACATTCCCAGCGCATCTACAGCACCACAGACATCGGGGATCCGGGCTTTCCGTGACCAACAGGGCTTCGATGTTTACCACCAGCTGCACCTGTGCGCCCACTGAAAGTAAAACCCCGAAAAATCACGAACGTCGGACGATTGCTGCCACACCGAAAGTGCCAGCCAGTCAAGCTGTAGGTGCTCATCACCTTCCATTCCCAGGGCATCTACAGCACCACAGACATCGGGGCTCCGGGCTTTCCCTGACCAACAGGGCTTCGACATTTACCACCAGCTGCACCTGGGCGCCCACTGAAAGTAAAACCGCGAAGAATCACGAACGTCGGACGATTGCTCCCACACCGAAAGTGCCAGCCAGTCAAGCTCTTGCTGCTCCTCACCGGCCATTGGCAGCGCATCTACAGCACCACAGACATCGGGGCTCCGGGCTTTCCCTGACGAACAGGGCTTCGACGTTTACCACCAGCTGCACCTGGGCTCCCACTGAAATAAAACCCCGAAAAATCACGAACGTCGGACGATTGCTCCCACACCAAAAGTGCCAGCAACTCAAGCTCTTGCTACCCCTCACCGGCCATTCCCAGCGCATCTACAGCACCACAGACATCGGGGCTCCGGGCTTTCCCTGACCAACAGGGCTTCGACGTTTACCACCAGTTGCACCTGGGCACCCACTGAAAAAAAAAAACCCCCAAAATCACAAACATCAGACGATTGCTCCCACACCGAAAGTGCCAGCCAGTCAAGCTCTTTGTGCTCCTCACCGGTCATTGGCGGCGCATCTACAGCACCACAGACATCGGGGCTCCGGGCTTTCCCTGACCAACAGGGCTTCGACGTTTACCACCCGCTGCACCTGGGCGCCCACTGAAAAAAAACCCCGAAAAATCACAAATGTCGGACGATTCCTGCCACACCGAAAGTGCCAGCAACTCAAGCTCTTGCTGCTCCTCACCTCCCATTCCCAGCGCATCTACAGCACCACAGACATCGGGGCTCTGGGCTTTCCCAGACAAACAGGGCTTCGACATTTACCACCAGCTGCACCTGGGCTCCCACTGAAAAGAACCCCGAAAAATCACAAACGTCGGACGATTGCTCCCACACGAAAAGTGCCAGCCAGTCAAGCTCTTGCTGCTCCTCACCGGCCATTGGCAGTGCATCTACAGCACCACAGACATCGGGCCTCCGGGCTTTCCCTGACCAACAGGGCTTAGAAGTTTACCACCAGCTGAACCTGGGCGCCCAGTGAATAAAAATCCCCAAAAATCACAAACGTCCGACGATTGCTCCCACACCAAAAGTGCCAGCAACACAAGCTCTTGCTGCTCCTCACCGGCCATTGGCAGCGCATCTACAGCACCACAGACATCGCGGCTCCGGGCTTTCGCTGACAAACAGGGGTTCGACGTTTACCACCAGCTGCACATGGGCGCCCACTGAAAAAAAACCCCGAAAAATCACAAATGTTGGACGATTCCTGCCACACCTTAAATGCCAGGCTGTCAAGCTCTTGCTGCTCCTCACCGCCCATTCCCAGCGCATCTACAGCACCACAGACATCAGGGCTCTGGACTTTCCCTGACCAACAGGGCTTTGACTGTTACCACCAGCTGCACCTGGGCTCCCACTGAAAAAAACCCCCGAATAATCACAAACGTCGGACGATTGCTCCCACACCGAAAGTGCCAGCCAGTCAAGCTCTTGCTGCTCCTCACCGGCCATTGGCAGCGCATCTACAGCACCACAGACATCGGCGTTCTCCGCTTTCCCTGACCAACAGGGCTTCGACGTTTACCACCAGCTGAACCTGGGCGCCCACTGAAAAAAATAAATGAAAAATCACGAACGTCGGACGATTGCTCCCACACCAAAAGTGCCAGCCAGTCAAGCTCTTGCTGCTCCTCACCGGCCATTCCCAGCGCATCTACAGCACCACAGATACCGGGGCTCCGGGCTTTCCCTGACCAACAGGGCTTCGACGTTTACCACCAGCTGCACCTGGGCGCCCACTGAAATAAAACCCCGAAAAATAACAAACGTCGGACGATTCCTCCCACACCGAAAGTGCCAGCAACTCAACCTCTTTGTGCTCCTCACCGGCCATTGGCAGCGCATCTACAGCACCACAGACATCGGGGCTCTGGGCTTTCCCTGACCAACAGGCCTTCGACGTTTACAACTAGCTGCACCAGGGCGCCCACTAAAAAGAACCCCGAAAAATCACGAACGTCGGACGATTGCTCCCACACCGAAAGTGCCAGCCAGTCAAGCTCTTGCTGCTCCTCACCGGCCACTGGCAGCGCATCTACAGCACCACAGACATCGCGGCTCTGGGCTTTCCCTGACCAACAGGGCTTCGACGTTTACCACCAGCTGAACCTGGGCGCCCAGTGAATAAAAATCCCCAAAAATCACAAACGTCCGACGATTGCTCGCGCACCCAAAGTGCCAGACAGTCAAGCTCTTGCTGCTCCTCACCGGCCATGGGCAGCGCATCTACAGCACCACAGACATCGGGGCTCCGGGCTTTCCCTGACCAACAGGGCTTCGACGTTTACCACCAGCTGCACCTGGGCGCCCACTGAAAAGAACCCCGAAAAATCAGAAACGTCGGACGATTGCTCCGACACCAAAAGTGCCAGCCAGTCAAGCTCTTGCTGCTTCTCACCAGCCATTCCCAGCGCATCTACAGCACCACAGATACCGGGGCTCCGGGCTTTCCCTGACCAACAGGGCTTCGACGTTTACCACCAGCTGCACCTGGGCGCCCACTGAAATAAAACCCCGAAAAATCACGAACGTCGGACGATTGCTCCCACACCAAAAGTGCCAGCAACTCAAGCTCTTGCTGCTCCTCACCGGCCATTCCCAGCGCATCTACAGCACCACAGACATCGCGGCTCTGGGCTTTCCCTGACCAACAGGGCTTCGACATTTACCACCAGGTGCACCTGGGCGCCCACTGAAAAAAATAAACGAAAAATAACAAAAGTCGGACGATTGCTCCCACAGCGAAAGTGCCAGCCAGTCAAGCTCTTGCTGCTCCTCACCGGCCATTGGAGGCGCATCTACAGCACCACAGACATCGGGGCTCCGGGCTTTCCCTGACCAACAGGTCTTCGACGTTTACCACCCGCTGCACCTGGGCTCCCACTGAAAAGAACCCCGAAAAATCACAAACGTCGGACGATTGCTCCCACACCAAAAGTCCCAGCCAGTCAAGCTCTTCCTGCTCCTCACCGGGCATTGGCAGTGCATCTACAGCACCACAGATATCAGGGCTCCGGGCTTTCCCTGACTAACAGGGATTCGACGTTTACCACCCGCTGCACCTGGGCTCCCACTGAAAAGAACCCCGAAAAATCACGAACATCGGACGATTACTCCCACACCGAAAGTGCCAGCAACTCAAGCTCTTGCTGCTACTCACCGGCCATTCCCAGCGCATCTACAGCACTACAGACATCGGGGCTCCGGGCTTTCCCTGACCAACAGGGCTTCGACGTTTACCACCAGCTGCAGCTGGGCGCACACTGAAAAAAAACCCTGAAACATCAAAAACGTCGGACGATTGCTCGCACACCGAAAGTGCCAGCCTGTCAAGCTCTTGCTGCTCCTCACCAGCCATTCCCAGCGCATCTACAGCACCACAGACATCGGGGCTCCGGGCTTTCGCTGACCAACAGGGCTTCGACGTTTACCACCAGCTGCAGCTGGGCGCACACTGAAAAAAAACCCTGAAACATCAAAAACGTCGGACGATTGCTCCCACACCGAAAGTGCCAGCCTGTCAAGCTCTTGCTGCTCCTCACCAGCCATTCCCAGCGCATCTACAGCACCACAGACATCGGGGCTCCGGGCCTTCCCTGACCAACAGGGCTTCGACGTTTACCACCAGCTGCACCTGGGCACCCACTGAAAAAAATCCCTGAAAAATCAAAAACGTCGGACGATTGCTCCCGCACCGAAAGTACCAGCAACACAAGCTCTTGCTGCTCCTCACGGGCCATTCCCAGCGCATCTACAGCACAACAGACATCGGGGCTCCGGGCTTTCCCTGACCAACAGGGCTTAGACGTTTACCACCAGCTGAACCGGGGCGCCCAGTGAAATAAAACCCCGAAAAATCACGAACGTCGGACGATTGCTCCCACACCGAAAGTGCCAGCAACATAAGCTCTTGCTTCTCCTCACCGGCCATTCCCAGCGCATCTACAGCACCACAGACATCGGGGCTCCGACCTTTCCCTGACCAACAGGGCTTCGACGTTTACCACCAGCTGCACCTGGGCGCCCACTGAAATAAAACCCCGAAAAATCACGAACGTCCGACGATTGCTCGCACACCCAAAGTGCCAGCCAGTCAAGCTCTTGCTGCTCCTCACCGGCCATAGGCAGCGCATCTACAGCAGCACAGACATCGGGGCTCCGGGCTTTCCCTGACCAACAGGGCTTCAACGTTTACCACCAGCTGAACCTGGGCGCCCAGTGAATAAAAATCCCCAAAAATCACAAACGTCCTAAGATTGCTCCCACACCGAAAGTGCCAGACAGTCAAGCTCTTGCTGTTCCTCACCGTCCATTGGCAGCGCATCTACAGCACCACAAATATCGGGGCTCCGAGCTTTCCCTGACCAACAGGGCTTCGATGTTTACCACCAGCTGCACCTGGGCGCCCACTGAAATAAAACCCCGAAAAATCACGAACGTCGGACGATTGCTCCCACACTGAAAGTTCCAGCAACTCAAGCTCTTGCTGCTACTCACCTCCCATTCCCAGCGCATCTACAGCACCACAGACATCGGGGCTCCGGGCTTTCCCTGACCAACTGGGCTTCGACGTTTACCACCAGCTGAACCTGGGCCCCCACTGAAATAAAACCCCCAAAAATCATGAACGTCGGACGATTGATCGCACACCGAAAGTGCCAGCCAGTCAAGCTCTTGCTGCTCCTCACCGGCCATTGCCAGCCCATCTACAGCCCCACAGACATCGGGGCTCCGGGCTTTCCCTGATGAACAGGGCTTCGACGTTTACCACCCACTGCACCTGGGCGCCCACTGAAAAAAATAAACGAAAAATCACAAACGTCGGACAATTGCTCCCACACCGAAAGTGCCAGCCAGTCAAGCTCTTGCTGCTACTCACCTCCGATTCCCAGCGCATCTACAGCACCACAGACATCGGGGCTCCGGGCTTTCCCTGACCAACAGGGCTTCGACATTTACCACCAGCTGCACCTGGGCGCCCACTGAAATAAAACCCCGAAAAATAACAAACGTCGGACGATTGCTCCCACACCGAAAGTGCCAGCCAGTCAAGCTCTTGCTGCTCCTCACCGGCCATTGGCAGCGCATCTACAGCACCACAGACATCGGGGCTCCGCGCTTTCCCTGACCAACAGGGCTTCGACGTTTACCACCAGCTGCACCTGGGCTCCCACTAAAAAAAAACCCCGAATAATCACAAACATCGGACGATTGCTCCCACACCAAAAGTGCCAGCCAGTCAAGCTCTTGCTGCTCCTCACCGGCCATTGGCAGCGCATCTACAGCACCACAGACATCGGGGCTCCGAGCTTTCCCTGACCAACAGGGCTTCGACGTTTACCACTCGCTGAACCTGGGCACCCACTGAAAGTAAAACCCCGAAAAATCACGAACGTCGGACGATTGCTCCCACACCGAAAGTGCCAGCCTGTCAAGCTCTTGCTGCTCCTCACCGGCCATTGGCCGCGCATCTACAGCACGACAGACATCGGGGCTCCGGGCTTTCCCTGACCAACAGGGCTCAGAAGTTTACCACCAGCTGAACCTGGGCGCCCACTGAAAAAAAACCCTGAAAAATTAAAAACGACGGACGATTGCTCCCACACTGAAAGTGCCAGCCAGTCAAGCTCTTGCTGCTGCTCACCGGCCATTGGCAGCGCATGTACAGCACCACAGACATCGCGGCTCCGGGCTTTCCCTGACCAACAGGGCTTCGACATTTACCATCAGCTGCACCTGGGCGCCCACTGAAAAAAATAACGAAATATCACGAACATCAGACGATTGCTCCCACACCGAAAGTGCCAGCAACTCAAGCTCATGCTGCTTCTCACCGGACTTTGGCAGTGCATCTACAGCACCACAGACATCGGGGCTCCGGGCTTTCCCTGACCAACAGGGCTTCGACGTTTACCACCAGGTGCACCTGCGCTCCCACTGAAAAAAAACCCCGAAAAATCACGAACGTCGGACGATTACTCCCACACCGAAAGTGCCAGCAACTCAAGCTCATGCTGCTTCTCACCGGACTTTGGCAGTGCATCTACAGCACCACAGACATCGGGGCTCCGGGCTTTCCCTGACCAACAGGGCTTCGATGTTTACCACCAGCTGCACCTGGGCGCCCACTGAAAAAAAACCCCGAAAAATCACGAACGTCGGACGATTGCTCCCACACTGAAAGTTCCAGCAACTCAAGCTCTTGCTGCTACTCACCTCCCATTCCCAGCGCATCTACAGCACCACAGACATCGGGGCTCCGGGCTTTCCCTGACCAACAGGGCTTCGATGTTTACCACCAGCTGCACCTGGGCGCCCACTGAAAAAAAACCCCGAAAAATCACAAACGTTGGACGATTCCTGCCACACCTTAAATGCCAGCCTGTCAAGCTCTTGCTGCTCCTCACCGCCCATTCCCAGCGCATCTACAGCACCACAGACATCAGGGCTCTGGACTTTCCCTGACGATCAGGGCTTCGACGTTTACCACCAGCTGAACCTGGGCGCCCACTGAAAAGAACCCCGAAAAATCACGAACGTCGGACAATTGCTCCCACACCAAAAGTGCCAGCAACACAAGCTCTTGCTGCTCCTCAGCGGCCATGGGCAGCGCATCTACAGCGCCACAGACATCGGGGCTCCGGGCTTTCCCTGACCAACAGGGCTTTGACTGTTACCACCAGCTGCACCTGGGCTCCCACTGAAAAAAACCCCCGAATAATCACAAACGTCGGACGATTGCTCCCACACCCAAAGTGCCAGCCAGTCAAGCTCTTGTTGCTCCTCACCGGCCATTCCCAGCGCATCTACAGCACCACAGACATCGGGGCTCTACGCTTTCCCTGAACAACAGGGCTTCGACGTTTACCACCAGCTGCACCTGGGCGCCCACTGAAAAAAATAAATCAAAAATCACAAACGTCGGACGATTGCTCCCACACCAAAAGTGCCAGCCAGTCAAGCTCTTGCTGCTCCTCACCGGCCATTCCCAGCGCATCTACAGCACCACAGACATCAGGGCTCTGGACTTTCCGTGACGATCAGGGCTTCGACGTTTACCACCAGCTGCACCTGGGCTCCCACTGAAAAGAACCCCGAAAAATCACGAACGTCGGACGATTACTCCCACACCGAACGTGCCAGCAACTCAAGCTCTTGCTGCTACTCACCGGCCATTCCCAGCGCATCTACAGCACCACAGACATCGTGGCTCTGGGCTTTCCCTGACCAACAGGACTTCGACGATTACCACCAGCTGCACCTGGGCGCCAACTGAAATAAAACCCTGAAAAATCACGAACGTCGGACGATTGCTCCCACACCAAAAGTGCCAGCCTGTCAAGCTCTTGCTGCTCCTCACCGCCCATTCCCAGCGCATCTACAGCACCACAGACATCGGGGTTCTGCGCTTTCCCTGAATAACAGGGCTTCGACGTTTACCACCAGCTGCACCTGGGCGCCCACTGAAAAAAATAAACGAAAAATCAGGAACATCGGACGATTGCTCCCACACCAAAAGTGCCAGCCTGTCAAGCTCTTGCTGCCCCTCACCGCCCATTCCCAGCGCATCTACAGCACCACAGACATCGGGGCTCCGGGCTTTCCCTGATGAACAGGGCTTCGACGTTTACCACTCGCTGAACCTGGGCACCCACTGAAAGTAAAACCCCGAAAAATCACGAACGTCGGACGATTGCTCCCACACCTGAAGTGCCAGCAACTCAAGCTCTTGCTGCTACTCACCGGCCATTGGCAGCGCATCTACAGCACCACAGACATCGGGGCTCCGGGCTTTCCCTGACGAACCGGGCTTCGACATTTACCACCAGCTGCACCTGGGTGCCCCCTGAAAAAAAAACCCCAAAAATCACAAACGTCGGACGATTGCTCCCACACCAAAAGTGCCAGCCAGTCAAGCTCTTGCTGCTCCTCACCGGCCATTCCCAGCGCATCTACAACACCGCAGACATCGGCGTTCTCCGCTTTCCCTGACCAACAGGGCTTCGACGTTTACCACCAGCTGAACCTGGGCGCCCACTGAAAAAAATAAATGAAAAATCACGAACGTCGGACGATTGTTCCCACACCAAAAGTGCCAGCCAGTCAAGCTCTTGCTGCTCCTCACCGGCCATTCCCAGCGCATCTACAGCACCACAGATACCGGCGCTCCGGGCTTTCCCTGACCAACAGGGCTTCGACGTTTACCACCAGCTGCACCTGGGCGCCCACTGAAATAAAACCCCGAAAAATAACAAACGTCGGACGATTCCTCCCACACCGAAAGTGCCAGCAACTCAACCTCTTTGTGCTCCTCACCGGCCATTGGCAGCGCATCTACAGCACCACAGACATCGGGGCTCTGGGCTTTCCCTGACCAACAGGCCTTCGACGTTTACAACTAGCTGCACCAGGGCGCCCACTAAAAAGAACCCCGAAAAATCACGAACGTCGGACGATTGCTCCCACACCGAAAATGCCAGAAGCTCAAGCTCTTGCTGCTCCTCACCGGCCACTGGCAGCGCATCTACAGCACCACAGACATTGCGGCTCTGGGCTTTCCCTGACCAACAGGGCTTCGACGTTTACCACCAGCTGCACCTGGGCGCCCAGTGAATAAAAATCCCCAAAAATCACAAACGTCCGACGATTGCTCGCGCACCCAAAGTGCCAGACAGTCAAGCTCTTGCTGCTCCTCAGCGGCCATGGGCATCGCATCTACAGCACCACAGACATCGGGGCTCCGGGCTTTCCCTGACCAACAGGGCTTCGACGTTTACCACCAGCTGCACTTCGGCTCCCACTGAAAAAAAACCCCGAAAAATCACGAACGTCGGACGATTGCTCCCACACCGAATGTGCCAGCCTGTCAAGCTCTTGCTGCTCCTCACCGGCCATTCCCAGCGCATCTACAGCATCACAGACATCGGGGCTCCGGGCTTTCCCTGACCAACAGGGCTTCGACGTTTACCACCAGCTGCACCTGGGCGCCCACTGAAAAGAACCCCGAAAAATCAGAAACGTCGGACGATTGCTCCGACACCAAAAGTGCCAGCCAGTCAAGCTCTTGCTGCTTCTCACCAGCCATTCCCAGCGCATCTACAGCACCACAGATACCGGGGCTCCGGGCTTTCCCTGACCAACAGGGCTTCGACGTTTACCACCAGCTGCACCTGGGCGCCCACTGAAATAAAACCCCGAAAAATCACGAACGTCGGACGATTGCTCCGACACCAAAAGTGCCAGCAACTCAAGCTCTTGCTGCTCCTCACCGGCCATTCCCAGCGCATCTACAGCACCACAGACATCGCGGCTCTGGGCTTTCCCTGACCAACAGGGCTTCGACATTTACCACCAGGTGCACCTGGGCGCCCACTGAAAAAAATAAACGAAAAATAACAAAAGTCGGACGATTGCTCCCACAGCGAAAGTGCCAGCCAGTCAAGCTCTTGCTGCTCCTCACCGGCCATTGGGGTCGCATCTACAGCACCACAGACATCGGGGCTCCGGGCTTTCCCTGACCAACAGGTCTTCGACGTTTACCACCCGCTGCACCTGGGCTCCCACTGAAAAGAACCCCGAAAAATCACAAACGTCGGACGATTGCTCCCACACCAAAAGTGCCAGCCAGTCAAGCTCTTCCTGCTCCTCACCGGGCATTGGCAGTGCATCTACAGCACCACAGATATCAGGGCTCCGGGCTTTCCCTGACTAACAGGGATTCGACGTTTACCACCCGCTGCACCTGGGCTCCCACTGAAAAGAACCCCGAAAAATCACGAACATCGGACGATTACTCCCACACCGAAAGTTGCAGCAACTCAAGCTCTTGCTGCTACTCACCGGCCATTCCCAGCGCATCTACAGCACTACAGACATCGGGGCTCCGGGCTTTCCCTGACTAACAGGGCTTCGACGTTTACCACCAGCTGCAGCTGGGCGCACACTGAAAAAAAACCCTGAAACATCAAAAACGTCGGACGATTGCTCCCACACCGAAAGTGCCAGCCTGTCAAGCTCTTGCTGCTCCTCACCAGCCATTCCCAGCGCATCTACAGCACCACAGACATCGGGGCTCCGGGCTTTCGCTGACCAACAGGGCTTCGACGTTTACCACCAGCTGCAGCTGGGCGCACACTGAAAAAAAACCCTGAAACATCAAAAACGTCGGACGATTGCTCCCACACCGAAAGTGCCAGCCTGTCAAGCTCTTGCTGCTCCTCACCAGCCATTCCCAGCGCATCTACAGCACCACAGACATCGGGGCTCCGGGCCTTCCCTGACCAACAGGGCTTCGACGTTTACCACCAGCTGCACCTGGGCTCCCACTGAAAAAAATCCCTGAAAAATCAAAAACGTCGGACGATTGCTCCCACACCGAAAGTACCAGCAACACAAGCTCTTGCTGCTCCTCACGGGCCATTCCCAGCGCATCTACAGCACAACAGACATCGGGGCTCCGGGCTTTCCCTGACCAACAGGGCTTAGACGTTTACCACCAGCTGAACCGGGGCGCCCAGTGAAATAAAACCCCGAAAAATCACGAACGTCGGACGATTGCTCCCACACCGAAAGTGCCAGCAACATAAGCTCTTGCTTCTCCTCACCGGCCATTCCCAGCGCATCTACAGCACCACAGACATCGGGGCTCCGGGCTTTCCCTGACCAACAGGGCTTCGACGTTTACAACTAGCTAAACCTGGGCTCCCACTGGAAAAAATAAACGAAAAATCACGAACATCGGACTATTACTCCCACACCGAAAGTGCCAGCCTGTCAAGCTCTTGCTGCTCCTCACCGGCCATTCCCAGCGCATCTACAGCATCACAGATATCGGGGCTCCGACCTTTCCCTGACCAACAGGGCTTCGACGTTTACCACCAGCTGCACCTGGGCGCCCACTGAAATAAAACCCCGAAAAATCACGAACGTCCGACGATTGCTCGCACACCCAAAGTGCCAGCCAGTCAAGCTCTTGCTGCTCCTCACCGGCCATAGGCAGCACATCTACAGCAGCACAGACATCGGGGCTCCGGGCTTTCCCTGACCAACAGGGCTTCAACGTTTACCACCAGCTGAACCTGGGCGCCCAGTGAATAAAAATCCCCAAAAATCACAAACGTCCTAAGATTGCTCCCACACCGAAAGTGCCAGACAGTCAAGCTCTTGCTGTTCCTCACCGTCCATTGGCAGCGCATCTACAGCACCACAGACATCGGGGCTCCGGGATTTACCTGACCAACAGGGCTTCGACATTTACCACCAGCTGCACCTGGGCGCCCACTGAAATAAAACCCCGAAAAATCACGAACGTCGGACGATTGCTCCCACACTGAAAGTTCCAGCAACTCAAGCTCTTGCTGCTACTCACCTCCCATTCCCAGCGCATCTACAGCACCACAGACATCGGGGCTCCGGGCTTTCCCTGACCAACTGGGCTTCGACGTTTACCACCAGCTGAACCTGGGCCCCCACTGAAATAAAACCCCCAAAAATCATGAACGTCGGACGATTGATCGCACACCGAAAGTGCCAGCCAGTCAAGCTCTTGCTGCTCCTCACCGGCCATTGCCAGCCCATCTACAGCCCCACAGACATCGGGGCTCCGGGCTTTCCCTGATGAACAGGGCTTCGACGTTTACCACCCACTGCACCTGGGCGCCCACTGAAAAAAATAAACGAAAAATCACAAACGTCGGACAATTGCTCCCACACCAAAAGTGCCAGCCAGTCAAGCTCTTGCTGCTACTCACCTCCCATTCCCAGCGCATCTACAGCACCACAGACATCGGGGCTCCGGGCTTTCCCTGACCAACAGGGCTTCGACATTTACCACCAGCTGCACCTGGGCGCCCACTGAAATAAAACCCCGAAAAATAACAAACGTCGGACGATTGTTCCCACATTGAAAGTGCCAGCCAGTCAAGCTCTTGCTGCTCCTCACCGGCCATTGGCAGCGCATCTACAGCACCACAGACATCGGGGCTCCGAGCTTTCCCTGACCAACAGGGCTTCGACGTTTACCACCAGCTGCACCTGGGCTCCCACTAAAAAAAAACCCCGAATAATCACAAACATCGGACGATTGCTCCCACACCAAAAGTGCCAGCCAGTCAAGCTCTTGCTGCTCCTCACCGGCCATTGGCAGCGCATCTACAGCACCACAGACATCGGGGCTCCGAGCTTTCCCTGACCAACAGGGCTTCGACGTTTACCACTCGCTGAACCTGGGCACCCACTGAAAGTAAAACCCCGAAAAATCACGAACGTCGGACGATTGCTCCCACACCGAAAGTGCGAGCCTGTCAAGCTCTTGCTGCTCCTCACCGGCCATTGGCCGCGCATCTACAGCACGACAGACATCGGGGCTCCGGGCTTTCCCTGACCAACAGGGCTCAGAAGTTTACCACCAGCTGAACCTGGGCGCCCACTGAAAAAAAACCCTGAAAAATTAAAAACGACGGACGATTGCTCCCACACCGAAAGTGCCAGCCAGTCAAGCTCTTGCTGCTGCTCACCGGCCATTGGCAGCGCATGTACAGCACCACAGACATCGGGGCTCCGGGCTTTCCCTGACCAACAGGCCTTCGACATTTACCATCAGCTGCACCTGGGCGCCCACTGAAAAAAATAACGAAATATCACGAACATCAGACGATTGCTCCCACACCGAAAGTGCCAGCAACTCAAGCTCATGCTGCTTCTCACCGGACTTTGGCAGTGCATCTACAGCACCACAGACATCGGGGCTCCGGGCTTTCCCTGACCAACAGGGCTTCGACGTTTACCACCAGGTGCACCTGCGCTCCCACTGAAAAAAAACCCCGAAAAATCACGAACGTCGGACGATTACTCCCACACCGAAAGTGCCAGCAACTCAAGCTCATGCTGCTTCTCACCGGACTTTGGCAGTGCATCTACAGCACCACAGACATCGGGGCTCCGGGCTTTCCCTGACCAACAGGGCTTCGATGTTTACCACCAGCTGCACCTGGGCGCCCACTGAAAAAAAACCCCGAAAAATCACAAACGTTGGACGATTCCTGCCACACCTTAAATGCCAGTATGTCAAGCTCTTGCTGCTCCTCACCGCCCATTCCCAGCGCATCTACAGCACCACAGACATCACGGCTCTGGACTTTCCCTGACGATCAGGGCTTCGACGTTTACCACCAGCTGAACCTGGGCGCCCACTGAAAAGAACCCCGAAAAATCACGAACGTCGGACAATTGCTCCCACACCAAAAGTGCCAGCAACACAAGCTCTTGCTGCTCCTCAGCGGCCATGGGCAGCGCATCTACAGCGCCACAGACATCGGGGCTCCGGGCTTTCCCTGACCAACAGGGCTTTGACTGTTACCACCAGCTGCACCTGGGCTCCCACTGAAAAAAAACCCCGAATAATCACAAACGTCGGACGATTGCTCCCACACCCAAAGTGCCAGCCAGTCAAGCTCTTGCTGCTCCTCACCGCCCATTCCCAGCGCATCTACAGCACCACAGACATCGGGGCTCTACGCTTTCCCTGATCAACAGGGCTTCGACGTTTACCACCCGCTGCACCTGGGCGCCCACTGAAATAAAACCCCGAAAAATCACGAACGTCGGACAATTGCTCCCACACCGAAAGTGCCAGCAACTCAAGCTCTTGCTGCTACTCACCGGACTTTGGCAGTGCATCTACAGCACCACAGACATCGGGGTTCTCCGCTTTCCCTGAACAACAGGGCTTCGACGTTTACCACCAGCTGCACCTGGGCGCCCACTGAAAAAAATAAATGAAAAATCACGAACGTCGGACGATTGCTCCCACACCAAAAGTGCCAGCCAGTCAAGCTCTTGCTGCTCCTCACCGGCCATTCCCAGCGCATCTACAGCACCACCGACACCGGGGCTCCGGGCTTTCCCTGACCAACAGGGCTTCGACGTTTACCACCAGCTGCACCTGGGCGCCCACCTAAAAAAAATCCCCAAAAATCACAAATGTCGGACGATTGCTCCCACACCTTAATTGTCATCGGGTCACGCTACTGATACTCCTCATGGGCCATTGCCAGCGCATCTACAGCCCCACAGACATCGGGGCTCCGGGCTTTCCCTGACCATCAGGGCTTAGAAGTTTACCACCAGCAGAACCTGGGCGCCCACTGAAAGTAAAACCCCGAAGAATCACGAACGTCGGACGATTGCTCCCACACCGAAAGTGCCAGCAACTCAAGTTCCTGCTGCTACTCACCGGACTTTGGCAGTGCATCTACAGCACCACAGACATCGCGGCTCTGGGCTTTCCCTGACCAACAGGACTTCGACATTTACCACCAGCTGCACCTAGTTGGCCACTGAAAAAAAACCCTGAAAAATCAAAAACGTCGGACAATTGATCCCACACCGAAAGTGCCAGCCAGTCAAGCTCTTGCAGTTCCTCACCGGCCACTGTCAGCTCATCTACAGCACCACAGACATCGGAGCTCCGGGCTTTCCCTGACCATCAGGGCTTCGACGTTTACCACTCGCTGCACCTGGGCTCCCACTGAAAAAAACCCTGAAAAATCACGAACGTCGGACGATTGCACCCAAACCGAAATTGCCAGCAACACAATCTCTTGCTGCTCCTCACCGGCCATTCCCAGCGCATCTACAGCACCACAGACATCGGGGCTCCGGGCATTCCCTGACGAACAGGGCTTCGAAGTTTACCACCAGCTGAACCTGGGCGCCCACTGGAAAAAAAACCCAAAAAATCACGAACGTCGGACGATTGTTCCCACATTGAAAGTGCCAGCCAGTCAAGCTCTTGCTGCTCCTCACCGGCCATTCCCAGCGCATCTACAGCACCACAGACATCGGGGCTCCGGGCTTTCCCTGACCAACAGGGCTTCGACGTTTACCACCAGCTGCACCTGGGTGCCGCCTGAAAAAAAAACTCCAACAATCACAAATGTCGGACGATTCCTGCCACACCTTAAATGCCAGCCTGTCAAGCTCTTGCTGCTACTCACCGGACATTCCCAGCGCATCTATAGCACCACAGACATCAGGGCTCTGGAATTTCCCTGACGAACAGGGCTTCGACGTTTACCACCAGCTGCACCTTGGCGCCCACTGAAAAAAAAACCGCAAAAATCACGAACGTCGGACGATTGCTCCCACACTGAAAGTGCCAGACAGTCAAGCTCTTGCTGTTCCTCACCGCCCATTCCCAGCGCATCTACAGCACCACAGACATCGGGGCTCCGGGCTTTCCCTGACCAACAGGGCTTCGACGTTTACCACCAGCTGCACCTGGGCGCCCACTGAAATAAAAACCCCAAAAATCACAAATGTCAGACGATTCCTGCCACACCTTAAATGCCAGCCTGTCAAGCTCTTGCTGCTCCTCACCGTCCATTCCCAGCGCATCTACAGCACCACAGGTATCGGGGCTCCGAGCTTTCCCTGACCAACAGGGCTTCGACATTTACCACCAGCTGCACCTGGGCTCCCACTGAAATAAAACCCCGAAAAATCACGAACGTCGGACGATTCCTCCCACACCGAAAGTGCCAGCAACTCAAGCTCTTGCTGCTACTCACCGGACTTTGGCAGTGCATCTACAGCACCACAGACATCGGGGTTCTGCGCTTTCCCTGAACAACAGGGCTTCGACGTTTACCACCAGCTGCACCTGGGTGCCCCCTGAAAAAAAAACCCCAAAAATCACAAATGTCAGACGATTCCTGCCACACCTTAAATGCCAGCCAGTCAAGCTCTTGCTGCTCCTCACCGCCCATTCCCAGCGCATCTACAGCACCAAAGACATCGCGGCTCTGGGCTTTCCCTGACGAACCGGGCTTCGACATTTACCACCAGCTGCACCTGGGTGCCCCCTGAAAAAAAAAACCCAGAAATCACAAATGTCGGACGATTCCTGCCACACCTTAAATGCCAGCCTGTCAAGCTCTTGCTGCTACTCACCGGCCATTCCCAGCGCATCTACAGCACCACAGACACCGGGGCTCCGGGCTTTCCCTGACCAACAGGGCTTCGACATTTACCACCAGCTGCACCTAGTTGCCCACTGAAAAAAAACCCTGAAAAATGACTAACGTCGGACTATTGCTACCACACCAAAAGTGCCAGCCTGTCAAGCTCTTGCTGCTCCTCACCGGACAGTGGCAGTGCATCTACAGGACCACAGACATCGGGGCTCCGGGCTTTCCCTGACCAACAGGGCTTAGAAGTTTACCACCAGTTGAACCTGGGCTCCCACTGAAATAAAACCCCGAAAAATCACGAACATCGGACGATTGCTCCCACACCCAAAGTGCCAGCCAGTCAAGCTCTTGCTGCTCCTCACCGCCCATTCCCAGCGCATCTACAGCACCACAGACATCGGGGCTCCGGGCTTTCCCTGACCAACAGGGCTTCGACGTTTACCACCAGCTGCACCTGGGCGCCCACTGAAAAAAACCCCGAAAAATCACAAACGTCGGACTACTGATAACACACTGAAAGTGCCAGCCAGTCAAGCTCTTGCTGCTCCTCACCGGCCATTCCCAGCGCATCTACAGCACCACAGACATCGGGGCTCCGGGCTTTCCCTGACCAACAGGGCTTCGACGTTTACCACCAGCTGCACCTAGTTGGCCACTGAAAAAAAACCCTGAAAAATCAAAAACGTCGGACGATTGATCCCACACTGAAAGTGCCAGCCAGTCAAGCTCTTGCTGGTACTCACCGGACTTTGGCAGTGCATCTACAGCACCACAGACATCGGGGCTCCGGGCTTTCCCTGAACAACAGGGCTTCAACGTTTACCACCAGCTGCACCTGGGCGCCCACTGAAAAAAATAAACGAAAAATCACGAACATCGCACGATTGCTCCCACACCGAAAGTGCCAGCAAATCAAGCTCTTGCTGCTCCTCACCGGCCATTCCCAGCGCATCTACAGCACCACAGACATCGCGGCTCCGGGCTTTCCCTGACCAACAGGGCTTCGACATTTACCACCAGCTGCACCTGGTTACACACTGAAAAAAAACCCTGAAAAATCACAAACGTCGGACGATTGCTCCCACACCGAAAGTGCCAGCAACTCAAGCTCTTGCTGCTCCTCACCGGCCATTGGCAGCGCAACTACAGCACCACAGACATCGGGGCTCCGGGCTTTCCCTGACCAACAGGGCTTCGACATTTACCACCAGCTGCACCTGGTCACCCACTGAAATAAAACCCCCAAAAATCACGAACGTCGGACGATTGCTCCCACACCCAAAGTGCCAGCCAGTCAAGCTCTTGCTGCTCCTCACCGGACTTTGGCAGTGCATCTACAGCACCACAGACATCGGGGCTCCGGGCTTTCCCTGACCAACAGGGCTTCGACGTTTACCACCCGCTGCACCTGGGCGCCCACGGAAAAAAAACCCCGAAAAATCACGAACGTCGGACGATTCCTCCCACACCGAAAGTGCCAGCAACTCAAGCTCTTGCTGCTACTCACCGGACTTTGGCAGTGCATCTACAGCACCACAGACATCGGGGTTCTGCGCTTTCCCTGACCAACAGGGCTTCAACGTTTACCACCCGCTGCACCTGGGCGCCCACTGAAATAAAACCCCGAAAAATCACGAACGTCCGACGATTGCTCCCACACCCAAAGTGCCAGCCAGTCAAGCTCTTGCTGCTCCTCACCGGCCATTGGCAGCGCATCTACAGCACCACAGACATCGGGGCTCCGGGCTTTCCCTGACCAACAGGGCTTCGACATTTACCACCAGCTGCACCTGGGCGCCCACTGAAATAAAACCCCGAAAAATCACGAACGTCGGACGATTGCTCCCACACCAAAAGTGCCAGCAACTCAAGCTCTTGCTGCTACACACCGGACTTTGGCAGTGCATCTACAGCACCACAGACATCGGTGCTCCGGACTTTCCCTGATCAACTGGGCTTCGACGTTTACCACCAGCTGCACCTGGGCGCCCACTGAAATAAAACCCCGAAAAATCACGAACGTCGGACGATTGCTCCCACACCGAAAGTGCCAGCAACTGAAGCTCTTGCTGCTACTCACCGGACTTTGGGAGTGCATCTACAGCACCACAGACATCGGGGTTCTACGCTTTCCCTGACCAAGAGGGCTTCGACATTTACCATCAGCTGCACCTGGGCGCCCACTGAAAAAAATAAACGAAAAATCATGAACATCGGACGATTGCTCCCACACCGAAAGTGCCAGCCAGTCAAGCTCTTGCTGCTCCTCACCGCCCATTCCCAGCACATCTACAGCACCACAGACATCGGGGCTCCCGGCTTTCCCTGACCAACAGGGCTTCGACGTTTACCACCAGCTGAACCTGGGCGCCCACTGAAATAAAACCCCCAAAAATCACGAACGTCGGACGATTGTTCCCACATTGAAAGTGCCAGCCAGTCAAGCTCTTGCTGCTCCTCACCGGCCATTCGCAGCGCATCTACAGCACCACAGACATCAGGGCTCTGCGCTTTCCCTGACCAACAGGGCTTCGACGTTTACCACCAGATGAACCTGGGCGCCCACTGAAAAAAATAAACGAAAAATCACGAACATCGGACGATTGCTCCCACACCGAAAGTGCCAGACAGTCAAGCTCTTGCTGCTACTCACCGCCCATTGGCAGGGCATCTACAGCACCACAGACATCGGGGCTCCGAGCTTTCCCTGACCAACAGGGCTTCAACGTTTACCACCAGCGGCACCTGGGCGCCCACTGAAATAAAACCCCGAAAAATCACGAACGTCGGACGATTGCTCCCACACCGAAAGTGCCAGCAACTCAAGCTCTTGCTGCTCCTCACCGGCCATTGGCAGCACATCTACAGCACCACAGACATCGGGGCTCCGGGCTTTCCCTGACCAACAGGCCTTCGACGTTTACCACCAGCTGCACCTGGGCGCCCACTGAAATAAAACCCTGAAAAATGACGAACGTCGGACGATTGCTCCCACACCAAAAGTGCCAGCCAGTCAAGCTCTAGCTGCTGAACACCGGCCGTTCCCAGCGCATCTACAGCACCACAGACATCGGGGCTCCGGGCTTTCCCTGACCAACAGGGCTTCGACATTTACCACCAGCTGCACCTGGGCGCCCACTGAAATAAAACCCCCAAAAATCACGAACGTCGGACGATTCCTCCCACACCGAAAGTGCCAGCCAGTCAAGCTCTTGCTGCTCCTCACCGGACTTTGGCAGTGCATCTACAGCACCACAGACATCGGGGCTCCGGGCTTTCCCTGAACAACAGGGCTTCGACGTTTACCACCAGCTGCACCTGGGCGCCCACTGAAAAAAAACCCCGAATAATCACAAACATCGGACGATTGCTCCCACACCAAAAGTGCCAGACAGTCAACCTCTTGCTGCTCCTCACCGGCCATTGGCAGCGCATCTACAGCACCACAGACATCGGGGCTCCGGGCGTTCCCTGACCAACAGGGCTTCGACGTTTACCACCAGCTGCACCTGGGTGCCCACTGAAAAAAACCCCGAAAAATCACGAACGTCGGACGATTGCTCCCACACCAGAAGTGCCAGCCAGTCAAGCTCTTGCTGCTCCTCACCGGCCATTGGCAGCGCATCTACAGCACCACAGACATCGCGGCTCTGGGCTTTCCCTGACCAACAGGGCTTCGACATTTACCACCAGCTGCACCTAGTTGGCCACTGAAAAAAAACCCTGAAAAATCAAAAACGTCGGACAATTGATCCAACACCGAAAGTGCCAGCCAGTCAAGCTCTTGCTGCTCCTCACCGGACTTTGGCAGTGCATCTACAGCACCACAGACATCGGAGCTCCGGGCTTTCCCTGACCAACAGGGCTTCGACGTTTACCACTCGCTGCACCTGGGCTCCCACTGAAAAGAACCCCGAAAAATCACGAACGTCGGACGATTGCTCCCACACCGAAAGTGCCAGCAACACAAGCTCTTTCTGCTCCTCACCGGCCATTCCCAGCGCATCTACAGCACCACAGACATCGCGGCTCCGGGCTTTCCCTGACCAACAGTGCTTCGACGTTTACCACCAGCTGAACCTGGGTGCCCACTGGAAAAAAAACCCGAAAAATCACGAACGTCGGACGATTGTTCCCACATTGAAAGTGCCAGCCAGTCAAGCTCTTGCTGCTCCTCACCGGCCATTCCCAGCGCATCTACAGCACCACAGATATCGGGGTTCTGCGCTTTCCCTGACCAACAGGGCTTCGACGTTTACCATCAGCTGCACCTGGGCGCCCGCTGAAAAAAATAAAAGAAAAATCACGAACATCGGACGATTGCTCCCACACCGAAAGTGCCAGACAGTCAAGCTCTTGCTGCTCCTCACCGGCCATTGGCAGCGCATCTACAGCACCACAGACATCGGGGCTCTGGGCTTTCCCTGACCAACAGGGCTTCGACGTTTACCACCAGCTGCACCTGGTTACCCACTGAAAAAAAACCCTGAAAAATCACGAACGTCGGACGATTGCTCTCACACTGAAAGTGCCAGCCAGTCAAGCTCTTGCTGCTCCTCACCGGCCATTCCCAGCGCATCTACAGCACCACAGACATCGGCGCTCCGGGCTTTCCCTGACCAACAGGGCTTCGACATTTACCACCAGCTGAACCTGGGCTCCCACTGAAATAAAACCCCCAAAAATCACGAACGTCGGACGATTGCTCCCACACCGAAAGTGCCAGCCAGTCAAGCTCTTGCTGCTCCTCACCGGACTTTGGCAGTGCATCTACAGCACCACAGACATCGGGGCTCCGGGCTTTCCCTGAACAACAGGGCTTCGACATTTACCACCAGCTGCACCTGGGCGCCCACAGAAATAAAACCCCGAAAAATCACGAACGTCGGACGATTGCTCCCACAACGAAAGTGCCAGCAACTCAAGCTCTTGCTCCTACTCACCGGACTTTGGCAGCGCATCTACAGCACCACAGACATCGGGGCTCTGGGCTTTCCCTGACCAACAGGGCTTCGACGTTTACCACCAGCTGCACCTGGGCGCCCACTGAAAAAAACCCCGAAAAATCACGAACGTCGGACGATTGTTCCCACACCGAAAGTGCCAGCAACACAAGCTCTTGCTGCTCCTCACCGGCCATTCCCAGCGCATCTACAGCACCACAGACATCGGGGCTCCGGGCTTTCCCTGACCAACAGGGCTTCGACGTTTACCACCAGCTGCACCTGGTTACCCACTGAAAAAAAACCCTGAAAAATCAAAAACGTCGGACGATTGCTCCCACACCGAAAGTGCCAGCAACTCAAGCTCTTGCTGCTCCTCACCGGCCACTGGCAGCGCATCTACAGCACCACAGACATCGGGGCTCCGGGATTTCCCTGACCAACAGGCCTTCGACATTTACCACCAGCTGCACCTGGGCGCCCACTGAAATAAAACCCCGAAAAATCACGAACGTCGGACGATTGCTCCCACACTGAAAGTGCCAGCAACTCAAGCTCTTGCTGCTACTCACCGGCCATTCCCAGCGCATCTACAGCACCACAGACATCGGGGCTCCGGGCTTTCCCTGACCAACTGGGCTTCGACGTTTACAACCAGCTGAACCTGGGCGCCCACTGAAATAAAACCCCCAAAAATCACGAACGTCGGACGATTGCTCCCACACCAAAAGTGCCAGCCAGTCAAGCTCTTGCTGCTCCTCACCGGACTTTGGCAGCGTATCTACAGCACCACAGACATCGGGGCTCCGGGCTTTCCCTGACCAACAGGGCTTCGACGTTTACCACCAGCTGCACCTGGGCTCCCACTGAAAAAACACCCCGAATAATCACAAACATCGGACTATTGCTCCCACACCAAAAGTGCCAGACAGTCAACCTCTTGCTGCTCCTCACCGGCCATTGGCAGCGCATCTACAGCACCACAGACATCGGGGCTCCGGGCTTTCCCTGACCAACAGGGCTTCGACGTTTACCACCAGCTGAACCTGGGCGCCCACTGAAAAAAATAAACTAAAAATCACGAACATCGGACTATTGCTCCCACACCGAAAGTGCCAGCCAGTCAAGCTCTTGCTGCTCCTCACCGGCCATTGGCAGCGCATCTACAGCACCACAGACATCGGGGCTCCGGGATTTCCCTGACCAACAGGGCTTCGACATTTACCACCAGCTGCACCTGGGCGCCCACTGAAATAAAACCCCGAAAAATCACGAACGTCGGACGATTGCTCCCACACCGAAAGTGCCAGCAACTCAAGCTCTTGCTGTTCCTCACCGGCCATTCCCAGCGCATCTACAGCACCACAGACATCGGGGCTCCGGGCTTTCCCTGACGAACAGGGCTTCGACGTTTACCACCAGCTGCACCTGGGCGCCCACTGAAAAAAAACCCCGAAAAATCACGAACATCGCACGATTGCTCGCACACCGAAAGTGCCAGCCAGTCAAGCTCTTGCTGCTCCTCACCGGCCATTCCCAGCGCATCTACAGCACCACAGACATCGGGTCTCTGGGCTTTCCCTGACCAACAGGGCTTCGACATTTACCACCAGCTGCACCTGGTTACCCACTGAAAAAAAACCCTGAAAAATCAAAAACGTCGGACGATTGCTCCCACACCAAAAGTGCCAGCAACTCAAGCTCTTGCTGCTCCTCACCGCCCATTCCCAGCGCATCTACAGCACCACAGACATCGCGGCTCTGGGCTTTCCCTGACGAACGGGGCTTGGACATTTACCACCAGCTGCACCTGGTTACCCACTGAAAAAAAACCCTGAAAAATCACAAATGTCGGACGATTCCTGCCACACCTTAAATGCCAGCCTGTCAAGCTCTTGCTGCTACTCACCGGCCATTCCCAGCTCATCTACAGCACCACAGACATCGCGGCTCCGGGCTTTCCCTGACCAACAGGGCTTCGACGTTTACCACCCGCTGCACCTGGGCGCCCACTGAAAAAAATAAACGAAAAATCACAAACGTCGGACGATTGCTCCCACACCGAAAGTGCCAGCCAGTCAAGCTCTTGCTGCTCCTCACTGGCCATTCCCAGCGCATCTACAGCACCACAGACATCGGGGCTCCGGGCTTTCCCTGACCAACAGGGCTTCGACATTTACCACCAGCTGCACCTGGGAGCCCACTGAAATAAAACCCCGAAAAATCACGAACGTCGGACGATTGCTCCCACAACGAAAGTGCCAGCCTGTCAAGGTCTTGCTGCTCCTCACCGGCCATTGGCAGCGCATCTACAGCACCACAGACATCGGAGCTCCGGGCTTTCCCTGACCAACAGGGCTTCGACGTTTACCACTCGCTGCACCTGGGCTCCCACTGAAAAGAACCCCGAAAAATCACGAACGTCGGACGATTGCTCCCACACCGAAAGTGCCAGCAACACAAGCTCTTGCTGCTCCTCACCGGCCATTCCCAGCGCATCTACAGCACCACAGACATCGGGGCTCCGGGCTTTCCCTGACCAACAGGGCTTCGACGTTTACCACCAGCTGAACCTGGGCGCCCACTGGAAAAAAAACCCGAAAAATCACGAACGTCGGACGAATGTTCCCACATTGAAAGTGCCAGCCAGTCAAGCTCTTGCTGCTCCTCACCGGCCATTGGCAGCGCATCTACAGCACCACAGACATCGCGGCTCCGGGCTTTCCCTGACCAACAGGGCTTCGACATTTACCACCAGCTGAACCTGGGCCCCCACTGAAATAAAACCCCGAAAAATCACGAACGTCGGACGATTGCTCCCACAACGAAAGTGCCAGCAACTCAAGCTCTTGCTGCTACTCACCGGACCTTGGCAGCGCATCTACAGCACCACAGACATCGGGGCTCCGGGCTTTCCCTGACCAACAGGGCTTCGACGTTTACCACCAGCTGAACCTGGGCGCCCACTGAAAGTAAAACCCCGAAAAATCACGAACGTCGGACGATTGCTCCCACACCGAAAGTGCCAGCCAGTCAAGCTCTTGCTGCTCCTCACCGCCCATTGGCAGCGCATCTACAGCACCACAGACATCGGGGCTCCGGGCTTTCCCTGACCAACAGGGCTTCGACGTTTACCACCAGCGGCACCTGGGCGCCCACTGAAAGTAAAACCCCGAAAAATCACGAACATCGGACGATTGCTCCCACACCGAAAGTGCCAGCAACACAAGCTCTTGCTGCTCCTCACCGCCCATTCCCAGCGCATCTACAGCACCACAGACATCGGGGCTCCGGGCTTTCCCTGACCAACAGGGCTTCGACGTTTACCACCAGCTGCACCTGGGCGCCCACTGAAAAAAATAAACGAAAAATCATGAACATCGGACGATTGCTCCCACACCGAAAGTGCCAGCAACTCAAGCTCTTGCTGCTCCTCACCGCCCATTGGCAGGGCATCTACAGCACCACAGACATCGGGGCTCCGAGCTTTCCCTGACCAACAGGGCTTCAACGTTTACCACCAGCTGCACCTGGGCGCCCACTGAAATAAAACCCCGAAAAATCACAAACGTCGGACGATTGCTCCCACAACGAAAGTGCCAGCCAGTCAAGCTCTTGCTGATCCTCCCCGGACACTCCTAGTGCATCTACAGCACCACAGACATCGGGGCTCCGAGCTTTCCCTGACCAACAGGGCTTCAACGTTTACCACCAGCTGCACCTGGGCGCCCACTGAAAAAAACCCCAAAAATCACGAACGTCGGACGATTGCACCCACACCGAAAGTGCCAGACAGTCAAGCTCTTGCTGCTCCTCACCGGCCATTGGCAGCGCATCTACAGCACCACAGACATCGGGGCTCCGGGCTTTCCCTGACCAACAGGGCTTCGACATTTACCACCAGCTGCACCTGGGCGCCCACTGAAATAAAACTCCGAAAAATCACGAACGTCGGACGATTGCTCCCACAACGAAAGTGCCAGCAACTCAAGGTCCTGCTGCTACTCACCGGACTTTGGCAGCGCATCTACAGCACCACAGACATCGCGGCTCCGGGCTTTCCCTGACCAACAGGGCTTCGACGTTTATCACCCGCTGAACCTGGGCGCCCACTGAAAAAAATTAAAGAAAAATCACGAACGTCGGACGATTGCTCCCACAGCAAAAGTGCCAGCCAATGAAGCTCTTGCTGCTCCTCACCGGCCATTCCCAGCGCATCTACAGCACCACAGACATCGGGGCTCCGGGCTTTCCCTGACCAACAGGGCTTCGACATTTACCACCAGCTGCACCTGGTTACCCACTGAAAAAAACCCCTGAAAAATCAAAAACGTCGGACGATTGCTCCCACACTGAAAGTGTGGGCAACTCAAGCTCTTGCTGCTCCTCACCGGCTATTGGCAGCGCATCTACAGCACCACAGACATCGGGGCTCCGGGCTTTCCCTGACCAACAGGGCTTCGACGTTTACCACCAGCTGAACCTGGGCGCCCACTGAAAGTAAAACCCCGAAGAATCACGAACGTCGGACGATTGCTCCCACAGCAAAAGTGCCAGCCAGTCAAGCTCTTGCTGCTCCTCACCGCCCATTCCCAGCGCATCTACAGCACCACAGACATCGGGGCTCCGGGCTTTCCCTGACCAACAGGGCTTCGACGTTTACCACCAGCTGCACCTGTGCGCCCACTGAAAGTAAAACCCTGAAAAATCACGAACGTCGGACGATTGCTCCCACACCGAAAGTGCCAGCCAGTCAAGCTCTAGCTGCTGAACACCGGCCATTCCCAGCGCATCTACAGCACCACAGACATCGGGGCTCCGGGCTTTCCCTGACCATCAGGGCTTCGACATTTACCACCAGCTGCACCTCGGCTCCCACTGAAAAGAACCCCGAAAAATCACGAACGTCGGACGATTGCTCCCACACCAAAAGTGCCAGACAGTCAAGCTCTAGCTGCTGAACACCGGCCATTCCCAGCGCATCTACAGCACCACAGACATCGGGGCTCCGGGCTTTCCCTGACCAACAGGCCTTCGACGTTTACCACTCGCTGAACCTGGGCTCCCACTGAAATAAAACCCCCAAAAATCACGAACGTCGGACGATTGCTCCCACACCGAAAGTGCCAGCCAGTCAAGCTCTTGCTGCTCCTCACCGGACTTTGGCAGTGCATCTACAGCACCACAGACATCGGGGCTCCGGGCTTTCCCTGAACAACAGGGCTTCGACATTTACCACCAGCTGCACCTGGGCGCCCACTGAAATAAAACCCCGAAAAATCACGAACGTCGGACGATTGCTCCCACAACGAAAGTGCCAGCAACTCAAGCTCTTGCTCCTACTCACCGGACTTTGGCAGCGCATCTACAGCACCACAGACATCGGGGCTCTGGGCTTTCCCTGACCAACAGGGCTTCGACGTTTACCACCAGCTGCACCTGGGCGCCCACTGAAAAAAACCCCGAAAAATCACGAACGTCGGACGATTGTTCCCACACCGAAAGTGCCAGCAACACAAGCTCTTGCTGCTCCTCACCGGCCATTCCCAGCGCATCTACAGCACCACAGACATCGGGGCTCCGGGCTTTCCCTGACCAACAGGGCTTCGACGTTTACCACCAGCTGCACCTGGTTACCCACTGAAAAAAAACCCTGAAAAATCAAAAACGTCGGACGATTGCTCCCACACCGAAAGTGCCAGCAACTCAAGCTCTTGCTGCTCCTCACCGGCCACTGGCAGCGCATCTACAGCACCACAGACATCGGGGCTCCGGGATTTCCCTGACCAACAGGCCTTCGACATTTACCACCAGCTGCACCTGGGCGCCCACTGAAATAAAACCCCGAAAAATCACGAACGTCGGACGATTGCTCCCACACTGAAAGTGCCAGCAACTCAAGCTCTTGCTGCTACTCACCGGCCATTCCCAGCGCATCTACAGCACCACAGACATCGGGGCTCCGGGCTTTCCCTGACCAACTGGGCTTCGACGTTTACAACCAGCTGAACCTGGGCGCCCACTGAAATAAAACCCCCAAAAATCACGAACGTCGGACGATTGCTCCCACACCAAAAGTGCCAGCCAGTCAAGCTCTTGCTGCTCCTCACCGGACTTTGGCAGCGCATCTACAGCACCACAGACATCGGGGCTCCGGGCTTTCCCTGACCAACAGGGCTTCGACGTTTACCACCAGCTGCACCTGGGCTCCCACTGAAAAAACACCCCGAATAATCACAAACATCGGACTATTGCTCCCACACCAAAAGTGCCAGACAGTCAACCTCTTGCTGCTCCTCACCGGCCATTGGCAGCGCATCTACAGCACCACAGACATCGGGGCTCCGGGCTTTCCCTGACCAACAGGGCTTCGACGTTTACCACCAGCTGAACCTGGGCGCCCACTGAAAAAAATAAACTAAAAATCACGAACATCGGACTATTGCTCCCACACCGAAAGTGCCAGCCAGTCAAGCTCTTGCTGCTCCTCACCGGCCATTGGCAGCGCATCTACAGCACCACAGACATCGGGGCTCCGGGATTTCCCTGACCAACAGGGCTTCGACATTTACCACCAGCTGCACCTGGGCGCCCACTGAAATAAAACCCCGAAAAATCACGAACGTCGGACGATTGCTCCCACACCGAAAGTGCCAGCAACTCAAGCTCTTGCTGTTCCTCACCGGCCATTCCCAGCGCATCTACAGCACCACAGACATCGGGGCTCCGGGCTTTCCCTGACGAACAGGGCTTCGACGTTTACCACCAGCTGCACCTGGGCGCCCACTGAAAAAAAACCCCGAAAAATCACGAACATCGCACGATTGCTCGCACACCGAAAGTGCCAGCCAGTCAAGCTCTTGCTGCTCCTCACCGCCCATTCCCAGCGCATCTACAGCACCACAGACATCGGGTCTCTGGGCTTTCCCTGACCAACAGGGCTTCGACATTTACCACCAGCTGCACCTGGTTACCCACTGAAAAAAAACCCTGAAAAATCAAAAACGTCGGACGATTGCTCCCACACCAAAAGTGCCAGCAACTCAAGCTCTTGCTGCTCCTCACCGCCCATTCCCAGCGCATCTACAGCACCACAGACATCGCGGCTCTGGGCTTTCCCTGACGAACGGGGCTTGGACATTTACCACCAGCTGCACCTGGTTACCCACTGAAAAAAAACCCTGAAAAATCACAAATGTCGGACGATTCCTGCCACACCTTAAATGCCAGCCTGTCAAGCTCTTGCTGCTACTCACCGGCCATTCCCAGCTCATCTACAGCACCACAGACATCGCGGCTCCGGGCTTTCCCTGACCAACAGGGCTTCGACGTTTACCACCCGCTGCACCTGGGCGCCCACTGAAAAAAATAAACGAAAAATCACAAACGTCGGACGATTGCTCCCACACCGAAAGTGCCAGCCAGTCAAGCTCTTGCTGCTCCTCACTGGCCATTCCCAGCGCATCTACAGCACCACAGACATCGGGGCTCCGGGCTTTCCCTGACCAACAGGGCTTCGACATTTACCACCAGCTGCACCTGGGAGCCCACTGAAATAAAACCCCGAAAAATCACGAACGTCGGACGATTGCTCCCACAACGAAAGTGCCAGCCTGTCAAGGTCTTGCTGCTCCTCACCGGCCATTGGCAGCGCATCTACAGCACCACAGACATCGGAGCTCCGGGCTTTCCCTGACCAACAGGGCTTCGACGTTTACCACTCGCTGCACCTGGGCTCCCACTGAAAAGAACCCCGAAAAATCACGAACGTCGGACGATTGCTCCCACACCGAAAGTGCCAGCAACACAAGCTCTTGCTGCTCCTCACCGGCCATTCCCAGCGCATCTACAGCACCACAGACATCGGGGCTCCGGGCTTTCCGTGACGAACAGGGCTTCGACGTTTACCACCAGCTGAACCTGGGCGCCCACTGGAAAAAAAACCCGAAAAATCACGAACGTCGGACGAATGTTCCCACATTGAAAGTGCCAGCCAGTCAAGCTCTTGCTGCTCCTCACCGGCCATTGGCAGCGCATCTACAGCACCACAGACATCGCGGCTCCGGGCTTTCCCTGACCAACAGGGCTTCGACATTTACCACCAGCTGAACCTGGGCCCCCACTGAAATAAAACCCCGAAAAATCACGAACGTCGGACGATTGCTCCCACAACGAAAGTGCCAGCAACTCAAGCTCTTGCTGCTACTCACCGGACCTTGGCAGCGCATCTACAGCACCACAGACATCGGGGCTCCGGGCTTTCCCTGACCAACAGGGTTTCGACGTTTACCACCAGCTGAACCTGGGCGCCCACTGAAAGTAAAACCCCGAAAAATCACGAACGTCGGACGATTGCTCCCACACCGAAAGTGCCAGCCAGTCAAGCTCTTGCTGCTCCTCACCGGCCATTGGCAGCGCATCTACAGCACCACAGACATCGGAGCTCCGGGCTTTCCCTGACCAACAAGGCTTCGACGTTTACCACTCGCTGCACCTGGGCTCCCACTGAAAAGAACCCCGAAAAATCACGAACGTCGGACGATTGCTCCCACACCGAAAGTGCCAGCCAGTCAAGCTCTTGCTGCTCCTCACCGGCCATTGGCAGCGCATCTACAGCACCACAGACATCGGAGCTCCGGGCTTTCCCTGACCAACAGGGCTTCGACGTTTACCACCAGCGGCACCTGGGCGCCCACTGAAAGTAAAACCCCGAAAAATCACGAACATCGGACGATTGCTCCCACACCGAAAGTGCCAGCAACACAAGCTCTTGCTGCTCCTCACCGCCCATTCCCAGCGCATCTACAGCACCACAGACATCGGGGCTCCGGGCTTTCCCTGACCAACAGGGCTTCGACGTTTACCACCAGCTGCACCTGGGCGCCCACTGAAAAAAATAAACGAAAAATCATGAACATCGGACGATTGCTCCCACACCGAAAGTGCCAGCAACTCAAGCTCTTGCTGCTACTCACCGCCCATTGGCAGGGCATCTACAGCACCACAGACATCGGGGCTCCGAGCTTTCCCTGACCAACAGGGCTTCAACGTTTACCACCAGCTGCACCTGGGCGCCCACTGAAATAAAACCCCGAAAAATCACAAACGTCGGACGATTGCTCCCACAACGAAAGTGCCAGCCAGTCAAGCTCTTGCTGATCCTCCCCGGACACTCCCAGTGCATCTACAGCACCACAGACATCGGGGCTCCGGGCTTTCCCTGACCAACAGGGCTTCGACATTTACCACCAGCTGCACCTGGGCGCCCACTGAAATAAAACTCTGAAAAATCACGAACGTCGGACGATTGCTCCCACAACGAAAGTGCCAGCAACTCAAGGTCCTGCTGCTACTCACCGGACTTTGGCAGCGCATCTACAGCACCACAGACATCGCGGCTCCGGGCTTTCCCTGACCAACAGGGCTTCGACGTTTATCACCCGCTGAACCTGGGCGCCCACTGAAAAAACTTAAAGAAAAATCACGAACGTCGGACGATTGCTCCCACAGCAAAAGTGCCAGCCAATGAAGCTCTTGCTGCTCCTCACCGGCCATTCCCAGCGCATCTACAGCACCACAGACATCGGGGCTCCGGGCTTTCCCTGACCAACAGGGCTTCGACATTTACCACCAGCTGCACCTGGTTACCCACTGAAAAAAAACCCTGAAAAATCAAAAACGTCGGACGATTGCTCCCACAACGAAAGTGCCAGCAACTCAAGGTCCTGCTGCTACTCACCGGACTTTGGCAGCGCATCTACAGCACCACAGACATCGGGGCTCCGGGCTTTCCCTGACCAACAGGGCTTCGACGTTTACCACCAGCTGAACCTGGGCGCCCACTGAAAGTAAAACCCCGAAGAATCACGAACGTCGGACGATTGCTCCCACAGCAAAAGTGCCAGCCAGTCAAGCTCTTGCTGCTCCTCACCGCCCATTCCCAGCGCATCTACAGCACCACAGACATCGGGGCTCCGGGCTTTCCCTGACCAACAGGGCTTCGACGTTTACCACCAGCTGCACCTGGGCTCCCACTGAAATAAAACCCCGAAAAATCACGAACGTCGGACGATTGCTCCCACAACGAAAGTGCCAGCAACTCAAGCTCTTGCTGCTCCTCACCGGCCATTGGCAGCACATCTACAGCACCACAGACATCGGGGCTCCGGGCTTTCCCTGACCATCAGGGCTTCGACATTTACCACCAGCTGCACCTGGGCTCCCACTGAAATAAAACCCCGAAAAATCACGAACGTCGGACGATTGCTCCCACAACGAAACTGCCAGCAACTCAAGCTCTTGCTGCTACTCACCGGACTTTGGCAGTGCATCTACAGCACCACAGACATCGGGGCTCCAGGCTTTCCCTGACGAACAGCGTTCGACGTTTACCACCAGCTGCACCTGGGCGCCCACTGAAAAAAATAAACGAAAAATCATGAATATCGGACGATTGCTCCCACACCGAAACTGCCAGCAACTCAAGCTCTTGCTGCTACTCACTGCCCATTGGCAGGGCATCTACAGCACCACAGACATCGGGGCTCCGAGCTTTCCCTGACCAACTGGGCTTCAACGTTTACCACCCGCTCCACCTGGGCGCCCACTGAAAAAAATAAACGAAAAATCACAAACGTCGGACGATTGCTCCCACACCGAAAGTGCCAGCCAGTCAAGCTCTTGCTGCTCCTCACCGGCCATTGGCAGCGCATCTACAGCACCACAGACATCGCGGCTCCGGGCTTTCCCTGACCAACAGGGCTTCGACATTTACCACCAGCTGCACCTGGGAGCCCACTGAAATAAAACCCCGAAAAATCACGAACGTCGGACGATTGCTCCCACAACGAAAGTGCCAGCCTGTCAAGGTCTTGCTGCTCCTCACCGGCCATTGGCAGCGCATCTACAGCACCACAGACATCGGAGCTCCGGGCTTTCCCTGACCAACAAGGCTTCGACGTTTACCACTCGCTGCACCTGGGCTCCCACTGAAAAGAACCCCGAAAAATCACGAACGTCGGACGATTGCTCCCACACCGAAAGTGCCAGCAACACAAGCTCTTGCTGCTCCTCACCGGCCATTCCCAGCGCATCTACAGCACCACAGACATCGCGGCTCCGGGCTTTCCCTGACCAACAGGGCTTCGACGTTTACCACCAGCTGAACCTGGGCGCCCACTGAAAGTAAAACCCCGAAAAATCACGAACGTCGGACGATTGCTCCCACACCGAAAGTGCCAGCCAGTCAAGCTCTTGCTGCTCCTCACCGGCCATTGGCAGCGCATCTACAGCACCACAGACATCGGGGCTCCGGGCTTTCCCTGACCAACAGGGCTTCGACGTTTACCACCAGCTGAACCTGGGCGCCCACTGAAAGTAAAACCCCGAAAAATCACGAACATCGGACGATTGCTCCCACACCGAAAGTGCCAGCAACACAAGCTCTTGCTGCTCCTCACCGCCCATTCCCAGCGCATCTACAGCACCACAGACATCGGGGCTCCGGGCTTTCCCTGACGAACAGGGCTTCGACGTTTACCACCAGCTGCACCTGGGCGCCCACTGAAAAAAATAAACGAAAAATCATGAACATCGGACGATTGCTCCCACACCGAAAGTGCCAGCAACTCAAGCTCTTGCTGCTACTCACCGCCCATTGGCAGGGCATCTACAGCACCACAGACATCGGGGCTCCGGGCTTTCCCTGACCAACAGGGCTTCAACGTTTACCACCAGCTGCACCTGGGCGCCCACTGAAATAAAACCCCGAAAAATCACAAACGTCGGACGATTGCTCCCACAACGAAAGTGCCAGCCAGTCAAGCTCTTGCTGCTCCTCCCCGGACACTCCCAGTGCATCTACAGCACCACAGACATCGGGGCTCCGAGCTTTCCCTGACCAACAGGGCTTCAACGTTTACCACCAGCTGCACCTGGGCGCCCACTGAAAAAAACCCCAAAAATCACGAACGTCGGACGATTGCACCCACACCGAAAGTGCCAGACAGTCAAGCTCTTGCTGCTCCTCACCGGCCATTGGCAGCGCATCTACAGCACCACAGACATCGGGGCTCCGGGCTTTCCCTGACCAACAGGGCTTCGACATTTACCACCAGCTGCACCTGGGCGCCCACTGAAATAAAACTCCGAAAAATCACGAACGTCGGACGATTGCTCCCACAACGAAAGTGCCAGCAACTCAAGGTCCTGCTGCTACTCACCGGACTTTGGCAGCGCATCTACAGCACCACAGACATCGCGGCTCCGGGCTTTCCCTGACCTACAGGGCTTCGACGTTTACCACCCGCTGAACCTGGGCGCCCACTGAAAAAAATTAAAGAAAAATCACGAACGTCGGACGATTGCTCCCACAGCAAAAGTGCCAGCCAATGAAGCTCTTGCTGCTCCTCACCGGCCATTCCCAGCACATCTACAGCACCACAGACATCGGGGCTGTGGGCTTTCCCTGACCAACAGGGCTTCGACGTTTACCGCCAGCTGCACCTGTGCGCCCACTGAAAGTAAAACCCTGAAAAATCACGAACGTCGGACGATTGCTCCCACACCGAAAGTGCCAGCCAGTCAAGCTCTAGCTGCTGAACACCGGCCATTCCCAGCGCATCTACAGCACCACAGACATCGGGGCTCCGGGCTTTCCCTGACCATCAGGGCTTCGACATTTACCACCAGCTGCACCTCGGCTCCCACTGAAAAGAACCCCGAAAAATCACGAACGTCGGACGATTGCTCCCACACCAAAAGTGCCAGACAGTCAAGCTCTAGCTGCTGAACACCGGCCATTCCCAGCGCATCTACAGCACCACAGACATCGGGGCTCCGGGCTTTCCCTCACCAACAGGGCTTAGAAGTTTACCACCAGCTGAACCTGGGCGCCCACTGAAATAAAACCCCGAAAAATCACGAACGTCGGACGATTCCTCCCTCACCGAAAGTGCCAGCAACTCAAGCTCTTGCTGCTACTCACCGGACTTTGGCAGTGCATCTACAGCACCACAGACATCGGGGTTCTGCGCTTTCCCTGAACAACAGGGCTTCAACGTTTACCACCAGCTGAACCTGGGCGCCCACTGAAAAAAATAAACGAAAAATCACGAACATCGCACGTTTGCTCCCACACCGAAAGTGCCAGCCAGTCAAGCTCTTGCTGCTCCTCACCGGCCATTCCCAGCGCATCTACAGCACCACAGACATCGGGGCTCCGGGCTTTCCCTGACCAACAGGCCTTCGACGTTTACCACTCGCTGAACCTGGGCTCCCACTGAAAAGAACCCCGAAAAATCACGAACGTCGGACGATTGCTCCCACACCAAAAGTGCCAGCCAGTCAACCTCTTGCTGCTCCTCACCGGCCATTGGCAGCGCATCTACAGCACCACAGACATCGGGGCTCCGGGCTTTCCCTGACCAACAGGGCTTCGACGTTTACCACCAGCTGAACCTGGGAGCCCAGTGAAATAAAACCCCGAAAAATCACGAACGTCGGACGATTCCTCCCACACCGAAAGTGCCAGCAACTCAAGCTCTTGCTGCTCCTCACCGGCCATTCCCAGCGCATCTACAGCACCACAGACATCGGGGCTCTAGGCTTTCCCTGACCAACAGGCCTTCGACGTTTACCACCAGCTGCACCTGGGCTCCCACTGAAAAGAACCCTGAAAAATCACGAACGTCGGACGATTGCTCCCACACCAAAAGTGCCAGACAGTCAAGCTCTAGCTGCTGAACACCAGCCATTCCCAGCGCATCTACAGCACCACAGACATCGGGGCTCCGGGCTTTCCCTGACCAACTGGGCTTCGACGATTACCACCAGCTGAACCTGGGCGCCCACTGAAATAAAACCCCGAAAAATCACGAACGTCCGACGATTGCTCCCACACCCAAACTGCCAGCCAGTCAAGCTCTTGCTGCTCCTCAGCGGCGATTGGCAGCACATCTACAGCACCACAGACATCGGGGCTCCAGGCTTTACCTGACCATCAGGGCTTCGACATTTACCACCAGCTGCACCTGGGCGCCCACTGAAATAAAACCCCGAAAAATCACGAACGTCGGACGATTGCTCCCACAACGAAACCGCCAGCAACTCAAGCTCTTGCTGCTACTCACCGGACTTTGGCAGTGCATCTACAGCACCACAGACATCGGGGCTCCAGGCTTTCCCTGACGAACAGCGTTCGACGTTTACCACCAGCTGCACCTGGGCGCCCACTGAAAAAAATAAACGAAAAATCATGAATATCGGACGATTCCTGCCACACCGAAAGTGCCAGCAACTCAAGCTCTTGCTGCTACTCACTGCCCATTGGCAGGGCATCTACAGCACCACAGACATCGGGGCTCCGAGCTTTCCCTGACCAACTGGGCTTCAACGTTTACCACCAGCTGCACCTCGGCGCACACTGAAATAAAACTCCGAAAAATCACGAACGTCAGACGATTGCTCCCACAACGAAAGTGCCAGCAACTCAAGCTCTTGCTGCTACTCACCAGACTTTGGCAGTGCATCTACAGCACCACAGACATCGGGGCTCCGGGCTTTCCCTGACCAACAGGGCTTCGACGTTTACCACCAGCTGAACCTGGGCGCCCACTGAAAAAAATAAACTAAAAATCACGAACATCGGACGATTGCTCCCACACCGAAAGTGCCAGACAGTCAAGCTCTTGCTGCTCCTCACCGGCCATTGGCAGCTCATCTACAGCATCACAGATATCGGGGCTCCGGGCTTTCCGTGACCAACAGGGCTTCGACGTTTACCACCAGCTGAACCTGGGCGCCCACTGAAAGTAAAACCCCGAAAAATCACGAACATCGGACGATTGCTCCCACACCGAAAGTGCCAGCAACACAAGCTCTTGCTGCTCCTCACCGCCCATTCCCAGCGCATCTACAGCACCACAGACATCGGGGCTCTGGGCTTTCCCTGACCAACAGGGCTTCGACGTTTACTACCAGCTGAACCTGGGCGCCCACTGAAAAAAAACCCCGAAAAATCACAAACGTCGGACGATTGCTCCCACACCGAAAGTCCCAGCCAGTCAAGCTCTTGCTGCTCCTCACCGGCCATTCCCAGCGCATCTACAGCACCACAGACATCGCGGCTCCGGGCTTTCCCTCACCAACAGGGCTTCGACATTTACCACCAGCTGCACCTGGTTACCCACTGAAAAAAAACCCTGAAAAATCAAAAACGTCAGACGATTGCTCCCACACTGAAAGTGCCAGCAACTCAAGCTCTTGCTGCTCCTCACCGGCCATTGGCAGCGCATCTACAGCACCACAGACATCGCGGCTCTGGGCTTTCCCTGACCAACAGGCCTTCGACATTAACCACCAGCTGCACCTAGTTGGCCACTGAAAAAAAACCCTGAAAAATCAAAAACGTCGGACAATTGATCCCACACCGAAAGTGCCAGCCAGTCAAGCTCTTGCAGTTCCTCACCGGCCACTGGCAGCTCATCTACAGCACCACAGACATCGGAGCTCCGGGCTTTCCCTGACCAACAGGCCTTCGACGTTTACCACCAGCTGCACCTGGGCTCCCACTGAAAAGAACCCCGAAAAATCACGAACGTCGGACGATTGCTCCCACACCGAAAGTGCCAGCAACTCAAGCTCTTGCTGCTACTCACCGGACTTTGGCAGTGCATCTACAGCACCACAGACATCGCGGCTCCGGGCTTTCCCTGACCAACAGGGCTTCGACGTTTACCACCAGCTGCACCTGGGCGCCCACTGAAAAAAATAAACGAAAAATCATGAATATCGGACGATTGCTCCCACACCGAAACTGCCAGCAACTCAAGCTCTTGCTGCTACTCACCGCCCATTGGCAGGGCATCTATAGCACCACAGACATCGGGGCTCTGGGCTTTCCCTGACGAACACGGCTTCGACGTTTACCACCCGCTGCACCTGGGCGCCCACTGAAATAAATCTCCGAAAAATCACAAACGTCGGACGATTGCTCCCACACCGAAAGTGCCAGCCAGTCAAGCTCTTGCTGCTCCTCACCAGACTTTGGCAGTGCATCTACAGCACCACAGACATTGGGGTTCTGCGCTTTCCCTGAACAACAGGGCTTCGACGTTTACCACCAGCTGAACCTGGGCGCCCACTGAAAAAAAACCCCGAAAAATCACGAACGTCGGACGATTGCTCCCACACCGAAAGTGCCAGACAGTCAAGCTCTTGCTGCTCCTCACCAGACTTTGGCAGTGCATCTACAGCACCACAGACATCGGGGTTCTGCGCTTTCCCTGAACAACAGGGCTTCTACGTTTACCACCAGCTGAACCTGGGCGCCCACTGAAAAAAAACCCCGAAAAATCACGAACGTCGGACGATTGCTCCCACACCGAAAGTGCCAGACAGTCAAGCTCTTGCTGCTCCTCACCGGCCATTGGCAGCTCATCTACAGCATCACAGATATCGGGGCTGCGGGCTTTCCGTGACCAACAGGGCTTCGACGTTTACCACCAGCTGAACCTGAGCGCCCACTGAAAGTAAGACCCTAAAAAATCACGAACGTCGGACGATTGCTCCCACACCGAAAGTGCCAGCCAGTCAAGCTCTTGCTGCTCCTCACCGGCCATTCCCAGCGCATCTACAGCACCACAGACATCGGGGCTCCGGGCTTTCCCTGACCAACAGGGCTTCGACATTTACCACCAGCTGCACCTGGTTACCCACTGAAAAAAAACCCTGAAAAATCAAAAACGTCGGACGAATGCTCCCACACCAAAAGTGCCAGCAACTCAAGCTCTTGCTGCTCCTCACCGGCCATTCCCAGCGCATCTAGAGCACCACAGACATCGGGGCTCCGGGCATTCCCTGACCAACAGGGCTTCGACATTTACCACCAGCTGCACCTGGGCGCCCACTGAAAAAAATAAACGAAAAATCACAAACGTCGGACGATTGCTCCCACACCAAAAGTGCCAGCAACTCAAGCTCCTGCTGCTACTCACCGGACTTTGGCAGTGCATCTACAGCACCACAGACGTCGGGGTTCTGCGCTTTCCCTGAACAACAGGGCTTCGATATTTACCACCAGCTGAACCTGGGCGCCCACTGAAAAAAATAAACGAAAAATCACAAACGTCGGACAATTGCTCCCACACCGAAAGTGCCAGCCAGTCAAGCTCTTGCTGCTCCTCACCGGACTTTGGCAGCGCATCTACAGCACCACAGACATTTGGGCTCCTGGCATTCCCTGACCAACAGGGCTTCAACGTATACCACCAGCTGCACCTGGGCGCCCACTGAAAAAGAAAACCCAAAAATCACAAATGTCGGACGATTCCTGCCACACCTTAAATGCCAGCCTGTCAAGCTCTGGCTGCCCCTCACCGCCCATTCCCAGCGCATCTACAGCACCACAGACATCGGGGCTCCGGGCTTTCCCTGACCAACAGGGCTTAGACGTTTACCACCAGCTGAACCTGGGCGCCCACTGAAAGTAAAACCCAGAAGAATCACGAACGTCGGACGATTGCTCCCACAACGAAAGTGCCAGCCAGTCAAGCTCTTGCTGCTCCTCACCGGCCATTCCCAGCGCATCTACAGCACCACAGACATCGGGGCTCCGGGCTTTCCCTGACCAACAGGGCTTAGAAGTTTACTACCAGCTGAACTTGGGCGCCCACTGGAAAAAAAATCCCCAAATATCACAAACGTCGGACGATTGCTCCCACACCGAAAGTCCCAGTCAGTCAAGCTCTTGCTGCTCCTCACCGGCCATTGGCACCGCATCTACAGCACCACAGACATCCCGGCTCCGGGCTTTCCCTGACCAACAGGGCTTCGACATTTACCACCAGCTGCACCTGGGCGCCCACTGAAATAAATAAACGAAAAATCACAAACGTCGGACGATTGCTCCCACACCTGAAGTGCCAGCCAGTCAAGCTCTTGCTGCTCCTCACCGGCCATTGGCAGCGCATCTACAGCACCACAGACATCGGGGCTCCGGGCTTTCCCTGACCAACAGGGCTTCGACGTTTACCACCAGCTGCACCTCGGAGCCCGCTGAAAAAAACCCCGAAAAATCACAAACGTCGGACGATTGCTCCCACACCGAAAGTGCCAGCAACTCAAGCTCTTGCTGCTCCTCACCGGACTTTGGCAGTGCATCTACAGCACCACAGACATCGGGGTCCTGCGCTTTCCCTGAACAACAGGGCTTCAACGTTTACCACCAGCTGCACCTGGGCGCCCGGTGAAAAAAACCCCGAAAAATCACAAACGTCGGACGATTGCTCCCACACCGAAAGTGCCAGCAACTCAAGCTCTTACTGCTACTCACCGGACTTTGGCAGTGCATCTACAGCACCACAGACATCGGGGTTCTGCGCTTTCCCTGAACAACAGGGCTTCAACGTTTACCACCAGCTGCACCTGGGCGCCCACTGAAAAAAGTAAACGAAAAATCACGAACATCGCACGATTGCTCCCACACCGAAAGTGCCAGCCAGTCAAGCTCTTGCTGCTCCTCACCGGCCATTGGCAGCGCATCTAAAGCACCACAGACATCGGGGCTCCGGGCTTTCCCAGACCAACAGGGCTTCGACATTTACCACCAGCTGCACCTGGACGCCCACTGAAATTAAAACCACGAAAAATCACGAACGTCGGACGATTGCTCCCACACCAAAAGTCCCAGTCAGTCAAGCTCTTGCTGCTACTCACGGGCCATGGGCAGCGCATCTACAGCACCACAGACATCGTGGCTCCGGGCTTTCCCTGACCAACAGGGCTTCGACATTTACCACCAGCTGCACCTGGGTGCCCCCTGAAAAAAAAACCCCAAAAATCACAAATGTCGGACGATTCCTGCCACACCTTAAATGCCAGCCTGTCAAGCTCTTGCTGCTCCTCACCGGCCATTGGAGGCGCATCTACAGCACCACAGACATCGGGGCTCCGGGCTTTCCCTGACCAACAGGGCTTCAACGTTTACCACCAGCTGCACCTGGGCGCCCACTGAAAAAAATAAACGAAAAATCACGAACATCGCACGATTGCTCCCACATCGAAAGTGCCAGCAACTCAAGCTCTTGCTGCTACTCACCTCCCATTCCCAGCGCATCTACAGCACCACAGACATCGGGGCTCCGGGCTTTCCCTGACGAACAGGGCTTCGACGTTTACCACCAGCGAAACCTGGGCGCGCACTGGAAAAAAAACCCGAAAAATCACGAACGTCGGACGATTGTTCCCACATTGAAAGTGCCAGCCAGTCAAGCTCTTGCTGCTATTCACCGGCCATTGGCAGGGCATCTACAGCACCACAGACATCGGGGCTCCGGGCTTTCCCTGACCAACAGGGCTTCGACGTTTACCACCCGCTGCACCTGGGCTCCCACTGAAAAGAACACCGAAAAATCACAAACGTCGGACGATTGCTCCCACACCGAAAGTGCCAGCCAGTCAAGCTCTTGCTGCTCCTCACCGCCCATTGGCAGCGCATCTACAGCACCACAGACATCGGAGCTCCGGGCTTTCCATGACGAACCAAGCTTCGACATTTACTACCAGCTGCACCTGGGCTCCCACTGAAAAGAACCCCCGAAAAATCACGAACATCGGACGACTGCTCCCACACCGAAAGTGCCAGCAACACAAGCTCTTGCTGCTCCTCACCGGCCGTTCCCAGCACATCTACAGCACCACAGACATCGGGGCTCCGGGCTTTCCCTGACCAACAGGGCTTCGACATTTACCACCAGCTGCACCTGGGCGCACACTGAAATAAAACCCCGAAAAATCACGAACGTCGGACGATTGCTCCCACAACGAAAGTGCCAGGAACTCAAGCTCTTGCTGCTACTCACCGCCCATTGGCAGCGCATCTACAGCACCACAGACATCGGGGCTCCGGGCTTTCCCTGACCAACAGGGCTTCGACGTTTACCACCAGCTGCACCTGGGCGCCCACTGAAAAAAGTAAACGAAAAATCACGAACGTTGGACGATTCCTCCCACACCGAAAGTGCCAGCATGTCAAGCTCTTGCTGCTCCTCACCAGCCATTGCCAGCGCATCTACAGCACCACTGACATCGGGGCTCTGGACTTTCCTTGACGAACAGGGCTTCGACGTTTACCACCAGCTGCACCTGGGCGCCCACTGAAAAGAACCCCTAAAAAATCACGAACATCGGTCGATTGCTCACACACCGAAAGTGCCAGCAACACAAGTTCTTGCTGCTTCTCACCGGCCATTCCCAGCGCATCTACAGCACCACAGACATCGGGGCTCCGGGCTTTCCCTGACCAACAGGGCTTCGACGTTTACCACCAGCTGCAACTGGGCGCCAACTGAAATAAAACCCCGAAAAATCACGAACGTCGGACGATTCCTCCCACACCGAAAGTGCCAGCAACTCAAGCTCTTGCTGCTACACACCGGACTTTGGCAGTGCATCTACAGCACCACAGACATCGGGGTTCTGCGCTTTCCCTGAACAACAGGGCTTCGACGTTTACCACCAGCTGCACCTGGGTGCCCACTGAAAAAAACCGCGAAAAATCACAAACGTCGGACTATTGCTCCCACACTGAAAGTGCCAGCCAGTCAAGCTCTTGCTGCTCCTCACCGGCCATTGGCAGCGCATCTACAGCACCACAGACATCGCGGCTCTGGGCTTTCCCTGACCAACAGGCCTTCGACATTTACCACCAGCTGCACCTAGTTGGCCACTGAAAAAAAACCCTGAAAAATCGAAAACGTCGGACAATTGATCCCACACCCAAAGTGCCAGGCAGTCAAGCTCTTGCAGTTCCTCACCGGCCACTGGCAGCTCATGTACAGCACTACAGACATCGGAGCTCCGGGCTTTCCCTGACCAACAGGGCTTCGACGTTTACCACTCGCTGCAGCTAGGCTCCCACTGAAAAGAACCCCGAAATATCACGAACGTCGGACGATTGCACCCACACCGAAAGTGCCAGCAACACAAGCTCTTGCTGCTCCTCACCGGCCATTCCCAGCGCATCTACAGCACCACAGACATCGGGGCTCCGGGCTTTCCCTGACCAACTGGGCTTCAACGTTTACCACCAGCTGAACCTGGGCGCCCACTGAAATAAAACCTCCAAAAATCACGAACGTCGGACGATTGCTCCCACACCGAAAGTGCCAGACAGTCAAGCTCTTGCTGCTCCTCACCGGCCATTGGCAGCGCATCTACAGCACCACAAATATCGGGGCTCCGAGCTTTCCCTGACCAACAGGGCTTCGATGTTTACCACCAGCTGCACCTGGGCGCCCACTGAAATAAAACCCTGAAAAATCACGAACGTCGGACGATTCCTCCCACACCGAAAGTGCCAGCCAGTCAAGCTCTTGCTGCTACTCACCGGACTTTGGCAGTGCATCTACAGCACCACAGACATCGGGGTTCTACGCTTTCCCTGACCAAGAGGGCTTCGACATTTACCATCACCTGCACCTGGGTGCCCACTGAAAAAAACCCCGAAAAATCACAAACGTCGGACTATTGCTCCCACACTGAAAGTGCCAGCCAGTCAAGCTCTTGCTGCTCCTCACCGGCCATTGGCAGCGCATCTACAGCACCACAGACATCGGGGTTCTGCGCGTTCCCTGACCAACAGGGCTTCGACGTTTACCACCAGCTGAACCTGGGCGCCCACTGAAAAAAATAAAAGAAAAATCACGAACATCGGACAATTGCTCCCACACCAAAAGTGCCAGCCAGTCAAGCTCTTGCTGCTCCTCACCGGCCATTCCCAGCGCATCTACAGCACCACAGACATCGGGGCTCCAGGCTTTCCCTGACCAACAGGGCTTCGACGTTTACCACTCGCTGCAGCTGGGCTCCCACTGAAAAGAACCCCGAAAAATCACGAACGTCGGACGATTGCTCCCACACCGAAAGTGCCAGCCTGTCAAGCTATGCTGCTCCTCACCAGCCATTCCCAGCGCATCTACAGCACCACAGACATCGGGGCTCCGGGGTTTCCCTGACCAACCGGGCTTCGACATTTACCACCAGCTGCACCTGGGTGCCCCCTGAAAAAAAAAACCCAAAAATCACGAACGTCGGACGATTCCTGCCACACCTTAAATGCCAGCCTGTCATGCTCTTGCTGCTCCTCACCGGCCATTGGCAGCGCATCTACAGCACCACAGACATCGTGGCTCCGGGCTTTCCCTGACCAACAGGCCTTCGACATTTACCACCAGCTGCACCTGGGCGCCCACTGAAAAAAAACCCTGAAAAATGACGAACGTCGGACGATTGCTCCCACACCAAAAGTGCCAGCCAGTCAAGCTCTTGCTGCTCCTCACCGGCCATTGGCAGTGCATCTACAGCACCACAGACATTGGGGCTCCGGGCTTTCCCTGACCAACAGGCCTTCGACGTTTACCACTCGCTGAACCTGGGCTCCCACTGAAAAGAACCCCGAAAAATCACGAACGTCGGACGATTGCTCCCACACCAAAAGTGCCAGACAGTCAAGCTCTAGCTGCTGAACACCGGCCATTCCCAGCGCATCTACATCACCACAGACATCGGGGCTCCGGGCTTTCCCTGACCAACAGGTCTTAGACGTTTACCACCAGCTGAACCTGGGCGCCCACTGAAATAAAACCCCGAAAAATCACGAACGTCCGACGATTGCGCCCACACCCAAAGTGTCAGCCAGTCAAGCTCTTGCTGCTGCTCACCGGACTTTGGCAGTGCATCTACAGCACCACAGACATCGGGGCTCCGGGCTTTCCCTGACCATCAGGGCTTCGACATTTACCACCAGCTGCACCTCGGCTCCCACTGAAATAAAAGCCCGAAAAATCACGAACGTCGGACGATTGCTCCCACAACGAAAGTGCCAGCCAGTCAAGCTCTTGCTGCTCCTCACCGCCCATTCCCAGCGCATCTACAGCACCACAGACATCGCGGCTCCGGGCTTTCCCTGACGAACAGGGCTTCGACGTTTACCACCAGCTGAACCTGGGCGCCCACTGGAAAAAAAACCCGAAAAATCACGAACGTCGGACGATTGTTCCCACATTGAAAGTGCCAGCCAGTCAAGCTCTTGCTGCTCCTCACCGGCCATTCCCAGCGCATCTACAGCACCACAGATATCGGGGTTCTGCGCTTTCCCTGACCAACAGGGCTTCAACGTTTACCACCAGCTGAACCTGGGCGCCCGCTGAAAAAAATAAAAGAAAAATCACGAACATCGGACGATTGCTCCCACACCGAAAGTGCCAGCCAGTCAAGCTCTTGCTGCTCCTCACCGGCCATTCCCAGCGCATCTACAACACCACAGACATCGGGGCTGTGGGCTTTCCCTGACCAACAGGGCTTCGACATTTACCACCAGCTGAACCTGGTTACCCACTGAAAAAAAACCCTGAAAAAGCAAAAACGTCGGACGATTGCTCCCACACCGAAAGTGCCAGCAACTCAAGCTCTTGCTGCTCCTCACCGGCCATTCCCAGCGCATCTACAGCACCACAGACATCGGGGTTCTGCGCTTTCCCTGACCAACAGGGCTTCGACGTTTACCACCAGCTGCACCTGGGCGCCCACTGAAAAAAAACCTTGAAAAATCACGAACGTCGGACGATTGTTCCCACACCGAAAGTGCCAGCAACACAAGCTCTTGCTGCTCCTCACCGGCCATTCCCAGCGCATCTACAGCACCACAGACATCGGGGCTCCGGGCTTTCCCTGACCAACAGGCCTTCGACATTTACCACCAGCTGCACCTGGTTACCCACTGAAAAAAAACCCTGAAAAATCAAAAACGTCGGACGATTGCTCCCACACCGAAAGTGCCAGCAACTCAAGCTCTTGCTGCTCCTCACCGGCCACTGGCAGCGCATCTACAGCACCACAGACATCGGGGCTCCGGGATTTCCCTGACCAACAGGCCTTCGACATTTACCACCAGCTGCACCTGGGCGCCCACTGAAATAAAACCCCGAAAAATCACGAACGTCGGACGATTGCTCCCACACTGAAAGTGCCAGCAACTCAAGCTCTTGCTGCTCCTCACCGCCCATTGGCAGCGCATCTACAGCACCACAGACATCGGGGCTCCGGGCTTTCCCTGACCAACAGGGCTTCGACGTTTACAACCAGCTGAACCTGGGCGCCCACTGAAATAAAACCCCCAAAAATCACGAACGTCGGACGATTGCTCCCACACCAAAAGTGCCAGCCAGTCAAGCTCTTGCTGCTCCTCACCGGACTTTGGCAGTGCATCTACAGCACCACAGACATCGGGGCTCCGGGCTTTCCCTGACCAACAGGGCTTCGACGTTTACCACCAGCTGCACCTGGGCTCCCACTGAAAAAACACCCCGAATAATCACAAACATCGGACTATTGCTCCCACACCAAAAGTGCCAGACAGTCAACCTCTTGCTGCTCCTCACCGGCCATTGGCAGCGCATCTACAGCACCACAGACATCGGGGCTCCAGGCTTTCCCTGACCAACAGGGCTTCGACGTTTACCACCAGCTGAACCTGGGCGCCCACTGAAAAAAATAAACTAAAAATCACGAACATCGGACGATTGCTCCCACACCGAAAGTTCCAGCCAGTCAAGCTCTTGCTGCTCCTCACCGGCCATTGGCAGCGCATCTACAGCACCACAGACATCGGGGCTCCGGGATTTCCCTGACCAACAGGGCTTCGACATTTACCACCAGCTGCACCTGGGCGCCCACTGAAATAAAACTCCGAAAAATCACGAACGTCGGACGATTGCTCCCACACCGAAAGTGCCAGCAACTCAAGCTCTTGCTGTTCCTCACCGGCCATTCCCAGCGCATCTACAGCACCACAGACATCGGGGCTCCGGGCTTTCCCTGACCAACAGGGCTTCGACATTTACCACCAGCTGCACCTGGGCGCCCACTGAAAAAAAACCCCGAAAAATCACGAACATCGCATGATTGCTCCCACACCGAAAGTGCCAGCCAGTCAAGCTCTTGCTGCTCCTCACCGGCCATTCCCAGCGCATCTACAGCACCACAGACATCGGGTCTCTGGGCTTTCCCTGACCAACAGGGCTTCGACATTTACCACCAGCTGCACCTGGTTACCCACTGAAAAAAAACCCTGAAAAATCAAAAACGTCGGACGATTGCTCCCACACCGAAAGTGCCAGCAACTCAAGCTCTTGCTGCTCCTCACCGCCCATTCCCAGCGCATCTACAGCACCACAGACATCGCGGCTCTGGGCTTTCCCTGACGAACGGGGCTTGGACATTTACCACCAGCTGCACCTGGTTACCCACTGAAAAAAAACCCTGAAAAATCACAAATGTCGGACGATTCCTGCCACACCTTAAATGCCAGCCTGTCAAGCTCTTGCTGCTACTCACCGGCCATTCCCAGCTCATCTACAGCACCACAGACATCGCGGCTCCGGGCTTTCCCTGACCAACAGGGCTTCGACGTTTACCACCCGCTGCACCTGGGCGCCCACTGAAAAAAATAAACGAAAAATCACAAACGTCGGACGATTGCTCCCACACCGAAAGTGCCAGCCAGTCAAGCTCTTGCTGCTCCTCACCGGCCATTGGCAGCGCATCTACAGCACCACAGACATCGGGGCTCCGGGCTTTCCCTGACCAACAGGGCTTCGACATTTACCACCAGCTGCACCTGGGAGCCCACTGAAATAAAACCCCGAAAAATCACGAACGTCGGACGATTGCTCCCACAACGAAAGTGCCAGCCTGTCAAGGTCTTGCTGCTCCTCACCGGCCATTGGCAGCGCATCTACAGCACCACAGACATCGGAGCTCCGGGCTTTCCCTGACCAACAGGGCTTCGACATTTACCACCAGCTGCACCTGGGCGCCCACTGAAATAAAACTCCGAAAAATCACGAACGTCGGACGATTGCTCCCACAACGAAAGTGCCAGCAACTCAAGGTCCTGCTGCTACTCACCGGACTTTGGCAGCGCATCTACAGCACCACAGACATCGCGGCTCCGGGCTTTCCCTGACCAACAGGGCTTCGACGTTTACCACCCGCTGAACCTGGGCGCCCGCTGAAAAAAATTAAAGAAAAATCACGAACGTCGGACGATTGCTCCCACAGCAAAAGTGCCAGCCAATGAAGCTCTTGCTGCTCCTCACCGGCCATTCCCAGCGCATCTACAGCACCACAGACATCGGGGCTCCGGGCTTTCCCTGACCAACAGGGCTTCGACATTTACCACCAGCTGCACCTGGTTACCCACTGAAAAAAAACCCTGAAAAATCAAAAACGTCGGACGATTGCTCCCACACTGAAAGTGTGGGCAACTCAAGCTCTTGCTGCTCCTCACCGGCTATTGGCAGCACATCTACAGCACCACAGACATCGGGGCTCCGGGCTTTCCCTGACCAACAGGGCTTCGACGTTTAGCACCAGCTGAACCTGGGCGCCCAGTGAATAAAAATCCCCAAAAATCACAAACGTCCGACGATTGCTCCTACACTGAAAGTGCCAGCAACTCAAGCTCTTGCTGCTCCTCACCGCCCATTCCCAGCGCATCTACAGCACCACAGACATCGGGGCTGTGGGCTTTCCCTGACCAACAGGGCTTCGACGTTTGACACCAGCTGCACCTGTGCGCCCACTGAAAGTAAAACCCTGAAAAATCACGAACGTCGGACGATTGCTCCCACACCGAAAGTGCCAGCCAGTCAAGCTCTAGCTGCTGAACACCGGCCATTCCCAGCGCATCTACAGCACCACAGACATCGGGGCTCCGGGCTTTCCCTGACCATCAGGGCTTCGACATTTACCACCAGCTGCACCTCGGCTCCCACTGAAAAGAACCCCGAAAAATCACGAACGTCGGACGATTGCTCCCACACCAAAAGTGCCAGACAGTCAAGCTCTAGCTGCTGAACACCGGCCATTCCCAGCGCATCTACAGCACCACAGACATCGGGGCTCCGGGCTTTCCCTGACCAACAGGGCTTAGAAGTTTACCACCAGCTGAACCTGGGCGCCCACTGAAATAAAACCCCGAAAAATCACGAACGTCGGACGATTCCTCCCTCACCGAAAGTGCCAGCAACTCAAGCTCTTGCTGCTACTCACCGGACTTTGGCAGTGCATCTACAGCACCACAGACATCGGGGTTCTGCGCTTTCCCTGAACAACAGGGCTTCAACGTTTACCACCAGTTGAACCTGGGCGCCCACTGAAAAAAATAAACGAAAAATCACGAACATCGCACGTTTGCTCCCACACCGAAAGTGCCAGCCAGTCAAGCTCTTGCTGCTCCTCACCGGCCATTCCCAGCGCATCTACAGCACCACAGACATCGGGGCTCTGGGCTTTCCCTGACCAACAGGCCTTCGACGTTTACCACCAGCTGCACCTGGGCTCCCACTGAAAAGAACCCCGAAAAATCACGAACGTCGGACGATTGCTCCCACACCAAAAGTGCCAGACAGTCAAGCTCTAGCTGCTGAACACCGGCCATTCCCAGCGCATCTACAGCACCACAGACATCGGGGCTCCGGGCTTTCCCTGACCAACTGGGCTTCGACGATTACCACCAGCTGAACCTGGGCGCCCACTGAAATAAAACCCCGAAAAATCACGAACGTCCGACGATTGCTCCCACACCCAAAGTGCCAGCCAGTCAAGCTCTTGCTGCTCCTCAGCGGCGATTGGCAGCACATCTACAGCACCACAGACATCGGGGCTCCGGGCTTTCCCTGACCAACAGGGCTTCGACGTTTACCACCAGCTGAACCTGGGCGCCCACTGGAAAAAAAACCCGAAAAATCACGAACGTCGGACGATTGCTCCCACAACGAAAGTGCCAGCAACTCAAGCTCTTGCTGCTCCTCACCGGCCATTGGCAGCACATCTACAGCACCACAGACATCGGGGCTCCGGGCTTTCCCTGACCATCAGGGCTTCGACATTTACCACCAGCTGCACCTGGGCTCCCACTGAAATAAAACCCCGAAAAATCACGAACGTCGGACGATTGCTCCCACAACGAAACTGCCAGCAACTCAAGCTCTTGCTGCTACTCACCGGACTTTGGCAGTGCATCTACAGCACCAAAGACATCGGGGCTCCAGGCTTTCCCTGACGAACAGCGTTCGACGTTTACCACCAGCTGCACCTGGGCGCCCACTGAAAAAAATAAACGAAAAATCATGAATATCGGACGATTGCTCCCACACCGAAACTGCCAGCAACTCAAGCTCTTGCTGCTACTCACTGCCCATTGGCAGGGCATCTACAGCACCACAGACATCGGGGCTCCGAGCTTTCCCTGACCAACTGGGCTTCAACGTTTACCACCAGCTGCACCTGGGCGCACACTGAAATAAAACTCCGAAAAATCATGAACGTCAGACGATTGCTCCCACAACGAAAGTGCCAGCAACTCAAGCTCTTGCTACTACTCACCAGACTTTGGCAGTGCATCTACAGCACCACAGACATCGGGGCTCCGGGCTTTCCCTGACCAACAGGGCTTCGACGTTTACCACCAGCTGAACCTGGGCGCCCACTGAAAAAAATAAACTAAAAATCACGAACATCGGACGATTGCTCCCACACCGAAAGTGCCAGACAGTCAAGCTCTTGCTGCTCCTCACCGGCCATTGGCAGCTCATCTACAGCATCACAGATATCGGGGCTCCGAGCTTTCCGTGACCAACAGGGCTTCGACGTTTACCACCAGCTGAACCTGGGCGCCCACTGAAAGTAAAACCCCGAAAAATCACGAACATCGGACGATTGCTCCCACACCGAAAGTGCCAGCAACACAAGCTCTTGCTGCTCCTCACCGCCCATTCCCAGCGCATCTACAGCACCACAGACATCGGGGCTCTGGGCTTTCCCTGACCAACAGGGCTTCGACATTTACTACCAGCTGAACCTGGGCGCCCACTGAAAAAAAACCCCGAAAAATCACAAACGTCGGACGATTGCTCCCACACCGAAAGTCCCAGCCAGTCAAGCTCTTGCTGCTCCTCACCGGCCATTCCCAGCGCATCTACAGCACCACAGACATCGCGGCTCCGGGCTTTCCCTCACCAACAGGGCTTCGACATTTACCACCAGCTGCACCTGGTTACCCACTGAAAAAAAACCCTGAAAAATCAAAAACGTCAGACGATTGCTCCCACACTGAAAGTGCCAGCAACTCAAGCTCTTGCTGCTCCTCACCGGCCATTGGCAGCGCATCTACAGCACCACAGACATCGCGGCTCTGGGCTTTCCCTGACCAACAGGCCTTCGACATTAACCACCAGCTGCACCTAGTTGGCCACTGAAAAAAAACCCTGAAAAATCAAAAACGTCGGACAATTGATCCCACACCGAAAGTGCCAGCCAGTCAAGCTCTTGCAGTTCCTCACCGGCCACTGGCAGCTCATCTACAGCACCACAGACATCGGAGCTCCGGGCTTTCCCTGACCAACAGGCCTTCGACGTTTACCACCAGCTGCACCTGGGCTCCCACTGAAAAGAACCCCGAAAAATCACGAACGTCGGACGATTGCTCCCACAACGAAAGTGCCAGCAACTCAAGCTCTTGCTGCTACTCACCGGACTTTGGCAGTGCATCTACAGCACCACAGACATCGCGGCTCCGGGCTTTCCCTGACGAACAGGGCTTCGACGTTTACCACCAGCTGCACCTGGGCGCCCACTGAAAAAAATAAACGAAATATCATGAATATCGGACGATTGCTCCCACACCGAAACTGCCAGCAACTCAAGCTCTTGCTGCTACTCACCGCCCATTGGCAGGGCATCTACAGCACCACAGACATCGGTGCTCCGAGCTTTCCCTGACCAACAGGGCTTCAACGTTTACCACCAGCTGCACCTGGGCGCCCACTGAAATAAATCTCCGAAAAATCACGAACGTCAGACGATTGCTCCCACAACGAAAGTGCCAGCAACTCAAGCTCTTGCTGCTACTCACCAGACTTTGGCAGCGCATCTACAGCACCACAGACATCGGGGCTCCGGGCTTTCCCTGACCAACAGGGCTTCGACGTTTACCACCAGCTGCACCTGGGCGCCCACTGAAATAAAACCCCGAAAAATCACGAACGTCGGACGATTGCTCCCACAACGAAAGTGCCAGCAACTCAAGCTCTTGCTGCTACTCACCGGACTTTGGCAGTGCATCTACAGCACCACAGACATCAGGGCTCCGAGCTTTCCCTGACCAACAGGGCTTCAACGTTTACCACCAGCTGCACCTGGGCGCCCACTGAAATAAAACTCCGAAAAATCACGAACGTCAGACGATTGCTCCCACAACGAAAGTGCCAGCAACTCAAGCTCTTGCTGCTACTCACCAGACTTTGGCAGTGCATCTACAGCACCACAGACATTGGGTTTCTGCGCTTTCCCTGACCAACAGGGCTTCGACATTTACCACCAGCTGAACCTGGGCGCCCACTGAAAAAAATAAACTAAAAATCACGAACATCGGACGATTATTCCCACACTGAAAGTGCCAGCAACTCAAGCTCTTGCTGCTCCTCACCGCCCATTGGCAGGGCATCTACAGCACCACAGACATCGGGTCTCCGAGCTTTCCCTGACCAACAGGGCTTCGACGTTTACCACCAACTGCACCTGGGGGCCCACTGAAATAAAACCCTGAAAAATCACGAACGTCGGACGATTGCTCCCACACTGAAAGTGCCAGCAACTCAAGCTCTTGCTGCTACTCACCTCCCATTCCCAGCGCATCTACAGCACCACAGACATCGGGGCTCCGGGCTTTCCCTGACCAACTGGGCTTCGACGTTTACCACCAGCTGAACCTGGGCGCCCACTGAAATAAAACCCCCAAAAATCACAAACGTCGGACTATTGCTCCCACACTGAAAGTGCCAGCCAGTCAAGCTCTTGCTGCTCCTCACCGGCCATTCCCAGCGCATCTACAGCACCACAGACATCGGGGCTCCGGGCTTTCCCTGACCAACAGGGCTTCGACATTTACCACCAGCTGCACCTGGGCGCCCAGTGAAAAAAAAACCCCAAAAATCACGAACGTCAGACGATTGCACCCACATCGAAAGTGCCAGCATGTCAGCCTCTTGCTGCTCCTCACCGGCTATTGGCAGCGCATCTACAGCACCACAGACATCGGGGCTCCGGGATTTCCCTGACCAACAGGGCTTCGACGTTTACCACCAGCTGCACCTGGTTGCCCACTGAAAAAAAACCCCAAAAATCACGAACGTCAGACGATTGCACCCACATCGAAAGTGCCAGCAACTCAAGCTCTTGCTGCTCCTCACCGGACTTTGGCAGCGCATCTACAGCACCACAGACATCGGGGCTCCGGGATTTCCCTGACCAACAGGGCTTCGACGTTTACCACCAGCTGCACCTGGTTACGCACTGAAAAAAAACCCTGAAAAATCAAAAACGTCGGACGATTGCTCCCACACCGAAAGTGCCAGCCAGTCAAGCTCTTGCTGCTCCTCACCGGCCATTCCCAGCGCATCTACAGCACCACAGACATCGGGGCTCTGGGCTTTCCCTGACGAACAGGGCTTCGACATTTACCACCAGCTGCACCTGGGCGCCCACTGAAAAAAAACCCCGAAAAATCACAAATGTCGGACGATTCCTGCCACACCTTAAATGCCAGCCTGTCAAGCTCTTGCTGCGCCTCACCGCCCATTCCCAGCGCATCTACAGCACCACAGACATCAGGGCTCTGGGCTTTCCCTGACGAACACGGCTTCGACGTTTACCACCCGCTGCACCTGGGCGCCCACTGAAAAAAATAAATGAAAAATCACAAACGTCGGACGATTGCTCCCACACCGAAAGTGCCAGCCAGTCAAGCTCTTGCTGCTCCTCACCAGACTTTGGCAGTGCATCTACAGCACCACAGACATTGGGGTTCTGCGCTTTCCCTGAACAACAGGGCTTCGACGTTTACCACCAGCTGAACCTGGGCGCCCACTGAAAAAAAACCCCGAAAAATCACGAACGTCAGACGATTGCTCCCACACCGAAAGTGCCAGACAGTCAAGCTCTTGCTGCTCCTCACCAGACTTTGGCAGTGCATCTACAGCACCACAGACATTGGGGTTCTGCGCTTTCCCTGAACAACAGGGCTTCGACGTTTACCACCAGCTGAACCTGGGCGCCCACTGAAAAAAAACCCCGAAAAATCACGAACGTCGGACGATTGCTCCCACACCGAAAGTGCCAGACAGTCAAGCTCTTGCTGCTCCTCACCGGCCATTGGCAGCTCATCTACAGCATCACAGATATCGGGGCTGCGGGCTATCCGTGACCAACAGGGCTTCGACGTTTACCACTCGCTGAACCTGGGCTCCCACTGAAAAGAACCCCGAAAAATCACGAACGTCGGACGATTGCTCCCACACCAAAAGTGCCAGACAGTCAAGCTCTAGCTGCTGAACACCGGCCATTCCCAGCGCATCTACATCACCACAGACATCGGGGCTCCGGGCTTTCCCTGACCAACAGGTCTTAGAAGTTTACCACCAGCTGAACCTGGGCGCCCACTGAAATAAAACCCCGAAAAATCACGAACGTCCGACGATTGCGCCCACACCCAAAGTGTCAGCCAGTCAAGCTCTTGCTGCTGCTCACCGGACTTTGGCAGTGCATCTACAGCACCACAGACATCGGGGCTCCGGGCTTTCCCTGACCATCAGGACTTCGACATTTACCACCAGCTGCACCTCGGATCCCACTGAAATAAAAGCCCGAAAAATCACGAACGTCGGACGATTGCTCCCACAACGAAAGTGCCAGCCAGTCAAGCTCTTGCTGCTCCTCACCGCCCATTCCCAGCGCATCTACAGCACCACAGACATCGCGGCTCCGGGCTTTCCCTGACCAACAGGGCTTCGACATTTACCACCAGCTGCACCTGGTTACCCACTGAAAAAAAACCCTGAAAAATCAAAAACGTCGGACAATTGATCCCACACCGAAAGTACCAGCCAGTCAAGCTCTTGCAGTTCCTCACCGGCCACTGGCAGCTCATCTACAGCACCACAGACATCGGAGCTCCGGGCTTTCCCTGACCAACAGGGCTTCGACGTTTACCACTCGCTGCACCTGGGCTCCCACTGAAAAAAACCCCGAAAAATCACGAACGTCGGACGATTGCACCCAAACCGAAATTGCCAGCAACACAATCTCTTGCTGCTCCTCACCGGCCATTCCCAGCGCATCTACAGCACCACAGACATCGGGGCTCCGGGCTTTCCCTGACCAACAGGGCTTCGACATTTACCACCAGCTGAACCTGGGCGCCCACTGGAAAAAAAACCCAAAAAATCACGAACGTCGGACGATTGTTCCCACATTGAAAGTGCCAGCCAGTCAAGCTCTTGCTGCTCCTCACCGGGCATTGGCAGCGCATCTACAGCACCACAGACATCGGGACTCCGGGCTTTCCCTGACCAACTGGGCTTCGACGTTTACCACCAGCTGCACCTGGGCGCCCACTGAAAAAAATAAACGAAAAATCACGAACGTCGGACGATTGCTCCCACACTGAAAGTGCCAGCCAGTCAAGCTCTTGCTGCTCCTCACCTCCCATTCCGAACGCATCTACAGCACCACAGACATCGGGGCTCCGGGCTTTCCCTGACCAACAGGGCTTCGACGTTTACCACCCGCTGCACCTGGGCGCCCACTGAAAAAAATAAACGAAAAATCACAAACGTCGGACGATTGCTCCCACACCGAAAGTGCCAGCAACTCAAGCTCTTGCTCCTACTCACCGGACTTTGGCAGTGCATCTACAGCACCACAGACATCGGGGCTCCGGGCTTTCCCTGACCAACAGGGCTTCGACATTTACCACCAGCTGCACGTGGGCGCCCACTGAAAAAAATAAACGAAAAATCACGAACATCGCACGATTGCTCCCACACCGAAAGTGCCAGCCAGTCAAGCTCTTGCTGCTCATCACCGGCCATTCCCAGCGCATCTACAGCACCACAGACATCGGGGCTCCGGGCTTTCCCTGACCAACAGGGCTTCGACGTTTACCACCAGCTGCACCTGGGTGCCGCCTGAAAAAAAAACTCCAAAAATCACAAATGTCGGACGATTCCTGCCACACCTTAAATGCCAGCCTGTCAAGCTCTTTCTGCTACTCACCGGACATTCCCAGCGCATCTATAGCACCACAGACATCAGGGCTCTGGAATTTCCCTGACGAACAGGGCTTCGACGTTTACCACCAGCTGCACCTGGGCGCCCACTGAAAAAAATAAACGAAAAATCACGAACGTCGGACGATTGCACCCACAACGAAAGTGCCAGCAAGTCAAGCTCTTGCTGCTCCTCACCGGCCATTGGCAGCGCATCTACAGCACCACAGACATCGGGGCTCCGGGCTTTCCCTGACGAACCGGGCTTCGACATTTACCACCAGCTGCACCTGGGTGGCCCCTGAAAAAAAAACCCCAAAAAACACAAATGTCGGACGATTCCTGCCACACCTTAAATGCCAGCCTGTCAAGCTCTTGCTGCTACTCACCGGCCATTCCCAGCGCATCTACAGCACCACAGACATCAGGGCTCTGGACTTTCCCTGACGAACAGGGCTTCGACATTTACCACCAGCTGCACCTGGGCTCCCACTGAAAAAAAACCCTGAAAAATCAAATACGTCGGACGATTGCTCCCACACCGAAAGTGCCAGCCTGTCAAGCTCTTGCTGCTCCTCACCGCCCATTCCCAGCGGATCTACAGCACCACAGACATCGGGGCTCCGGGCTTTCCCTGACCAACAGGGCTTCGACGTTTACCACTCTCTGCAGCTGGGCTCCCACTGAAAAGAACCCCGAAAAATCACGAACGTCGGACGATTGCTCCCACACCGAAAGTGCCAGCCTGTCAAGCTCTTGCTGCTCCTCACCGGACTTTGGCAGTGCATCTACAGCACCACAGACATCGGGGCTCCGGGCTTTCCCTGACCAACAGGGCTTCGACATTTACCACCAGCTGCACCTGGGTGCCCCCTGAAAAAAAAACCCCAAAAATCACGAATGTCGGACGATTCCTGCCACACCTTAAATGCCAGCCTGTCAAGCTCTTGCTGCTCCTCACCGGCCATTCCCAGCGCATCTACAGCACCACAGACATCGGGGCTCTGGGCTTTCCCTGACCAACAGGCCTTCGATGTTTACCACCTACTGAACCTGGGCGCCCAGTGAATAAAAATCCCCAAAAATCACAAACGTCCGACGATTGCTCCCACACTGAAAGTGCCAGCAACTCAAGCTCCTGCTGCTCCTCACCGCCCATTCCCAGCGCATCTACAGCACCACAGACATCGGGGCTCCGGGCTTTCCCTGACCAACACGGCTTCGACATTTACCACCAGCTGCACCTGTGCGCCCACTGAAAGTAAAACCCCGAAAAATCACGAACGTCGGACGATTGCTCCCACACCAAAAGTGCCAGCCAGTCAAGCTCTTGCTGCTCCTCACCGGAGAGTGGCAGTGCATCTACAGCACCACAGACATCGGGGCTCCGGGCTTTCCCTGACCAACAGGGCTTCGACGTTTACCACTCGCTGAACCTGGGCTCCCACTGAAAAGAACCCCGAAAAATCACGAACGTCGGACGATTGCTCCCACACCAAAAGTGCCAGACAGTCAAGCTCTAGCTGCTGAACACCGGCCATTCCCAGCGCATCTACAGCACCACAGACATCGGGGCTCCGGGCTTTCCCTGACCAACAGGGCTTCGACGTTTACCACCAGCTGCACCTGGGCGCCCACTGAAATAAAACCCCGAAAAATCACGAACGTCCGACGATTGCTCCCACACCCAAAGTGCCAGCCAGTCAAGCTCTTGCTGCTCCTCACCGGCCATTCCCAGCGCATCTACAGCACCACAGATATCGGGGCTCCGAGCTTTCCCTGACCGACAGGGCTTCAACGTTTACCACCAGCTGCACCTGGGCGCCCACTGAAATAAAACCCCGAAAAATCACGAACGTCGGACGATTCCTCCCACACCGAAAGTGCCAGCAACTCAAGCTCTTGCTGCTACTCACCGGCCATTCCCAGTGCATCTACAGCACCACAGACATCAGGGCTCTGGAATTTCCCTGACGAACAGGGCTTCGACGTTTACCACCAGCTGCACCTGGGCGCCCACTGAAAAAAAAACCGCAAAAATCACGAACGTCGGACGATTGCACCCACAACGAAAGTGCCAGCATGTGAGCCTCTTGCTGCTCCACACCGGCTATTGGCAGCGCATCTACAACACCACAGACATCGGGGCTCTGCGCTTTCCCTGACCAAGAGGCCTTCGACGTTTACCACCAGTTGAACCTGGGCGCCCACTGAAAAAAATAAACGAAAAATCACGAACGTCGGACGATTGCTCCCACACCGAAAGTGCCAGCAAGTCAAGCTCTTGCTGCTCCTCATCGCCCATTGGCAGCGCATCTACAGCACCACAGACATCGGGGCTCCGGGCTTTCCCTGACGAACCGGGCTTCGACATTTACCACCAGCTGCACCTGGGTGCCCCCTGAAAAAAAAACCCCAAAAAACACAAATGTCGGACGATTCCTGCCACACCTTAAATGCCAGCCTGTCAAGCTCTTGCTGCTACTCACCGGCCATTCCCAGCGCATCTACAGCACCACAGACATCAGGGCTCTGGACTTTCCCTGACGAACAGGGCTTCGACATTTACCACCAGCTGCACCTGGGCTCCCACTGAAAAAAAACCCTGAAAAATCAAAAACGTCGGACGATTGCTCCCACACCGAAAGTGCCAGCCTGTCAAGCTCTTGCTGCTCCTCACCGCCCATTCCCAGCGCATCTACAGCACCACAGACATCGGGGCTCCGGGCTTTCCCTGACCAACAGGGCTTCGACGTTTACCACTCGCTGCAGCTGGGCTCCCACTGAAAAGAACCCCGAAAAATCACGAACGTCGGACGATTGCTCCCACACCGAAAGTGCCAGCCTATCAAGCTCTTGCTGCTCCTCACCGGACTTTGGCAGTGCATCTACAGCACCACAGACATCGGGGCTCCGGGCTTTCCCTGACCAACAGGGCTTCGACATTTACCACCAGCTGCACCTGGGTGCCCCCTGAAAAAAAAACCCCAAAAATCACGAACGTCGGACGATTCCTGCCACACCTTAAATGCCAGCCTGTCAAGCTCTTGCTGCTCCTCACCGGCCATTCCCAGCGCATCTACAGCACCACAGACATCGGGGCTCTGGGCTTTCCCTGACCAACAGGCCTTCGATGTTTACCACCTACTGAACCTGGGCGCCCAGTGAATAAAAATCCCCAAAAATCACAAACGTCCGACGATTGCTCCCACACCAAAAGTGCCAGCAACTCAAGCTCCTGCTGCTCCTCACCGCCCATTCCCAGCGCATCTACAGCACCACAGACATCGGGGCTCCGGGCTTTCCCTGACCAACACGGCTTCGACATTTACCACCAGCTGCACCTGTGCGCCCACTGAAAGTAAAACCCCGAAAAATCACGAACGTCGGACGATTGCTCCCACACCGAAAGTGCCAGACAGTCAAGCTCTTGCTGCTCCTCACCAGACTTTGGCAGTGCATCTACAGCACCACAGACATTGGGGTTCTGCGCTTTCCCTGAACAACAGGGCTTCGACGTTTACCACCAGCTGAACCTGGGCGCCCACTGAAAAAAAACCCCGAAAAATCACGAACGTCGGACGATTGCTCCCACACCGAAAGTGCCAGACAGTCAAGCTCTTGCTGCTCCTCACCGGCCATTGGCAGCTCATCTACAGCATCACAGATATCGGGGCTGCGGGCTATCCGTGACCAAGAGGGCTTCGACGTTTACCACCAGCTGAACCTGGGCGCCCACTGAAAGTAAGACCCTAAAAAATCACGAACGTCGGACGATTGCTCCCACACCGAAAGTGCCAGCCAGTCAAGCTCTTGCTGCTCCTCACCGGCCATTCCCAGCGCATCTACAGCACCACAGACATCGGGGCTCTGGGCTTTCCCTGACCAACAGGCCTTCGACGTTTACCACCAGCTGCACCTGGGCGCCCACTGAAAAAAATAAACGAAAAATCACAAACGTCGGACGATTGCTCCCACACCGAAAGTGCCAGCCTGTCAAGCTCTTGCTGCTCCTCACCGGCCATTGGCAGCGCATCTACAGCACCACAGACATCAGGGCTTTGGACTTTCCCTGACGAACACGGCTTTGACGTTTACCACTGGCTGCTCCTGGGCGCCCACTGAAAAGAACCCCCAAAAAATCACGAACATCGGACGATTGCTCCCACACCGAAAGTGCCAGCAACTCAAGCTCTTGCTGCTCCTCAACTCCCATTCCCAGCGCATCTACAGCACCACAGACATCGGGGCTCTGGGCTTTCCCAGACAAACAGGGCTTCGACATTTACCACCAGCTGCACCTGGGCTCCAACTGAAAAGAACCCCGAAAAATCACGAACGTCGGACGATTGCTCCAACACCAAAAGTGCCAGTCAGTCAAGCTCTTACTGCTCCTCACCGGCCATTTGCAGCGCATCTACAGCACCACAGACATCGGGGCTCCGGGCTTTCCCTGACGAACCAGGCTTCGACGTTTACCACCAGCTGCACCTGGGTGCCCCCTGAAAAAAATAAACGAAGAATCAAGAACATCGGACGATTGCTCCCACACCAAAGTGACAGCCAGTCAAGCTCTTGCTGCTCCTCACCGGTCATTGGCAGCGCATCTACAGTACCACAGACATCGGGGCTCCGGGCTTTCCCTGACCAACAAGGCTTCGACGTTTACCACCAGCTGAACCTGGGCGCCCACTGAAAGTAAAACCCCAAAAAATCACGAACGTCGGACGATTCCTCCCACACCGAAAGTGCCAGCAACTCAAGCTCCTGCTGCTACTCACCGGACTTTGGCAGTGCATCTACAGCACCACAGACGTCGGGGTTCTGCACTTTTCCTGACCAACAGGGCTTCGACATTTACCACCAGCTGAACCTGGGCGCCCACTGAAAAAAATAAACGAAAAATCACAAACGTCGGACGATTGCTCCCACAACGAAAGTGCCAGCCAGTCAAGCTCTTGCTGCTCCTCACCGGACTTTGGCAGCGCATCTACAGCACCACAGACATTTGGCCTCCTGGCATTCCCTGACCAACAGGGCTTCGACGTTTACCACCAGCTGCACCTGGGCGCCCACTGAAAAAGAAAACCCAAAAATCACAAATGTCGGACGATTCCTGCCACACCTTAAATGCCAGCCTGTCAAGCTCTGGCTGCCCCTCACCGCCCATTCCCAGCGCATCTACAGCACCACAGACATCGGGGCTCCGGGCTTTCCCTGACCAACAGGGCTTCGACGTTTACCACCAGCTGCACGTGGGCTCCCACTGAAAAGAACCCCCGAAAAATCACGAACATCGGTCGATTGCTCCCACACCGAAAGTGCCAGCAACACAAGCTCTTGCGGCTCCTCACCGGCCGTTCCCAGCGCATCTACAGCACCACAGACATCGGGGCTCCGGGCTTTCCCTGACCAACAGGGCTTCGACATTTACCACCAGCTGCACCTGGGCGCCCACTGAAATTAAAACCACGAAAAATCACGAACGTCGGACGATTGCTCCCACACCAAAAGTCCCAGTCAGTCAAGCTCTTGCTGCTACTCACGGGCCATGGGCAGCGCAGCTACAGCACCACAGACATCGTGGCTCCGGGCTTTCCCTGACCAACAGGGCTTCGACATTTACCACCAGCTGCACCTGGGTGCCCCCTGAAAAAAAAACCCCAAAAATCACAAATGTCGGACGATTCCTGCCACACCTTAAATGCCAGCCTGTCAAGCTCTTGCTGCTCCTCACCCGCCATTGGAGGCGCATCTACAGCACCACAGACATCGGGGCTCCGGGCTTTCCCTGACCAACAGGGCTTCAACGTTTACCACCAGCTGCACCTGGGCGCCCACTGAAAAATATAAACGAAAAATCACGAACATCGCACGATTGCTCCCACACCGAAAGTGCCAGCAACTCAAGCTCTTGCTGCTACTCACCTCCCATTCCCAGCGCATCTACAGCACCACAGACATCGGGGCTCCGGGCTTTCCCTGACGAACAGGGCTTCGACGTTTACCACCAGCTGAACCTGGGCGCGCACTGGAAAAAAAACCCGAAAAATCACGAACGTCGGACGATTGTTCCCACATTGAAAGTGCCAGCCAGTCAAGCTCTTGCTGCTATTCACCGGCCATTGGCAGCGCATCTACAGCACCACAGACATCGGGGCTCCGGGCTTTCCCTGACCAACAGGGCTTCGACGTTTACCACCCGCTGCACCTGGGCTCCCACTGAAAAGAACACCGAAAAATCACAAACGTCGGACGATTGCTCCCACACCGAAAGTGCCAGCCAGTCAAGCTCTTGCTGCTCCTCACCGCCCATTGGCAGCGCATCTACAGCACCACAGACATCGGAGCTCCGGGCTTTCCATGACGAACCAGGCTTCGACATTTACCACCAGCTGCACCTGGGCTCCCACTGAAAAGAACCCCCGAAAAATCACGAACATCGGACGATTGCTCCCACACCGAAAGTGCCAGCAACACAAGCTCTTGCTGCTCCTCACCGGCCGTTCCCAGCACATCTACAGCACCACAGACATCGGGGCTCCGGGCTTTCCCTGACCAACAGGGCTTCGACGTTTACCACCAGCTGAACCTGGGCGCCCACTGAAAAAAATAAACGAAAAATCACGAAGATCAGACGATTGATCCCACACCCAAAGTGCCAGCCAGTCAAGCTCTTGCTGCTCCTCACCGCCCATTCCCAGCGCATCTACAGCACCACAGACATCGGGGCTCCGGGCTTTCCCTGACCAACAGGGCTTCGACATTTACCACCAGCTGCACCTGGGCGCACACTGAAATAAAACCCCGAAAAATCACGAACGTCGGACGATTGCTCCCACAACGAAAGTGCCAGGAACTCAAGCTCTTGCTGCTACTCACCGCCCATTGGCAGCGCATCTACAGCACGACAGACATCGGGGCTCCGGGCTTTCCCTGAACAACAGGGCTTCGACGTTTACCACCAGCTGCACCTGGGCGCCCACTGAAAAAAACCCCGAAAACTCACGAACGTCGGACGATTCCTCCCACACCGAAAGTGCCAGCATGTCAGCCTCTTGCTGCTCCTCACCGGCCATTGGCAGCGCATCTACAGCACCACAGACATCGGGGCTCCGGGCTTTCCCTGACCAACAGGGCTTCGACGTTTACCACCTGCTGAACCTGGGCGCCCACTGAAAAAAAACCCCGAAAAATCACGAACGTCGGACGATTGCTCCAACACCGAAAGTGCCAGCCAGTCAAGCTGTAGCTACTCCTCACCAGCCATTGCCAGCGCATCTACAGCACCACTGACATCGGGGCTCTGGACTTTCCTTGACGAACAGGGCTTCGACGTTTACCACCAGCTGCACCTGGGCGCCCACTGAAAAGAACCCCCAAAAAATCACGAACATCGGTCGATTGCTCACACACCGAAAGTGCCAGCAACACAAGTTCTTGCTGCTTCTCACCGGCCATTCCCAGCGCATCTACAGCACCACAGACATCGGGGCTCCGGGCTTTCCCTGACCAACAGGGCTTCGACGTTTACCACCAGCTGCAACTGGGCGCCAACTGAAATAAAACCCCCAAAAATCACGAACGTCGGACGATTCCTCCCACACCGAAAGTGCCAGCAACTCAAGCTCTTGCTGCTACACACCGGACTTTGGCAGTGCATCTACAGCACCACAGACATCGGGGTTCTGCGCTTTCCCTGAACAACAGGGCTTCGACGTTTACCACCAGCTGCACCTGGGTGCCCACTGAAAAAAACCGCGAAAAATCACAAACGTCGGACTATTGCTCCCACACTGAAAGTGCCAGCCAGTCAAGCTCTTGCAGTTCCTCACCGGCCACTGGCAGCTCATGTACAGCACTACAGACATCGGAGCTCCGGGCTTTCCCTGACCAACAGGGCTTCGACGTTTACCACTCGCTGCACCTAGGCTCCCACTGAAAAGAACCCCGAAATATCACGAACGTCGGACGATTGCACCCACACCGAAAGTGCCAGCAACACAAGCTCTTGCTGCTCCTCACCGGCCATTCCCAGCGCATCTACAGCACCACAGACATCGGGGTTCTACGCTTTCCCTGACCAAGAGGGCTTCGACATTTACCATCACCTGCACCTGGGTGCCCACTGAAAAAAACCCCGAAAAATCACAAACGTCGGACTATTGCTCCCACACCAAAAGTGCCAGCCAGTCAAGCTCTTGCTGCTCCTCACCGGCCATTGGCAGCGCATCTACAGCACCACAGACATCGGGGTTCTGCGCGTTCCCTGACCAACAGGGCTTCGACGTTTACCACCAGCTGAACCTGGGCGCCCACTGAAAAAAATAAAAGAAAAATCACGAACATCGGACAATTGCTCCCACACCAAAAGTGCCAGCCAGTCAAGCTCTTGCTGCTCCTCACCGGCCATTCCCAGCGCATCTACAGCACCACAGACATCGGGGCTCCAGGCTTTCCCTGACCAACAGGGCTTCGACGTTTACCACTCGCTGCACCTGGGCTCCCACTGAAAAGAACCCCGAAAAATCACGAACGTCGGACGATTGCACCCACACCGAAAGTGCCAGCAACACAAGCTCCTGCTGTTCCTCACCGGCCATTCCCAGCGCATCTACAGCACCACAGACATCGGGGCTCCGGGCTTTCCCTGACAAACAGGGCTTCGACGTTTACCACCAGCTGCACCTGGGTGCCCACTGGAAAAAAAACCCGAAAAATCACGAACGTCAGACGATTGCTCCCACACCGAAAGTGCCAGCAACTCAAGCTCTTGCTGCTCCTCACCGGACTTTGGCAGCGCATCTACAGCACCACAGACATCGGGGCTCCGGGCTTTCCCTGACCAACAGGGCTTCGACGTTTACCACCAGCTGCACCTGGGCGCCCACTGAAAAAAATAAACGAAAAATCACGAACATCGGACGATTGCTCCCACACCGAAAGTGCCAGCAACTCAAGCTCTTGCTGCTACTCACCGCCCATTGGCAGGGCATCTACAGCACCACAGACATCGGGGCTCCGAGCTTTCCCTGACCAACAGGGCTTCAACGTTTACCACCAGCTGCACCTGGGCGCCCACTGAAATAAAACCCCGAAAAATCACGAACGTCAGACGATTGCTCCCACAACGAAAGTGCCAGCCAGTCAAGCTCTTGCTGCTCCTCCCCGGCCACTCCCAGTGCATCTACAGCACCACAGACATCGGGGCTCTGGGCTTTCCCTGACGAACAGGGCTTCAACGTTTACCACCAGCTGCACCTGGGCGCCCACTGAAAAAAACCCCAAAAATCACGAACGTCGGACGATTGCTCCCACACCGAAAGTGCCAGCATGTCAGCCTCTTGCTGCTCCTCACCGACCATTGGCAGCGCATCTACAGCACCACAGACATCGGGGCTCCGGGCTTTCCCTGACCAACAGGGCTTCGACATTTACCACCAGCTGCACCTGGGCGCCCAGTGAAATAAAACTCCGAAAAATCACGAACGTCGGACGATTGCTCCCACAACGAAAGTGCCAGCAACTCAAGCTCTTGCTGCTACTCACCAGACTTTGGCAGTGCATCTACAGCACCACATACATTGGGGTTCTGCGCTTTCCCTGACCAACAGGGCTTCGACGTTTACCACCAGCTGCACCTGGGTGCCCCCTGAAAAAAAAACCCCAAAAATCACGAACGTCGGACGATTCCTGCCACACCTTAAATGCCAGCCTGTCATGCTCTTGCTGCTCCTCACCGGCCATTCCCAACGCATCTACAGCACCACAGACATCGGGGCTGTGGGCTTTCCCTGACCAACATGGCTTCGACATTTACCACCAGCTGCACCTGTGCGCCCACTGAAAGTAAAACCCCGAAAAATCACGAACGTTGGACGATTGCTCCCACAACGAAAGTGCCAGCCAGCCAAGCTCTTGCTGCTCCTCACCGGCCATTGGCAGCGCATCTACAGCACCACAGACATCGTGGCTCCGGGCTTTCCCTGACCAACAGGCCTTCGACATTTACCACCAGCTGCACCTGGGCGCCCACTGAAAAAAAACCCTGAAAAATGACGAACGTCGGACGATTGCTCCCACACCAAAAGTGCCAGCCAGTCAAGCTCTTGCTGCTCCTCACCGGACAGTGGCAGTGCATCTACAGCACCACAGACATTGGGGCTCCGGGCTTTCCCTGACCAACAGGCCTTCGACGTTTACCACTCGCTGAACCTGGGCTCCCACTGAAAAGAACCCCGAAAAATCACGAACGTCGGACGATTGCTCCCACACCAAAAGTGCCAGACAGTCAAGCTCTAGCTGCTGAACACCGGCCATTCCCAGCGCATCTACATCACCACAGACATCGGGGCTCCGGGCTTTCCCTGACCAACAGGTCTTAGAAGTTTACCACCAGCTGAACCTGGGCGCCCACTGAAATAAAACCCCGAAAAATCACGAACGTCCGACGATTGCGCCCACACCCAAAGTGTCAGCCAGTCAAGCTCTTGCTGCTGCTCACCGGACTTTGGCAGTGCATCTACAGCACCACAGACATCGGGGCTCCGGGCTTTCCCTGACCATCAGGACTTCGACATTTACCACCAGCTGCACCTCGGATCCCACTGAAATAAAAGCCCGAAAAATCACGAACGTCGGACGATTGCTCCCACAACGAAAGTGCCAGCCAGTCAAGCTCTTGCTGCTCCTCACCGCCCATTCCCAGCGCATCTACAGCACCACAGACATCGCGGCTCCGGGCTTTCCCTGACCAACAGGGCTTCGACATTTACCACCAGCTGCACCTGGTTACCCACTGAAAAAAAACCCTGAAAAATCAAAAACGTCGGACAATTGATCCCACACCGAAAGTACCAGCCAGTCAAGCTCTTGCAGTTCCTCACCGGCCACTGGCAGCTCATCTACAGCACCACAGACATCGGAGCTCCGGGCTTTCCCTGACCAACAGGGCTTCGACGTTTACCACTCGCTGCACCTGGGCTCCCACTGAAAAAAACCCCGAAAAATCACGAACGTCGGACGATTGCACCCAAACCGAAATTGCCAGCAACACAATCTCTTGCTGCTCCTCACCGGCCATTCCCAGCGCATCTACAGCACCACAGACATCGGGGCTCCGGGCTTTCCCTGACCAACAGGGCTTCGACGTTTACCACCAGCTGAACCTGGGCGCCCACTGGAAAAAAAACCCAAAAAATCACGAACGTCGGACGATTGTTCCCACATTGAAAGTGCCAGCCAGTCAAGCTCTTGCTGCTCCTCACCGGGCATTGGCAGCGCATCTACAGCACCACAGACATCGGGACTCCGGGCTTTCCCTGACCAACTGGGCTTCGACGTTTACCACCAGCTGCACCTGGGCGCCCACTGAAAAAAATAAACGAAAAATCACGAACGTCGGACGATTGCTCCCACACTGAAAGTGCCAGCCAGTCAAGCTCTTGCTGCTCCTCACCTCCCATTCCGAACGCATCTACAGCACCACAGACATCGGGGCTCCGGGCTTTCCCTGACCAACAGGGCTTCGACGTTTACCACCCGCTGCACCTGGGCGCCCACTGAAAAAAATAAACGAAAAATCACAAACGTCGGACGATTGCTCCCACACCGAAAGTGCCAGCAACTCAAGCTCTTGCTCCTACTCACCGGACTTTGGCAGTGCATCTACAGCACCACAGACATCGGGGCTCCGGGCTTTCCCTGACCAACAGGGCTTCGACATTTACCACCAGCTGCACGTGGGCGCCCACTGAAAAAAATAAACGAAAAATCACGAACATCGCACGATTGCTCCCACACCGAAAGTGCCAGCCAGTCAAGCTCTTGCTGCTCATCACCGGCCATTCCCAGCGCATCTACAGCACCACAGACATCGGGGCTCCGGGCTTTCCCTGACCAACAGGGCTTCGACATTTACCACCAGCTGCACCTGGGCGCCCACTGAAATAAAACCCCGAAAAATCTCGAACGTCGGACGATTGCTCCCACACCAAAAGTGCCAGCCAGTCAAGCTCTTGCTGCTCCTCACCGGACAGTGGCAGTGCATCTACAGCACCACAGACATCCCGGCTCCGGGCTTTCCCTGACCAACAGGGCTTCAACGTTTACCACCAGCTGCAACTGGGCGCCCACTGAAAAAAATAAACGAAAAATCACGAACATCGCACGATTGCTCCCACACCGAAAGTGCCAGCCAGTCAAGCTCTTGCTGCTCATCACCGGCCATTCCCAGCGCATCTACAGCACCACAGACATCGGGGCTCCGGGCTTTCCCTGACCAACAGGGCTTCGACGTTTACCACCAGCTGCACCTGGGTGCCGCCTGAAAAAAAAACTCCAAAAATCACAAATGTCGGACGATTCCTGCCACACCTTAAATGCCAGCCTGTCAAGCTCTTTCTGCTACTCACCGGACATTCCCAGCGCATCTATAGCACCACAGACATCAGGGCTCTGGAATTTCCCTGACGAACAGGGCTTCGACGTTTACCACCAGCTGCACCTGGGCGCCCACTGAAAAAAATAAACGAAAAATCACGAACGTCGGACGATTGCACCCACAACGAAAGTGCCAGCAAGTCAAGCTCTTGCTGCTCCTCACCGGCCATTGGCAGCGCATCTACAGCACCACAGACATCGGGGCTCCGGGCTTTCCCTGACGAACCGGGCTTCGACATTTACCACCAGCTGCACCTGGGTGGCCCCTGAAAAAAAAACCCCAAAAAACACAAATGTCGGACGATTCCTGCCACACCTTAAATGCCAGCCTGTCAAGCTCTTGCTGCTACTCACCGGCCATTCCCAGCGCATCTACAGCACCACAGACATCAGGGCTCTGGACTTTCCCTGACGAACAGGGCTTCGACATTTACCACCAGCTGCACCTGGGCTCCCACTGAAAAAAAACCCTGAAAAATCAAAAACGTCGGACGATTGCTCCCACACCGAAAGTGCCAGCCTGTCAAGCTCTTGCTGCTCCTCACCGCCCATTCCCAGCGGATCTACAGCACCACAGACATCGGGGCTCCGGGCTTTCCCTGACCAACAGGGCTTCGACGTTTACCACTCTCTGCAGCTGGGCTCCCACTGAAAAGAACCCCGAAAAATCACGAACGTCGGACGATTGCTCCCACACCGAAAGTGCCAGCCTGTCAAGCTCTTGCTGCTCCTCACCGGACTTTGGCAGTGCATCTACAGCACCACAGACATCGGGGCTCCGGGCTTTCCCTGACCAACAGGGCTTCGACATTTACCACCAGCTGCACCTGGGTGCCCCCTGAAAAAAAAACCCCAAAAATCACGAATGTCGGACGATTCCTGCCACACCTTAAATGCCAGCCTGTCAAGCTCTTGCTGCTCCTCACCGGCCATTCCCAGCGCATCTACAGCACCACAGACATCGGGGCTCTGGGCTTTCCCTGACCAACAGGCCTTCGATGTTTACCACCTACTGAACCTGGGCGCCCAGTGAATAAAAATCCCCAAAAATCACAAACGTCCGACGATTGCTCCCACACTGAAAGTGCCAGCAACTCAAGCTCCTGCTGCTCCTCACCGCCCATTCCCAGCGCATCTACAGCACCACAGACATCGGGGCTCCGGGCTTTCCCTGACCAACACGGCTTCGACATTTACCACCAGCTGCACCTGTGCGCCCACTGAAAGTAAAACCCCGAAAAATCACGAACGTCGGACGATTGCTCCCACACCAAAAGTGCCAGCCAGTCAAGCTCTTGCTGCTCCTCACCGGAGAGTGGCAGTGCATCTACAGCACCACAGACATCGGGGCTCCGGGCTTTCCCTGACCAACAGGGCTTCGACGTTTACCACTCGCTGAACCTGGGCTCCCACTGAAAAGAACCCCGAAAAATCACGAACGTCGGACGATTGCTCCCACACCAAAAGTGCCAGACAGTCAAGCTCTAGCTGCTGAACACCGGCCATTCCCAGCGCATCTACAGCACCACAGACATCGGGGCTCCGGGCTTTCCCTGACCAACAGGGCTTCGACGTTTACCACCAGCTGCACCTGGGCGCCCACTGAAATAAAACCCCGAAAAATCACGAACGTCCGACGATTGCTCCCACACCCAAAGTGCCAGCCAGTCAAGCTCTTGCTGCTCCTCACCGGCCATTCCCAGCGCATCTACAGCACCACAGATATCGGGGCTCCGAGCTTTCCCTGACCGACAGGGCTTCAACGTTTACCACCAGCTGCACCTGGGCGCCCACTGAAATAAAACCCCGAAAAATCACGAACGTCGGACGATTCCTCCCACACCGAAAGTGCCAGCAACTCAAGCTCTTGCTGCTACTCACCGGCCATTCCCAGTGCATCTACAGCACCACAGACATCAGGGCTCTGGAATTTCCCTGACGAACAGGGCTTCGACGTTTACCACCAGCTGCACCTGGGCGCCCACTGAAAAAAAAACCGCAAAAATCACGAACGTCGGACGATTGCACCCACAACGAAAGTGCCAGCATGTGAGCCTCTTGCTGCTCCACACCGGCTATTGGCAGCGCATCTACAACACCACAGACATCGGGGCTCTGCGCTTTCCCTGACCAAGAGGCCTTCGACGTTTACCACCAGTTGAACCTGGGCGCCCACTGAAAAAAATAAACGAAAAATCACGAACGTCGGACGATTGCTCCCACACCGAAAGTGCCAGCAAGTCAAGCTCTTGCTGCTCCTCATCGCCCATTGGCAGCGCATCTACAGCACCACAGACATCGGGGCTCCGGGCTTTCCCTGACGAACCGGGCTTCGACATTTACCACCAGCTGCACCTGGGTGCCCCCTGAAAAAAAAACCCCAAAAAACACAAATGTCGGACGATTCCTGCCACACCTTAAATGCCAGCCTGTCAAGCTCTTGCTGCTACTCACCGGCCATTCCCAGCGCATCTACAGCACCACAGACATCAGGGCTCTGGACTTTCCCTGACGAACAGGGCTTCGACATTTACCACCAGCTGCACCTGGGCTCCCACTGAAAAAAAACCCTGAAAAATCAAAAACGTCGGACGATTGCTCCCACACCGAAAGTGCCAGCCTGTCAAGCTCTTGCTGCTCCTCACCGCCCATTCCCAGCGCATCTACAGCACCACAGACATCGGGGCTCCGGGCTTTCCCTGACCAACAGGGCTTCGACGTTTACCACTCGCTGCAGCTGGGCTCCCACTGAAAAGAACCCCGAAAAATCACGAACGTCGGACGATTGCTCCCACACCGAAAGTGCCAGCCTATCAAGCTCTTGCTGCTCCTCACCGGACTTTGGCAGTGCATCTACAGCACCACAGACATCGGGGCTCCGGGCTTTCCCTGACCAACAGGGCTTCGACATTTACCACCAGCTGCACCTGGGTGCCCCCTGAAAAAAAAACCCCAAAAATCACGAACGTCGGACGATTCCTGCCACACCTTAAATGCCAGCCTGTCAAGCTCTTGCTGCTCCTCACCGGCCATTCCCAGCGCATCTACAGCACCACAGACATCGGGGCTCTGGGCTTTCCCTGACCAACAGGCCTTCGATGTTTACCACCTACTGAACCTGGGCGCCCAGTGAATAAAAATCCCCAAAAATCACAAACGTCCGACGATTGCTCCCACACCAAAAGTGCCAGCAACTCAAGCTCCTGCTGCTCCTCACCGCCCATTCCCAGCGCATCTACAGCACCACAGACATCGGGGCTCCGGGCTTTCCCTGACCAACACGGCTTCGACATTTACCACCAGCTGCACCTGTGCGCCCACTGAAAGTAAAACCCCGAAAAATCACGAACGTCGGACGATTGCTCCCACACCAAAAGTGCCAGCCAGTCAAGCTCTTGCTGCTCCTCACCGGAGAGTGGCAGTGCATCTACAGCACCACAGACATCGGGGCTCCGGGCTTTCCCTGACCAACAGGGCTTCGACGTTTACCACTCGCTGAACCTGGGCTCCCACTGAAAAGAACCCCGAAAAATCACGAACGTCCGACGATTGCTCCCACACCAAAAGTGCCAGACAGTCAAGCTCTAGCTGCTGAACACCGGCCATTCCCAGCGCATCTACAGCACCACAGACATCGGGGCTCCGGGCTTTCCCTGACCAACAGGGCTTCGACGTTTACCACCAGCTGCACCTGGGCGCCCACTGAAATAAAACCCCGAAAAATCACGAACGTCGGACGATTGCTCCCACACCCAAAGTGCCAGCCAGTCAAGCTCTTGCTGCTCCTCACCGGCCATTGGCAGTGCATCTACAGCACCACAGACATCGGGGCTCCGAGCTTTCCCTGACCAACAGGGCTTCGACATTTACCACCAGCTGCACCTGGGCGCCCACTGAAATAAAACCCCGAAAAATCACGAACGTCCGACGATTGCTCCCACACCCAAAGTGCCAGCCAGTCAAGCTCTTGCTGCTCCTCACCGCCCATTGGCAGTGCATCTACAGCACCACAGACATCGGGGCTCCGAGCTTTCCCTGACCGACAGGGCTTCAACGTTTACCACCAGCTGCACCTGGGCGCCCACTGAAATAAAACCCCGAAAAATCACGAACGTCGGACGATTCCTCCCACACCGAAAGTGCCAGCAACTCAAGCTCTTGCTGCTACTCACCGGCCATTCCCAGTGCATCTACAGCACCACAGACATCGGGGTTCTGCGCTTTCCCTGAACAACAGGGCTTCGACATTTACCACCAGCTGCACCTGGGTGCCCCCTGAAAAAAAAACCCCAAAAATCACAAATGTCAGACGATTCCTGCCACACCTTAAATGCCAGCCTGTCAAGCTCTTGCTGCTACTTACCGGCCATTCCCAGCGCATCTACAGCACCACAGACATCAGGGCTCTGGACTTTCCCTGACGAACAGGGCTTCGACGTTTACCACCAGCTGCACCTGGTTACCCACTGAAAAAAAACCCTGAAAAATCACGAACGTCGGACGATTGCTCCCACACCAAAAGTGCCAGCCAGCCAAGCTCTTGCTGCTACTCACCGCCCATTGGCAGCGCATCTACAGCACCACAGGTATCGGGGCTCCGAGCTTTCCCTGACCAACAGGGCTTCGACGTTTACCACCAGCTGAACCTGGGCGCCGACTGAAATAAAACCCCGAAAAATCACGAATGTCGGACGATTGCTCCCACACCTTAAATGCCAGCCTGTCAAGCTCTTGCTGCTCCTCACCGCCCATTCCCAGCGCATCTACAGCACCACAGACATCAGGGCTCTGGACTTTCCCTGACCAACAGGGCTTCAACGTTTACCACCAGCTGAACCTGGGCGCCCACTGAAAAGAACCCCGAAAAATCACGAACGTCGGACAATTGCTCCCACACCGAAAGTGCCAGCCAGTCAAGCTCTTGCTGCTCCTCACCGGCCATTCCCAGCGCATCTACAGCACCACAGACATCGGGGCTCTACGCTTTCCCTGACCAACAGGGCTTCGACGTTTACCACCCGCTGAACCTGGGCGCCCACTGAAATAAAACCCCGAAAAATCACGAACGTCGGACAATTGCTCCCACACCAAAAGTGCCAGCAACACAAGCTCTTGCTGCTCCTCAGCGGCCATTCCCAGCGCATCTACAGCACCACAGACATCGGGGCTCTACGCTTTCCCTGACCAACAGGGCTTCGACGTTTACCACCAGCTGAACCTGGGCGCCCACTGAAATAAAACCCCGAAAAATCACGAACGTCGGACGATTGCTCCCACACCAAAAGTGCCAGCAACTCAAGCTCTTGCTGCTACTCACCGGACTTTGGCAGTGCATCTACAGCACCACAGACATCGGGGTTCTCCGCTTTCCCTGAACAACAGGGCTTCGACGTTTACCACCAGCTGCACCTGGGCGCCCACTGAAAAAAATAAATGAAAAATCACGAACGTCGGACGATTGCTCCCACACCAAAAGTGCCAGCCAGTCAAGCTCTTGCTGCTCCTCACCGGCCATTCCCAGTGCATCTACAGCACCACCGACACCGGGGCTCCGGGCGTTCCCTGACCAACAGGGCTTCGACGTTTACCACCAGCTGCACCTGGGCGCCCACTGAAATAAAAGCCCGAAAAATCACGAACGTCGGACGATTGCTCCCACACCCAAAGTGCCAGCCAGTCAAGCTCTTGCTGCTCCTGACCGGACTTTGGCAGCGCATCTACAGCACCACAGACATCGGGGTTCTGCGCTTTCCCTGACCAACAGGGCTTTGACGTTTACCACTAGCTGAACCTGGGCACCCACTGAAATAAAACCCCGAAAAATCACGAACGTCGGACGATTGCTCCCACACCAAAAGTGCCAGCAACTCAAGCTCTTGCTGCTCCTCACCTCCCATTCCCAGCGCATCTACAGCACCACAGACATCGGGGCTCTGGGCTTTCCCTGACAAACAGGGCTTCGACGTTTACCACCACCTGCACCTGGGCGCCCGCTGAAAAAAATAAAAGAAAAATCACGAACGTCGGACGATTGCTCCCACACCAAAAGTGCCAGCCAGTCAAGCTCTTGCTGCTCCTCACCAGCCATTCCCAGCGCATCTACAGCACCACAGACATCGCGGCTCCGGGCTTTCCCTGACCAACAGGGCTTCGACGTTTACCACCAGCTGCACCTGGTTGCCCACTGAAAAAAAAACCCTGAAAAATCAAAAACGTCGGACGATTGATCCCACACCGAAAGTGCCAGCCTGTCAAGCTCTTGCTGTTCCTCACCGGCCATTGGCAGCGCATCTACAGCACCACAGACATCGGGGCTCTGGGCTTTCCCGGACCAACAGGGCTTCGACGTTTACCACCAGCTGAGCCTGGGCGCCCACTGAAAAGAACCCCGAAAAATCACAAACATCGGACGATTGCTCCCACACCGAAAGTGCCAGCAACTCAAGCTCTTGCTGCTCCTCACCGGCCACTGGCAGCGCATCTACAGCACCACAGACATCGGGGCTCCGGGCTTTCCCTGACGAACCGGGCTTCGACATTTACCACCAGCTGCACCTGGGTGCCCCCTGAAAAAAAAACCCCAAAAATCACAAACGTCGGACGATTCCTGCCACACCTTAAATGCCAGCCTGTCAACCTCTTGCTGCTCCTCACCGGCCATTCCCAGCGCATCTACAACACCGCAGACATCGGGGCTCCGGGCTTTCCCTGACCAACAGGGCTTCGACGTTTACCACCAGCTGAACCTGGGCGCCCACTGAAAATAACCCCGAAAAATCACGAACACCGGACGATTGCTCCCACACCGAAAGTTCCAGCCAGTCAAGCTCTTGCTGCTCCTCACCGGCCACTGGCAGCGCATCTACAGCACCACAGATATCGGGGCTCCGAGCTTTCCCTGACCAATAGGGCTTCGATGTTTACCACCAGCTGAACCTGGGCGCCCACTGAAATAAAACCCCGAAAAATCACAAACGTCGGACGATTCCTCCCACACAGAAAGTGCCAGCAACTCAAGCTCTTGCTGTTCCTCACCAGACTTTGGCAGTGCATCTACAGCACCACAGACATCACGGCTCCGGGCTTTCCCTGACCAACAGGGCTTCGACGTTTACCACCAGCTGCACCTGTGCGCCCACTGAAAAAAACCCCGAAAAATCACAAACGTCGGACGATTGCTCCCACACCAAAAGTGCCAGCCAGTCAAGCTCTTGCTGCTCCTCACCGGCCATTGGCAGCGCATCTACAGCACCACAGACATCGTGGCTCCGGGCTTTCCCTGACCAACAGGCCTTCGACATTTACCGCCAGCTGCACCTGGTTGCCCAGTGAAAAAAAACCCTGAAAAATGACGAACGTCGGACGATTGCTCCCACAGCAAAAGTGCCAGCCAGTCAAGCTCTTGCTGCTCCTCACCGGACAGTGGCAGTGCATCTACAGCACCACAGACATCGGGGCTCCGGGCTTTCCCTGACGAACAGGGCTTCGACGTTTACCACTCGCTGAACCTGGGCTCCAACTGAAAAGAACACCGAAAAGTCACGAACGTCGGACGATTGCTCTCACACGAAAAGTGCCAGACAGTCAAGCTCTTGCTGCTGCTCACCGGCCATTGCCAGCCCATCTACAGCACCACAGACATCGTGGCTCCGGGCTTTCCCTGACCAAAGGGGCTTCGAAGTTTACCACCAGCTGCACCTGGGCGCCCACTGAAATAAAACCCCGAAAAATCACGAACGTCGGACGACTGCTCCCACACCCAAAGTGCCAGCCAGTCAAGCTCTTGCTGCTCCTCACCGGACAGTGGCAGTGCATCTACAACACCACAGACATCGGGGCTCCGGGCTTTCCCTGACCAACAGGGCTTCGACGTTTACCACTCGCTGAACCTGGGCTCCCACTGAAAATAACCCCGAAAAATCACGAACGTCGGACGATTGCTCCCACACCAAAAGTGCCAGCCAGTCAAGCTCATGCTGCTTCTAACCAGCCATTCCCAGCGCATCTACAGCGCCACAGACATCGGGGCTCCGGGCTTTCCCTGACCAACAGGGCTTCGACGTTTACCACCAGCTGAACCTGGGCGCCCACTGAAAGTAAAACCCCGAAAAATCACGAACGTCGGACGATTGCTCCCACACCCAAAGTGCCAGCCAGTCAAGCTCTTGCTGCTCCTGACCGGACTTTGGCAGCGCATCTACAGCACCACAGACATCGGGGTTCTGCGCTTTCCCTGACCAACAGGGCTTTGACGTTTACCACTAGCTGAACCTGGGCACCCACTGAAATAAAACCCCGAAAAATCACGAACGTCGGACGATTGCTCCCACACCAAAAGTGCCAGCAACTCAAGCTCTTGCTGCTCCTCACCTCCCATTCCCAGCGCATCTACAGCACCACAGACATCGGGGCTCTGGGCTTTCCCTGACAAACAGGGCTTCGACGTTTACCACCACCTGCACCTGGGCGCCCGCTGAAAAAAATAAAAGAAAAATCACGAACGTCGGACGATTGCTCCCACACCAAAAGTGCCAGCCAGTCAAGCTCTTGCTGCTCCTCACCAGCCATTCCCAGCGCATCTACAGCACCACAGACATCGCGGCTCCGGGCTTTCCCTGACCAACAGGGCTTCGACGTTTACCACCAGCTGCACCTGGTTGCCCACTGAAAAAAAAACCCTGAAAAATCAAAAACGTCGGACGATTGATCCCACACCGAAAGTGCCAGCCTGTCAAGCTCTTGCTGTTCCTCACCGGCCATTGGCAGCGCATCTACAGCACCACAGACATCGGGGCTCTGGGCTTTCCCGGACCAACAGGGCTTCGACGTTTACCACCAGCTGAGCCTGGGCGCCCACTGAAAAGAACCCCGAAAAATCACAAACATCGGACGATTGCTCCCACACCGAAAGTGCCAGCAACTCAAGCTCTTGCTGCTCCTCACCGGCCACTGGCAGCGCATCTACAGCACCACAGACATCGGGGCTCCGGGCTTTCCCTGACGAACCGGGCTTCGACATTTACCACCAGCTGCACCTGGGTGCCCCCTGAAAAAAAAACCCCAAAAATCACAAACGTCGGACGATTCCTGCCACACCTTAAATGCCAGCCTGTCAACCTCTTGCTGCTCCTCACCGGCCATTCCCAGCGCATCTACAACACCGCAGACATCGGGGCTCCGGGCTTTCCCTGACCAACAGGGCTTCGACGTTTACCACCAGCTGAACCTGGGCGCCCACTGAAAATAACCCCGAAAAATCACGAACACCGGACGATTGCTCCCACACCGAAAGTTCCAGCCAGTCAAGCTCTTGCTGCTCCTCACCGGCCACTGGCAGCGCATCTACAGCACCACAGATATCGGGGCTCCGAGCTTTCCCTGACCAATAGGGCTTCGATGTTTACCACCAGCTGAACCTGGGCGCCCACTGAAATAAAACCCCGAAAAATCACAAACGTCGGACGATTCCTCCCACACAGAAAGTGCCAGCAACTCAAGCTCTTGCTGTTCCTCACCAGACTTTGGCAGTGCATCTACAGCACCACAGACATCACGGCTCCGGGCTTTCCCTGACCAACAGGGCTTCGACGTTTACCACCAGCTGCACCTGTGCGCCCACTGAAAAAAACCCCGAAAAATCACAAACGTCGGACGATTGCTCCCACACCAAAAGTGCCAGCCAGTCAAGCTCTTGCTGCTCCTCACCGGCCATTGGCAGCGCATCTACAGCACCACAGACATCGTGGCTCCGGGCTTTCCCTGACCAACAGGCCTTCGACATTTACCGCCAGCTGCACCTGGTTGCCCAGTGAAAAAAAACCCTGAAAAATGACGAACGTCGGACGATTGCTCCCACAGCAAAAGTGCCAGCCAGTCAAGCTCTTGCTGCTCCTCACCGGACAGTGGCAGTGCATCTACAGCACCACAGACATCGGGGCTCCGGGCTTTCCCTGACGAACAGGGCTTCGACGTTTACCACTCGCTGAACCTGGGCTCCCACTGAAAAGAACACCGAAAAGTCACGAACGTCGGACGATTGCTCTCACACGAAAAGTGCCAGACAGTCAAGCTCTTGCTGCTGCTCACCGGCCATTGCCAGCCCATCTACAGCACCACAGACATCGTGGCTCCGGGCTTTCCCTGACCAAAGGGGCTTCGAAGTTTACCACCAGCTGCACCTGGGCGCCCACTGAAATAAAACCCCGAAAAATCACGAACGTCGGACGACTGCTCCCACACCCAAAGTGCCAGCCAGTCAAGCTCTTGCTGCTCCTCACCGGACAGTGGCAGTGCATCTACAACACCACAGACATCGGGGCTCCGGGCTTTCCCTGACCAACAGGGCTTCGACGTTTACCACTCGCTGAACCTGGGCTCCCACTGAAAATAACCCCGAAAAATCACGAACGTCGGACGATTGCTCCCACACCAAAAGTGCCAGCCAGTCAAGCTCATGCTGCTTCTAACCAGCCATTCCCAGCGCATCTACAGCGCCACAGACATCGGGGCTCCGGGCTTTCCCTGACCAACAGGGCTTCGACGTTTACCACCAGCTGCAGCTGGGCGCCCACTGAAATAAAACCCCGAAAAATCACGAACGTCGGACGATTGCTCCCACAACGAAAGTGCCAGCAACTCAAGCTCTTGCTGCTCCTCACCGGCCATTCCCAGCGCATCTACAGCACCACAGACATCGGGGCTCCGGGCTTTCCCTGACCAACAGGGCTTCGACGTTTACCACCAGCTGCACATGGGCGCCCACTAAAAAAAAAAAACGAAATATCACGAACATCAGACGATTCCTGCCACACCTTAAATGCCAGCCAGTCAAGCTCATGCTGCTTCTCACCAGCCGTTCCCAGCGCATCTACAGCACCACAGACATCGGGGCTCCGGGCTTTCCCTGACCAACAGGGCTTCGACGTTTACCACCAGCTGCACCTGGGCGCCCACTGAAATAAAACCCCGAAAAATCACGAACGTCGGACAATTGCTCCCACACCGAAAGTGCCAGACAGTCAACCTCTAGCTGCTCCTCACCGGGCATTACCAGCGCATCTACAGCACCACAGACATCGGGGCTCCGGGCTTTCCCTGACCAACAGGCCTTCGACATTTACCACCAGCTGAACCTGGGCGCCCACTGAAAAGAACCCCGAAAAATCACGAACGTCGGACGATTGCTCCCACACCGAAACTGCCAGCCAGTCAAGCTGTAGGTGCTCCTCACCTTCCATTCCCAGCGCATCTACAGCACCACAGACATCGGGGCTCCGGGCGTTCCCTGACCAACAGGGCTTAGAAGTTTATTACCAGCTGAACCTAGGCGCCCACTGGAAAAAAAATCCCCAAATATCATGAACGTCGGACGATTGCTCTCACACCAAAAGTGCCAGCAACTCAAGCTCTTGCTACCCCTCACCGGCCATTCCCAGCGCATCTACAGCACCACAGACATCGGGGCTCCGGGCTTTCCCTGACGAACAGGGCTTCGACGTTTACCACCAGCTGCACCTGGGCTCCCACTGAAATAAAACCCCGAAAAATCACGAACGTCGGACGATTGCTCCCACACCAAAAGTGCCAGCAACTCAAGCTCTTGCTACCCCTCACCGGCCATTCCCAGCGCATCTACAGCACCACAGACATCGGGGATCCGGGCTTTCCCTGACCAACAGGGCTTCGACGTTTACCACCAGTTGCACCTGGGCACCCACTGAAAAAAAAAACCCCCAAAATCACAAACATCAGACGATTGCTCCCACACCGAAAGTGCCAGCCAGTCAAGCTCTTTGTGCTCCTCACCGGCCATTGGCGGCGCATCTACAGCACCACAGACATCGGGGCTCCGGGCTTTCCCTGACCAACAGGGCTTTGACGTTATACCACCCGCTGCACCTCGGCACCCACTGAAAAAAATAAACGAAAAATCATGAACATCGGACGATTGCTCCCACACCGAAAGTGCCAGCAACACAAGCTCTTCCTGCTCCTGACCGCCCATTCCCAGCGCATCTAGAGCACCACAGACATCGCGGCTCCTGGCTTTCCCTGACCAACAGGCCTTTGACATTTACCACCAGCTGCACCTGGTTGCCCACTGAAAAAAAACCCTGAAAAATCAAAAACGTCGGACGATTGCTCCCACACCAAAAGTGCCAGACAGTCAAGCTCTTGCTGCTCCTCACCTCCCATTGGCAGCGCATGTACAGCACCACAGACATCACGGCTCCGGGCTTTCCCTGACCAACAGGGCTTCGACGTTTACCACTAGCTAAACCTGGGCTCCCACTAAAAAAAAATCCCGAAAAATCAAAAACGTCCGACGATTCCTGCCACACCGAAAGTGCCAGCCTATCAAGCTCTTGCTGCTCGTCCCCGGCCATTGGCAGCACATCTACAGCACCAAAGACATCGCGGCTCCGGGCTTTCCCTGACCAACAGGGCTTCGATGTTTACCACCAGCTGCAAATGGGCGCCCACTGAAATAAAACCCCGAAAAATAACAAACGTCGGACGATTCCTCCCACACCAAAAGTGCCAGACAGTCAAGCTCTTGCTGCTACTCACCGGACTTTGGCAGTGCATCTACAGCACCACAGATATCGGTGTTCTGCGCTTTCCCTGACCAACAGGGCTTCGACGTTTACCACCAGCCGCACCTGGGCGCCCACTGAAAAAAATAAATGAAAAATCACGAACGTCGGACGATTGCTCCCACACCGAAAGTGCCAGCCAGTCAAGCTCTTGCTGCTCCTCACCGGCCATTGGCAGCGCATCTACAGCACCACAGACATCGGGGCTCCGAGCTTTCCCTGACCAACAGGGCTTCGACGTTTACCACCAGCTGCACCTGGGCGCCCACTGAAAAAAACCCCTAAAAATCAGGAACATCGGACGATTGCTCCCACATTGAAAGTGCCAGCAACACAAGCTCTTGCTGCTGCTCACTGCCCATACCCAGCGCATCTACAGCACCACAGACATCGGGGCTCCGGGCTTTCCATGACAAACAGGGCTTAGACGTTTACCAGCAGCTGCACCTGGGCACCCACTGAAAAAAAACCTTGAAAAATCACGAAGATGGGACGATTTCTCCCACACCGAAAGTGCCAGCCAGTCAGGCTCTTGCTGCTAATCACCGCCCATTCCCAGCGCATCTACAGCACCACAGACATTTGGGCTCCGGACTTTCCCTGACTAACAGCACTTCGACGTTTACCACCAGCTGAACATGGGTGCCCATTAAAAAAAAAACCCGAAAAAAACACAAACGTCGGACGATTGCTCCCACACCGAAAGTGCCAGCCAGTCAAGCTCTTGCTGCTCCTCACCGGCCATTGGAAGCGCATCTACAGCACCACAGACATCGGGGCTCCGAGCTTTCCCTGACCAACAGGGCTTCGACATTTACCACCAGCTGCACCTGGGCTCCCACTGAAATAAAACCCCGAAAAATCACGAACGTCGGACGATTCCTCCCACACCGAAAGTGCCAGCAACTCAAGCTCTTGCTGCTCCTCACCTCCCATTCCCAGCGCATCTACAGCACCACAGACATCGGGGTTCTGCGCTTTCCCTGACCAACAGGGCTTCGACGTTTACCACCAGCTGAAATTGGGCGCCCGCTGAAAAAAATAAAAGAAAAATCACGAACGTCGGACGATTCCTCCCACAGCAAAAGTGCCAGCCAGTCAAGCTCTTGCTGCTCCTCCCCAGCCATTCCCAGCACATCTACAGCGCCACAGACATCGCGGCTCCGGGCTTTCCCTGACCAACAGGGCTTCGACGTTTACCACCAGCTGCACCTGGTTGCCCACTGAAAAAAAAACCCTGAAAAATCAAAAACGTCGGACGATTGATCCCACACCGAAAGTGCCAGCCAGTCAAGCTCTTGCTGTTCCTCACCGGCCATTGGCAGCGCATCTACAGCACCACAGACATCGGGGCTCCGGGCTTTCCCTGACCAACAGGGCTTCGACTTTTACCATCAGCTGCACCTGGGCGCCCACTGAAAAGAACCCCGAAAAATCACGAACATCGGACGATTGCTCCCACACCGAAAATGCCAGCAACTCAAGCTCTTGCTGCTCCTCACCGGCCACTGGAAGCGCATCTACAGCACCACAGACATCGCGGCTCCGGGCTTTCCCTGAAGAACCGGGCTTCGACATTTACCACCAGCTGCACCTGGGTGCCCACTGAAAAAAAAACTCCGAAAAATCACGAACGTCGGACGATTGCTCCCACACCAAAAGTGCCAGCCAGTCAAGCTCATGCTGCTTCCAACCAGCCATTCCCAGCGCATCTACAGCGCCACAGACATCGGGGCTCCGGGCTTTCCCTGACGAACCGGGCTTCGACATTTACCACCAGCTGCACCTGGGTGCCCACTGAAAAAAAAACCCCGAAAAATCACGAACGTCGGACGATTGCTCCCACACCAAAAGTGCCAGCCAGTCAAGCTCTTGCTGCTCCTCACCGGAATTTGGCAGCCCATCTACAGCACCACAGACATCGGGGCTCCGGGCTTTCCCTGACCAACAGGGCTTCGACGTTTACCACCCGCTGCACCTGGGCGCCCACTAAAAAAAATAAACGAAATATCACGAACATCAGAGTATTCCTGCCACACCTTAAATGCCAGCCAGTCAAGCTCATGCTGCTTCTCACCAGCCATTCCCAGCGCATCTACAGCACCACAGACATCGGGGCTCCGGGCTTTCCCTGACCAACAGGGCTTCGAAGTTTACCACCAGCTGCACCTGGGCGCCAACTGAAATAAAACCCCGAAAAATCACGAACGTCGGACAATTGCTCCCACACCGAAAGTGCCAGACAGTCAACCTCTAGCTGCTCCTCACCGGGCATTCCCAGCGCATCTACAGCACCACAGACATCGGGGCTCCGGGCTTTCCCTGACCAACAGGGCTTCGACATTTACCACCAGCTGCACCTGGTTATCCACTGAAAAAAAAACCCTAAAAAATCAAAAACGTCGGACAATTGCTCCCACACCAAAAGTGCCAGCCAGTCAAGCTCTTGCTGCTCCTCACCGGCCATTCCCAGCGCATCTACAGCACCACAGACATCAGGGCTCTGGACTTTCCCTGACGAACAGGGCTTCGACGTTTACCACCCGCTGCACCTGGGCTCCCACTGAAAAGAACCCCCGAAAAATCACGAACATCGGACGATTGCTCCCACACCAAAAGTGCCAGCCAGTCAAGCTCTTGCTGCTCCTCCCCGGCCATTGGCAGCGCATCTGCAGCACCACAGATATCGGGGCTCCGAGCTTTCCCTGACCAAGAGGGCTTCGACGTTTACCACCAGCTGAACCTGGGCGCCCAGTGAATAAAAATCCCCAAAAATCACAAACGTCCGACGATTGCTCCCACACCCAACGTGCCAGACAGTCAAGCTCTTGCTGCTCCTCACCAGCCATTCCCAGCGCATCTACAGCACCACAGACATCGGGGCTCCGGGCATTCCCTGACCAACAGGGCTTCAACATTTACCACCAGCTGCACCTGGGCGCCCACTGAAATAAAACCCCGAAAAATCACGAACGTCGGACGATTGCACCCACACAGAAAGTGCCAGCCAGTCAAGCTCATGCTGCTCCTCACCTCCCATTCCCAGCGCATCTACAGCACCACAGACATCGGGGCTCCGGGCTTTCCCTGACGAACACGGCTTCGACGTTTACCACCAGCTGAACCTGGGCGCCCACTGAAAGTAAAACCCCGAAAAATCACGAACGTCGGACGATTGCTCCCACACCAAAAGTGCCAGCAACTCAAGCTCTGGCTGCTCCTCACCGGCCATTGCCAGCGCATCTACAGCACCACAGACATCGGGGCTCCGGGCTTTCCCTGACCAACAGGGCTTCGACGTTTACCACCAGCTGAACCTGGGCGCCCAGTGAATAAAAATCCCCAAAAATCACAAACGTCCGACGATTGCTCCCACACCCAACGTGCCAGACAGTCAAGCTCTTGCTGCTCCTCACCAGCCATTGCCAGCGCATCTACAGCACCACAGAGATCGGGGCTCCAGGCATTCCCTGACCAACAGGGCTTCGACGTTTACCACCAGCTGCACCTGGGCTCCCACTGAAATAAAACCCCGAAAAATCACGAACGTCGGACGATTGCTCCCACACCAAAAGTGCCAGCAACTCAAACTCTTGCTGCTCCTCACCGGAGTTTGGCAGTGCATCTACAGCACCACAGACATCGGGGTTCTGCGCTTTCCCTGACCAACAGGGCTTCGACGTTTACCACCAGCTGAACCTGGGCGCCCGCTGAAAAAAATAAAAGAAAAATCACGAACGTCGGACGATTGCTCCCACAGCAAAAGTGCCAGCCAGTCAAGCTCTTGCTGCTCCTCCCCGGCCACTGGCAGCGCATCTACAGCACCACAGACATCGGGGCTCCGAGCTTTCCCTGACCAACAGGGCTTCGACGTTTACCACCAGCTGCACCTGGGCGCCCACTGAAATAAAACCCCGAAAAATCACAAACGTCGGACGATTCCTCCCCCACAGAAAGTGCCAGCAACTCAAGCTCTTGCTGTTCCTCACCGGACTTTGGCAGTGCATCTACAGCACCACAGACATCGTGGCTCCGGGCTTTCCCTGAACAACAGGCCTTTGATATTTACCACCAGCTGCACCTGGTTGCCCAGTGAAAATAAACCCTGAAAAATGACGAACGTCGGACGATTGCTCCCACACCAAAAGTGCCAGCCAGTCAAGCTCATGCTGCTCCTCACCGGACAGTGGCAGCGCATCTACAGCACCACAGACATCGGGGCTCCGGGCATTCCCTGACGAACAGGGCTTCGACGTTTACCACTCGCTGCACCTGGGCTCCCACTGAAAAGAACACCGAAAAATCACGAACGTCGGACGATTGCTCTCACACCAAAAGTGCCAGACAGTCAAGCTCTTGCTGCTGCTCACCGGCCATTGCCAGCCCATCTACAGCACGACAGACATCGGGGCTCCGGGCTTTCCCTGACCAACAGGGCTTCGACGTTTACCACCAGCTGCACCTGGGCGCCCACTGGAAAAAATAAACGAAATATCACGAACATCAGACGAGTGCTCCCACACCGAAAGTGCCAGCCAGTCAAGCTCATGCTGCTTCTCACCAGCAATTCCCAGCGCATCTACAGCACCACAGACATCGGGGCTCCGGGCTTTCCCTGACCAACAGGGCTTCGACGTTTACCACCCGCTGCAGCTGGGCGCCCACTGAAATAAAACCCCGAAAAATCATGAACGTCGGACGATTGCTCCCACAACAAAAGTGCCAGCAGTCAAGCTCTTGCTGCTCCTCACCAGCCATTGGAGGCGCATCTACAGCACCACAGACATCGGGGCTCCGGGCATTCCCTGACCAACAGGGCTTCGACATTTACCACCAGCTGCACCTGGGCGCCCACTGAAAGTAAAACCGCGAAGAATCACGAACGTCGGACGATTGCTCCCACACCGAAAGTGCCAGCCAGTCAAGCTCTTGCTGCTCCTCACCGGCCATTGGCAGCGCATCTACAGCACCACAGACATCGGGGCTCCGGGCTTTCCCTGACGAACAGGGCTTCAACGTTTACCACCAGCTGCACCTGGGCTCCCACTGAAATAAAACCCCGAAAAATCACGAACGTCGGACGATTGCTCCCACACCAAAAGTGCCAGCAACTCAAGCTCTTGCTACCCCTCACCGGCCATTCCCAGCGCATCTACAGCACCACAGACATCGGGGCTCCGGGCTTTCCCTGACCAACAGGGCTTCGACGTTTACCACCAGTTGCACCTGGGCACCCACTGAAAAAAAAAAACCCCCAAAATCACAAACATCAGATGATTGCTCCCACACCGAAAGTGCCAGCCAGTCAAGCTCTTTGTGCTCCTCACCGGTCATTGGCGGCGCATCTACAGCACCACAGACATCGGGGCTCCGGGCTTTCCCTGACCAACAGGGCTTCGACGTTTACCACCAGCTGCACCTGGGCGCCCACTGAAAAAACTAAACGAAAAATCACGAACATCGGACGATTGCTCCCACACCGAAAGTGCCAGCCAGTCAAGCTCTTGCTGCTCCTCACCGGCCATTCCCAGTGCATCTACAGCACCACAGACATCGGGGCTCCGGGCTTTCCCTGACCAACAGGGCTTCGACGTTTACCACCCGCTGCACCTGGGCGCCCACTGAAAAAAAACCCCGAAAAATCACAAATGTCGGACGATTCCTGCCACACCGAAAGTGCCAGCAACTCAAGCTCTTGCTGCTCCTCACCTCCCATTCCCAGCGCATCTACAGCACCACAGACATCGGGGCTCTGGGCTTTCCCAGACAAACAGGGCTTCGACATTTACCACCAGCTGCACCTGGGCTCCCACTGAAAAGAACCCCGAAAAATCACAAACGTCGGACGATTGCTCCCACACGAAAAGTGCCAGCCAGTCAAGCTCTTGCTGCTCCTCACCGGCCATTGGCAGTGCATCTACAGCACCACAGACATCGGGCCTCCGGGCTTTCCCTGACCAACAGGGCTTAGAATTTTACCACCAGCTGAACCTGGGCGCCCAGTGAATAAAAATCCCCAAAAATCACAAACGTCCGACGATTGCTCCCACACCAAAAGTGCCAGCAACACAAGCTCTTGCTGCTCCTCACCGGACTTTGGCAGCGCATCTACAGCACTACAGACATCGGGGCTCCGGGCTTTCCCTGACCAACAGGGCTTCGACGTTTACCACCAGCTGCACCTGGTTACGCACTGAAAAAAAACCCTGAAACATCAAAAACGTCGGACGATTGCTCCCACACCGAAAGTGCCAGCCTGTCAAGCTCTTGCTGCTCCTCACCAGCCATTCCCAGCGCATCTACAGCACCACAGACATCGGGGCTCCGGGCTTTCGCTGACCAACAGGGCTTCGACGTTTACCACCAGCTGCAGCTGGGCGCACACTGAAAAAAAACCCTGAAACATCAAAAACGTCGGACGATTGCTCCCACACCGAAAGTGCCAGCCTGTCAAGCTCTTGCTGCTCCTCACCAGCCATTCCCAGCGCATCTACAGCACCACAGACATCGGGGCTCCGGGCCTTCCCTGACCAACAGGGCTTCGACGTTTACCACCAGCTGCACCTGGGCACCCACTGAAAAAAAACCCTGAAAAATCAAAAACGTCGGACGATTGCTCCCACACCGAAAGTACCAGCAACACAAGCTCTTGCTGCTCCTCACGGGCCATTCCCAGCGCATCTACAGCACAACAGACATCGGGGCTCCGGGCTTTCCCTGACCAACAGGGCTTAGACGTTTACCACCAGCTGAACCGGGGCGCCCAGTGAAATAAAACCCCGAAAAATCACGAACGTCGGACGATTGCTCCCACACCGAAAGTGCCAGCAACATAAGCTCTTGCTTCTCCTCACCGGCCATTCCCAGCGCATCTACAGCACCACAGACATCGGGGCTCCGGGCTTTCCCTGACCAACAGGGCTTCGACATTTACCACCAGCTGCACCTGGGCGCCCACTGAAATAAAACCCCGAAAAATCACGAACGTCCGACGATTGCTCGCACACCCAAAGTGCCAGCCAGTCAAGCTCTTGCTGCTCCTCACCGGCCATAGGCAGCACATCTACAGCAGCACAGACATCGGGGCTCCGGGCTTTCCCTGACCAACAGGGCTTCAACGTTTACCACCAGCTGAACCTGGGCGCCCAGTGAATAAAAATCCCCAAAAATCACAAACGTCCTAAGATTGCTCCCACACCGAAAGTGCCAGACAGTCAAGCTCTTGCTGTTCCTCACCGTCCATTGGCAGCGCATCTACAGCACCACAGACATCGGGGCTCCGGGATTTACCTGACCAACAGGGCTTCGACATTTACCACCAGCTGCACCTGGGCGCCCACTGAAATAAAACCCCGAAAAATCACGAACGTCGGACGATTGCTCCCACACTGAAAGTTCCAGCAACTCAAGCTCTTGCTGCTACTCACCTCCCATTCCCAGCGCATCTACAGCACCACAGACATCGGGGCTCCGGGCTTTCCCTGACCAACTGGGCTTCGACGTTTACCACCAGCTGAACCTGGGCCCCCACTGAAATAAAACCCCCAAAAATCATGAACGTCGGACGATTGATCGCACACCGAAAGTGCCAGCCAGTCAAGCTCTTGCTGCTCCTCACCGGCCATTGCCAGCCCATCTACAGCCCCACAGACATCGGGGCTCCGGGCTTTCCCTGATGAACAGGGCTTCGACGTTTACCACCCACTGCACCTGGGCGCCCACTGAAAAAAATAAACGAAAAATCACAAACGTCGGACAATTGCTCCCACACCGAAAGTGCCAGCCAGTCAAGCTCTTGCTGCTACTCACCTCCCATTCCCAGCGCATCTACAGCACCACAGACATCGGGGCTCCGGGCTTTCCCTGACCAACAGGGCTTCGACATTTACCACCAGCTGCACCTGGGCGCCCACTGAAATAAAACCCCGAAAAATAACAAACGTCGGACGATTGCTCCCACACCGAAAGTGCCAGCCAGTCAAGCTCTTGCTGCTCCTCACCGGCCATTGGCAGCGCATCTACAGCACCACAGACATCGGGGCTCCGGGCTTTCCCTGACCAAGAGGCCTTCGACGTTTACCACCAGCTGCACCTGGGCTCCCACTAAAAAAAAACCCCGAATAATCACAAACATCGGACGATTGCTCCCACACCAAAAGTGCCAGCCAGTCAAGCTCTTGCTGCTCCTCACCGGCCATTGGCAGCGCATCTACAGCACCACAGACATCGGGGCTCCGAGCTTTCCCTGACCAACAGGGCTTCGACGTTTACCACTCGCTGAACCTGGGCACCCACTGAAAGTAAAACCCCGAAAAATCACGAACGTCGGACGATTGCTCCCACACCGAAAGTGCCAGCCTGTCAAGCTCTTGCTGCTCCTCACCGGCCATTGGCCGCGCATCTACAGCACGACAGACATCGGGGCTCCGGGCTTTCCCTGACCAACAGGGCTCAGAAGTTTACCACCAGCTGAACCTGGGCGCCCACTGAAAAAAAACCCTGAAAAATTAAAAACGACGGACGATTGCTCCCACACCGAAAGTGCCAGCCAGTCAAGCTCTTGCTGCTCCTCACCGGCCATTGGCAGCGCATGTACAGCACCACAGACATCGGGGCTCCGGGCTTTCCCTGACCAACAGGCCTTCGACATTTACCATCAGCTGCACCTGGGCGCCCACTGAAAAAAATAACGAAATATCACGAACATCAGACGATTGCTCCCACACCAAAAGTGCCAGCAACTCAAGCTCATGCTGCTTCTCACCGGACTTTGGCAGTGCATCTACAGCACCACAGACATCGCGGCTCCGGGCTTTCCCTGACCAACAGGGCTTCGACGTTTACCACCAGGTGCACCTGCGCTCCCACTGAAAAAAAACCCCGAAAAATCACGAACGTCGGACGATTACTCCCACACCGAAAGTGCCAGCAACTCAAGCTCATGCTGCTTCTCACCGGACTTTGGCAGTGCATCTACAGCACCACAGACATCGGGGCTCCGGGCTTTCCCTGACCAACAGGGCTTCGATGTTTACCACCAGCTGCACCTGGGCGCCCAATGAAAAAAAACCCCGAAAAATCACAAACGTTGGACGATTCCTGCCACACCTTAAATGCCAGCCTGTCAAGCTCTTGCTGCTCCTCACCGCCCATTCCCAGCGCATCTACAGCACCACAGACATCAGGGCTCTGGACTTTCCCTGACGATCAGGGCTTCGACGTTTACCACCAGCTGAACCTGGGCGCCCACTGAAAAGAACCCCGAAAAATCACGAACGTCGGACAATTGCTCCCACACCAAAAGTGCCAGCAACACAAGCTCTTGCTGCTCCTCAGCGGCCATGGGCAGCGCATCTACAGCGCCACAGACATCGGGGCTCCGGGCTTTCCCTGACCAACAGGGCTTTGACTGTTACCACCAGCTGCAGCTGGGCTCCCACTGAAAAAAAACCCCGAATAATCACAAACGTCGGACGATTGCTCCCACACCCAAAGTGCCAGCCAGTCAAGCTCTTGCTGCTCCTCACCGGCCATTCCCAGCGCATCTACAGCACCACAGACATCGGGGCTCTACGCTTTCCCTGACCAAATGGGCTTCGACGTTTACCACCCGCTGCACCTGGGCGCCCACTGAAATAAAACCCCGAAAAATCACGAACGTCGGACAATTGCTCCCACACCGAAAGTGCCAGCAACTCAAGCTCTTGCTGCTACTCACCGGACTTTGGCAGTGCATCTACAGCACCACAGACATCGGGGTTCTCCGCTTTCCCTGAACAACAGGGCTTCGACGTTTACCACCAGCTGCACCTGGGCGCCCACTGAAAAAAATAAATGAAAAATCACGAACGTCGGACGATTGCTCCCACACCAAAAGTGCCAGCCAGTCAAGCTCTTGCTGCTACTCACCTCCCATTCCCAGCGCATCTACAGCACCACAGACATCAGGGCTCTGGACTTTCCGTGACGATCAGGGCTTCGACGTTTACCACCAGCTGCACCTGGGCTCCCACTGAAAAGAACCCCGAAAAATCACGAACGTCGGACGATTGCTCCCACACCGAAAGTGCCAGCAACTCAAGCTCTTGCTGCTACTCACCGGCCATTCCCAGCGCATCTACAGCACTACAGACATCGGGGCTCCGGGCTTTCCCTGACGAACCAGGCTTCGACGTTTACCACCAGCTGCACCTGGGCGCCCACTGAAAAAAATAAACGAAAAATCACGAACATCGGACGATTGCTCCCACACCAAAAGTGCCAGCCAGTCAAGCTCTTGCTGCTCCTCCCCGGCCATTGGCAGCGCATCTACAGCACCACAGATATCGGGGCTCCGGGCTTTCCCTGACAAACAGGGCTTCGACGTTTACCACCAGCTGAACCTGGGCGCCCACTGGAAAAAATAAACGAAATACCACGAACATCAGAAGATGGCTCCCACACCGGAAGTGCCAGCCAGTCAAGCTCATGCTGCTCCTCACCGCCCATTCCCAGCGCATCTACAGCACCACAGACATCGTGGCTCTGGGCTTTCCCTGACCAACAGGACTTCGACGATTACCACCAGCTGCACCTGGGCGCCAACTGAAGTAAAACCCTGAAAAATCACGAACGTCGGACGATTGCTCCCACACCAAAAGTGCCAGCCTGTCAAGCTCTTGCTGCTCCTCACCGCCCATTCCCAGCGCATCTACAGCACCACAGACATCGGGGTTCTGCGCTTTCCCTGAATAACAGGGCTTCGACGTTTACCACCAGCTGCACCTGGGCGCCCACTGAAAAAAATAAACGAAAAATCAGGAACATCGGACGATTGCTCCCACACCAAAAGTGCCAGCCTGTCAAGCTCTTGCTGCCCCTCACCGCCCATTCCCAGCGCATCTACAGCACCACAGACATCGGGGCTCCGGGCTTTCCCTGATGAACAGGGCTTCGACGTTTACCACTCGCTGAACCTGGGCGCCCACTGAAAGTAAAACCCCGAAAAATCACGAACGTCGGACGATTGCTCCCACACCTGAAGTGCCAGCAACTCAAGCTCTTGCTGCTACTCACCGGCCATTGGCAGCGCATCTACAGCACCACAGACATCGGGGCTCCGGGCTTTCCCTGACGAACCGGGCTTCGACATTTACCACCAGCTGCACCTGGGTGCCCCCTGAAAAAAAAACCCCAAAAATCACAAACGTCGGACGATTCCTGCCACACCTTAAATGCCAGCCTGTCAAGCTCTTGCTGCTCCTCACCGGCCATTCCCAGCGCATCTACAACACCGCAGACATTGGGGCTCCGGGCTTTCCCTGACCAACAGGGCTTCGACGTTTACCACCACCTGAACCTGGGCTCCCACTGAAATAAAACCCCGAAAAACCACGAACGTCGGACGATTGCTCCCACACTAAAAGTGCCAGCCAGTCAAGCTCTTGCAGCTACTCACCGGACTTTGGCAGTGCATCTACAGCACCACAGACATCGGGGCTCCGGGCTTTCCCTGAACAACAGGGCTTCAACGTTTACCACCAGCTGCACCTGGTTGCCCACTGAAAAACAACCCTGAAAAATGACGAACGTCGGACGATTGCTCCCACACCACAAGTGCCAGACAGTCAAGCTCTAGCTGCTGAACACCGGCCATTGGCAGTGTATCTACAGCACCACAGACATCGGGGCTCCGGGCTTTCCCTGACCAACAGGGCTTCGACGTTTACCACCAGCTGAACCCGGGCGCCCACTGAAATAAAACCCCGAAAAATCACGAACGTCCGACGATTGCTCCCACACCCAAAGTGCCAGCCAGTCAAGCTCTTGCTGCTCCTCACCGGCCATTCCCAGCGCATCTACAGCACCACAGACATCGGGGCTCCGAGCTTTCCCTGATGAACAGGGCTTCGACGTTTACCACCAGCTGCACCTGGGCGCCCACTGAAAGTAAAACCCCGAAAAATCACGAACATCGGACGATTGCTCCCACAACGAAAGTGCCAGCCTGTCAAGCTCTTGCTGCTCCTCAACGGCCATTGGCAGCGCATCTACAGCACCACAGACATCGCGGCTCCAGGCTTTCCCTGACCAACAGGGCTTCGACGTTTACCACTTGCTGAACCTGTGCTCCCACTGAAAAGAACCCCGAAAAATCACAAACGTCGCACGATTGCTCCCACACTGAAAGTGCCAGCCTGTCAAGCTCTTGCTGCTCCTCACCGGCCATTCCCAGTGCATCTACAGCACCACAGACATCGGGGCTCCGGGCTTTCACTGACCAACACGGCTTCGACATTTACCACCCGCTGCACCTGGGTGCCCACTGGAAAAAACCCAGAAAAATCACGAACATCAGACGATTGCTCCCACACCGAAAGTGCCAGCCAGTCAAGCTCTTGCTGCTCCTCACCGCCCATTCCCAGCGCATCTACAGCACCACAGATATCGGGGCTCCGGGATTTTCCTGACCAACAGGGCTTCGAGATTTACCACCCGCTGAACCTGGGCGTCCACTGAAAAAAAATCCCCAGAAATCACAAACGTCCGACGATTGCTCCCTGTCGTAGTTCAGCCCCGATCAGACCAGACTACGCAGTCTGTCTCTCGTTCCCCCCACCTTCCGAGAGAATACGAGGAGATTATATAAGAAAAACGGCTCAAGGTTTGAGATAAGGACGGGGAGAAATCCTTAAAGTTACCGTCACGGGCAAAACAGACTCGACTTGGGGAAAACTATTCATTTATTTCTAAAATTAGCAGGAGAATGAGACAGGGAACAAGATAACCTCCCCCCACCCCTCCCTCTTCCCGGGCTTAACATTATCTCTCCTACCTTCCCCTCCCGAGCGGCACGGGGGGTTGGAAAAGGGAATGGGGGTCGCTGTCAGTTCATCACGCGTTGTTTTACGCCTCTGTATCATCGTCGGGGGAAGACCTCCTCGCATTCCTCCTCTGCTCCAGCGTGGGGTCCCTCCCACGGGCCACAGTCCTTCGTGAAACTGCTCCGGCGTGGGTCATCTCTTCCACGGGGTGCAGTCCCTCTAGAGCAGCTGTCCCAGCGGGCCCTCCACGGGGCACAGCCTCCTTCAGGCCTCCACCTGCTCCGGCGTGGGGTCCTCCACGGGCTGCAGGTGGATCTCTGCCCCTCCGTGGACCTCCATGGGCTGCAGGGGGACAACCTGCTCCACCATGGTCGTCACCACGAGTTGCAGAGGAATCTTGGCCAGGAGCCGCATTACTCCTCCCCCTCCTCCTTCACTGACCTTGGCGTCTGCAGCCGTTCCTCACAACAGGCTGGCAGACGCCTCTCAGGATCCTTTTTACATCTTATTCACTTCTCATCTCCTCTCCACTTCTTGCAGCCAGGCCGGGCCGAGTTGGGCCCAGTCGGCTGCCCGGCGGGAGGCCAGAGGGTGAGGCCTGCAAGGCCCACGAGGCTCGCGCTTCCCCCTCTCTGCCCCCCGCTCAGCTGCTTCACATCTTCTCCTCCCTCTTTTTCCTGTTTTCCCCTATTTAAATACGTTATCGCAGAGGCGTTATCAGGGGACATTCTGCTACCAATTGGCTTGGCCTTGGCCAGCAGCGGGTCCGCCCTAGGCCCGGCCGAGTCCACTGAACAAAGGGGAGCGACTTCTAGCAGTTTCCTACAGAAGCTGCCACCTTAGGCCCCCCCTCACTAACAAAACCAGAACATTCCACCCCTCGCCTCTGCGAATTACGTATTTAAGTATTATAAATAAAATACACACACATCAACAGAAGAAAATAGAATTCCCCGCACCAAAATCAAAATAATATCCTCACAACACCAACAGTGGGTAGACAATTAACAAACAATTCACCACTTATCCCTTCACCACAATCAGAACATAAATTCCCCATAATCATTTTGCTCTTTTGTCAAGTTCAGTCCCTGTTTTGCCCGTTACTGCTCCCAATTAAACTCAATCCTTACCTCAAATTCCTCGAGCCCCACGTTGGGCGCCAAAATAACTGTCGTAGTTCAGCCCCAACGCGGACCAGACTACGCAGTCTCTCTCTCACTCCCCCCACTCTCTGAGAGAATAGGAGGAGATTTGACAAACAAAAAAAAAACAGGGAAAAAAAAAACCAAACACGCGGGTTGAGATTGAACAAAAAGTAAATTTAACAGTAATGACAGAAGAAAACAAGACAGTGATGGAAAACAAATACAGTACAATAACTCACAACAGAACTCCACATCCAGTCTCTTCCAACTAGCAAGGGCCTCCCTTCAGCACCCTCCTCACTTACATACTGAGCATGATGTCAGATGGAATGGAATAGCCCTTTGGCTAATTTGGGTAAATTAACCCCAGCTGTTAGCTAATTATTGAACTATCCCAGCCATAGGGGCTAACAGCTTCAGTTCTCCACCCAGCTCAGGTAAATATTAACTCTATCCTAGCCAAACCCAGGACACTCCCACACCGAAAGTGCCAGCCTGTCAAGCTCTTGCTGTCCTCACCGGCCATTGGCAGCGCATCTACAGCACGACAGACATCGGGGCTCCGGGCTTTCCCTGACCAACAGGGCTCAGAAGTTTACCACCAGCTGAACCTGGGCGCCCACTGAAAAAAAACCCTGAAAAATTAAAAACGACGGACGATTGCTCCCACACCGAAAGTGCCAGCCAGTCAAGCTCTTGCTGCTGCTCACCGGCCATTGGCAGCGCATGTACAGCACCACAGACATCGGGGCTCCGGGCTTTCCCTGACCAACAGGCCTTCGACGTTTACCATCAGCTGCACCTGGGCGCCCACTGAAAAAAATAACGAAATATCACGAACATCAGACGATTGCTCCCACACCGAAAGTGCCAGCAACTCAAGCTCATGCTGCTTCTCACCGGACTTTGGCAGTGCATCTACAGCACCACAGACATCGCGGCTCCGGGCTTTCCCTGACCAACAGGGCTTCGACGTTTACCACCAGGTGCACCTGCGCTCCCACTGAAAAAAAACCCCGAAAAATCACGAACGTCGGACGATTACTCCCACACCGAAAGTGCCAGCAACTAAAGCTCCTGCTGCTACTCACCGGACATTGGCAGTGCATCTACAGCACCACAGACATCGGGGCTCCGGGCTTTCCCTGACCAACAGGGCTTCGATGTTTACCACCAGCTGCACCTGGGCGCCCACTGAAAAAAAACCCCGAAAAATCACAAACGTTGGACGATTCCTGCCACACCTTAAATGCCAGCCTGTCAAGCTCTTGCTGCTCCTCACCGCCCATTCCCAGCGCATCTACAGCACCACAGACATCAGGGCTCTGGACTTTCCCTGACGATCAGGGCTTCGACGTTTACCACCAGCTGAACCTGGGCGCCCACTGAAAAGAACCCCGAAAAATCACGAACGTCGGACAATTGCTCCCACACCAAAAGTGCCAGCAACACAAGCTCTTGCAGCTCCTCAGCGGCCATGGGCAGCGCATCTACAGCGCCACAGACATCGGGGCTCCGGGCTTTCCCTGACCAACAGGGCTTTGACTGTTACCACCAGCTGCACCTGGGCTCCCACTGAAAAAAAACCCCGAATAATCACAAACGTCGGACGATTGCTCCCACACCCAAAGTGCCAGCCAGTCAAGCTCTTGCTGCTCCTCACCGGCCATTCCCAGCGCATCTACAGCACCACAGACATCGGGGCTCTACGCTTTCCCTGACCAACAGGGCTTCGACGTTTACCACCCGCTGCACCTGGGCGCCCACTGAAATAAAACCCCGAAAAATCACAAACGTCGGACAATTGCTCCCACACCGAAAGTGCCAGCAACTCAAGCTCTTGCTGCTACTCACCGGACTTTGGCAGTGCATCTACAGCACCACAGACATCGGGGTTCTCCGCTTTCCCTGAACAACAGGGCTTCGACGTTTACCACCAGCTGCACCTGGGCGCCCACTGAAAAAAATAAATGAAAAATCACGAACGTCGGACGATTGCTCCCACACCAAAAGTGCCAGCCAGTCAAGCTCTTGCTGCTCCTCACCGGCCATTCCCAGCGCATCTACAGCACCACCGACACCGGGGCTCCGGGCTTTCCCTGACCAACAGGGCTTCGACGTTTACCACCAGCTGCACCTGGGCGCCCACCTAAAAAAAATCCCCAAAAATCACAAATGTCGGACGATTGCTCCCACACCTTAATTGTCATCGGGTCACGCTACTGATACTCCTCATGGGCCATTGCCAGAGCATCTACAGCCCCACAGACATCGGGGCTCCGGGCTTTCCCTGACCATCAGGGCTTAGAAGTTTACCACCAGCAGAACCTGGGCGCCCACTGAAAGTAAAACCCCGAAGAATCACGAACGTCGGACGATTATTCCCACAGCGAAAGTGCCAGCAACTCAAGTTCCTCCTGCTACTCACCGGACTTTGGCAGTGCATCTACAGCACCACAGACATCGGGGCTCCGGGCTTTCCCTGACCAACTGGGCTTCGACGTTTACCACCAGCTGAACCTGGGCGCCCACTGAAAAAAATAAACGAAAAATAACAAACGTCGGACAATTGATCCCACACCGAAAGTGCCAGCCAGTCAAGCTCTTGCAGTTCCTCACCGCCCATTGGCAGCGCATCTACAGCACCACAGACATCGGAGCTCCGGGCTTTCCCTGACCATCAGGGCTTCGACGTTTACCACTCGCTGCACCTGGGCTCCCACTGAAAAAAACCCCGAAAAATCACGAACGTCGGACGATTGCACCCAAACCGAAATTGCCAGCAACACAATCTCTTGCTGCTCCTCACCGGCCATTCCCAGCGCATCTACAGCACCACAGACATCGGGGCTCCGGGCTTTCCCTGACCAACAGGGCTTCGAAGTTTACCACCAGCTGAACCTGGGCGCCCACTGGAAAAAAAACCCAAAAAATCACGAACGTCGGACGATTGTTCCCACATTGAAAGTGCCAGCCAGTCAAGCTCTTGCTGCTCCTCACCGGCCATTCCCAGCGCATCTACAGCACCACAGACATCGGGGCTCCGGGCTTTCCCTGACCAACAGGGCTTCGACGTTTACCACCAGCTGCACCTGGGTGCCGCCTGAAAAAAAAACTCCAACAATCACAAATGTCGGACGATTCCTGCCACACCTTAAATGCCAGCCTGTCAAGCTCTTGCTGCTACTCACCGGACATTCCCAGCGCATCTATAGCACCACAGACATCAGGGCTCTGGAATTTCCCTGACGAACAGGGCTTCGACGTTTACCACCAGCTGCACCTTGGCGCCCACTGAAAAAAAAACCGTAAAAATCACGAACGTCGGACGATTGCTCCCACACCAAAAGTGCCAGCCAGTCAAGCTCTTGCTGCTCCTCACCGGCCATTCCCAGCGCATCTACAGCACCACCGACACCGGGGCTCCGGGCTTTCCCTGACCAACAGGGCTTCGACGTTTACCACCAGCTGCACCTGGGCGCCCACCTAAAAAAAAACCCCAAAAATCACAAATGTCGGACGATTGCTCCCACACCTTAATTGTCATCGGGTCACGCTACTGATACTCCTCATGGGCCATTGCCAGCGCATCTACAGCCCCACAGACATCGGGGCTCCGGGCTTTCCCTGACCATCAGGGCTTAGAAGTTTACCACCAGCAGAACCTGGGCGCCCACTGAAAGTAAAACCCCGAAGAATCACGAACGTCGGACGATTATTCCCACAGCGAAAGTGCCAGCCAGTCAAGCTCTTGCTGCTCCTCACCGGCCATTCCCAGCGCATCTACAGCACCACAGACATCGGGGCTCCGGGCTTTCCCTGACCAACAGGGCTTCGACGTTTACCACCCGCTGCACCTGGGTGCCGCCTGAAAAAAAAACTCCAACAATCACAAATGTCGGACGATTCCTGCCACACCTTAAATGCCAGCCTGTCAAGCTCTTGCTGCTCCTCACCGGACATTCCCAGCGCATCTATAGCACCACAGACATCAGGGCTCTGGAATTTCCCTGACGAACAGGGCTTCGACATTTACCACCAGCTGCACCTGGGCTCCCACTGAAAAAAAAACCGCAAAAATCACGAACGTCGGACGATTGCTCCCACACCGAAAGTGCCAGCCTGTCAAGCTCTTGCTGCTCCTCACCGTCCATTCCCAGCGCATCTACAGCACCACAGGTATCGGGGCTCCGGGCTTTCCCTGACCAACAGGGCTTCGACATTTACCACCAGCTGCACCTGGGCTCCCACTGAAATAAAACCCCAAAAAATCACGAACGTCGGACGATTGCTCCCACACCAAAAGTGCCAGCAACTCAAGCTCTTGCTGCTCCTCACCGGACTTTGGCAGTGCATCTACAGCACCACAGACATCGGGGCTCCGGGATTTCCCTGACCAACAGGGCTTCGACGTTTACCACCAGCTGAACCTGGGCGCCCACTGAAAAAAAACCCCGAAAAATCACGAACGTCGGACGATTGCTCCCACACCAGAAGTGCCAGCCAGTCAAGCTCTTGCTGCTCCTCACCGCCCATTCCCAGCGCATCTACAGCACCAAAGACATCGCGGCTCTGGGCTTTCCCTGACGAACCGGGCTTCGACATTTACCACCAGCTGCACCTGGGTGCCCCCTGAAAAAAAAAACCCAGAAATCACAAATGTCGGACGATTCCTGCCACACCTTAAATGCCAGCCTGTCAAGCTCTTGCTGCTACTCACCGGCCATTCCCAGCGCATCTACAGCACCACAGGTATCGGGGCTCCGGGCTTTCCCTGACCAACAGGGCTTCGACATTTACCACCAGCTGCACCTAGTTGCCCACTGAAAAAAAACCCCGAAAAATCACGAACATCGGACGATTGCTCCCACACCCAAAGTGCCAGCCAGTCAAGCTCTTGCTGCTCCTCACCGCCCATTCCCAGCGCATCTACAGCACCACAGACATCGGGGCTCCGGGCTTTCCCTGACCAACAGGGCTTCGACGTTTACCACCAGCTGCACCTGGGCGCCCACTGAAAAAAACCCCGAAAAATCACAAACGTCGGACTACTGATCCCACACTGAAAGTGCCAGCCAGTCAAGCTCTTGCTGCTCCTCACCGGCCATTCCCAGCGCATCTACAGCACCACAGACATCGGGGCTCCGGGCTTTCCCTGACCAACAGGGCTTCGACGTTTACCACCAGCTGAACCTGGGCGCCCACTGAAAGTAAAACCCCAAAGAATCACGAACGTCGGACGATTGCTCCCACACCGAAAGTGCCAGCAACTCAAGCTCCTGCTGCTCCTCACCGGCCATTCCCAGCGCATCTACAGCACCACAGACATCGGGGCTCCGGGCTTTCCCTGACCAACAGGGCTTCGACATTTACCACCAGCTGCACCTGGGCGCCCACTGAAATAAAACCCCGAAAAATCACGAACGTCGGACGATTGCTCCCACAACGAAAGTGCCAGCCTGTCAAGGTCTTGCTGCTCCTCACCGCCCATTGGCAGCGCATCTACAGCACCACAGACATCGGGGCTCCGGGCTTTCCCTGACCAACAGGGCTTCAACGTTTACCACCAGCTGCACCTGGGCGCCCACTGAAAGTAAAACCCCGAAGAATCACGAACGTCGGACGATTGCTCGCACACCGAAAGTGCCAGCAACTCAAGCTCTTGCTGGTACTCACCGGACTTTGGCAGTGCATCTACAGCACCACAGACATCGGGGCTCCGGGCTTTCCCTGAACAACAGGGCTTCAACGTTTACCACCAGCTGCACCTGGGCGCCCACTGAAAAAAATAAACGAAAAATCACGAACATCGCACGATTGCTCCCACACCGAAAGTGCCAGCAAATCAAGCTCTTGCTGCTCCTCACCGGCCATTCCCAGCGCATCTACAGCACCACAGACATCGCGGCTCCGGGCTTTCCCTGACCAACAGGGCTTCGACATTTACCACCAGCTGCACCTGGTTACACACTGAAAAAAAACCCTGAAAAATCACAAACGTCGGACGATTGCTCCCACACCCAAAGTGCCAGCCAGTCAAGCTCTTGCTGCTCCTCACCGGACTTTGGCAGTGCATCTACAGCACCACAGACATCGGGGCTCCGGGCTTTCCCTGACCAACAGGGCTTCGACGTTTACCACCAGCTGCACCTGGGCTCCCACTGAAAAAAAACCCCGAATAATCACAAACATCGGACTATTGCTCCCACACCAAAAGTGCCAGCCAGTCAAGCTCTTGCTGCTCCTCACCGGCCATTCCCAGCGCATCTACAGCACCACAGACATCGGGGCTCCGGGCTTTCCCTGACCAACTGGGCTTCGACGTTTACCACCCGCTGCACCTGGGCGCCCACTGAAATAAAACCCCGAAAAATCAAAAACGTCGGACGATTGCTCCCACACCGAAAGTGCCAGCCAGTCAAGCTCTTGCTGCTCCTCACCGTCCATTGGCAGCGCATCTACAGCACCACAGACATCGGGGCTCCGGGATTTACCTGACCAACAGGGCTTCGACATTTACCACCAGCTGCACCTGGGCGCCCACTGAAATAAAACCCCGAAAAATCACGAACGTCGGACGATTGCTCCCACACTGAAAGTTCCAGCAACTCAAGCTCTTGCTGCTACTCACCTCCCATTCCCAGCGCATCTACAGCACCACAGACATCGGGGCTCCGGGCTTTCCCTGACCAACTGGGCTTCGACGTTTACCACCAGCTGAACCTGGGCCCCCACTGAAATAAAACCCCGAAAAATCACAAACGTCGGACAATTGCTCCCACACCGAAAGTGCCAGCCAGTCAAGCTCTTGCTGCTCCTCACCGGCCATTGGCAGCGCATCTACAGCACCACAGACATCGGGGCTCCGAGCTTTCCCTGACCAACAGGGCTTCGACGTTTACCACCAGCTGCACCTGGGCTCCCACTAAAAAAAAACCCCGAATAATCACAAACATCGGACGATTGCTCCCACACCAAAAGTGCCAGCCAGTCAAGCTCTTGCTGCTCCTCACCGGCCATTGGCAGCGCATCTACAGCACCACAGACATCGGGGCTCCGAGCTTTCCCTGACCAACAGGGCTTCGACGTTTACCACTCGCTGAACCTGGGCACCCACTGAAAGTAAAACCCCGAAAAATCACGAACGTCGGACGATTGCTCCCACACCGAAAGTGCCAGCCAGTCAAGCTCTTGCTGCTCCTCACCGGCCATTGGCCGCGCATCTACAGCACCACAGACATCGGGGCTCCGGGCTTTCCCTGACCAACAGGCCTTCGACATTTACCATCAGCTGCACCTGGGCGCCCACTGAAAAAAATAACGAAATATCACGAACATCAGACGATTGCTCCCACACCGAAAGTGCCAGCAACTCAAGCTCATGCTGCTTCTCACCGGACTTTGGCAGTGCATCTACAGCACCACAGACATCGCGGCTCCGGGCTTTCCCTGACCAACAGGGCTTCGACGTTTACCACCAGGTGCACCTGCGCTCCCACTGAAAAAAAACCCCGAAAAATCACGAACGTCGGACGATTACTCCCACACCGAAAGTGCCAGCAACTCAAGCTCATGCTGCTTCTCACCGGACTTTGGCAGTGCATCTACAGCACCACAGACATCGGGGCTCCGGGCTTTCCCTGACCAACAGGGCTTCGATGTTTACCACCAGCTGCACCTGGGCGCCCACTGAAAAAAAACCCCGAAAAATCACAAACGTTGGACGATTCCTGCCACACCTTAAAAGCCAGCCTGTCAAGCTCTTGCTGCTCCTCACCGCCTATTCCCAGCGCATCTACAGCACCACAGACATCAGGGCTCTGGACTTTCCCTGACGATCAGGGCTTCGACGTTTACCACCAGCTGAACCTGGGCGCCCACTGAAAAGAACCCCGAAAAATCACGAACGTCAGACAATTGCTCCCACACCAAAAGTGCCAGCAACACAAGCTCTTGCTGCTCCTCAGCGGCCATGGGCAGCGCATCTACAGCGCCACAGACATCGGGGCTCCGGGCTTTCCCTGACCAACAGGGCTTTGACTGTTACCACCAGCTGCACCTGGGCTCCCACTGAAAAAAAACCCCGAATAATCACAAACGTCGGACGATTGCTCCCACACCCAAAGTGCCAGCCAGTCAAGCTCTTGCTGCTCCTCACCGGCCATTCCCAGCGCATCTACAGCACCACAGACATCGGGGCTCTACGCTTTCCCTGACCAACAGGGCTTCGACGTTTACCACCCGCTGCACCTGGGCGCCCACTGAAATAAAACCCCGAAAAATCACGAACGTCGGACAATTGCTCCCACACCGAAAGTGCCAGCAACTCAAGCTCTTGCTGCTACTCACCGGACTTTGGCAGTGCATCTACAGCACCACAGACATCGGGGTTCTCCGCTTTCCCTGAACAACAGGGCTTCGACGTTTACCACCAGCTGCACCTGGGCGCCCACTGAAAAAAATAAATGAAAAATCACGAACGTCGGACGATTGCTCCCACACCAAAAGTGCCAGCCAGTCAAGCTCTTGCTGCTCCTCACCGGCCATTCCCAGCGCATCTACAGTACCACAGACATCAGGGCTCTGGACTTTCCGTGACGATCAGGGCTTCGACGTTTACCACCAGCTGCACCTGGGCTCCCACTGAAAAGAACCCCGAAAAATCACGAACGTCGGACGATTACTCCCACACCGAAAGTGCCAGCAACTCAAGCTCTTGCTGGTACTCACCGGCCATTCCCAGCGCATCTACAGCACCACAGACATCGCGGCTCTGGGCTTTCCCTGACCAACAGGGCTTCGACGTTTACCACCAGCTGAACCTGGGCGCCCACTGAAAAAAATAAACGAAAAATCACGAACATCGGACGATTGCTCCCACACCAAAAGTGCCAGCCAGTCAAGCTCTTGCTGCTCCTCCCCGGCCATTGGCAGCGCATCTACAGCACCACAGATATCGGGGCTCCGGGCTTTCCCTGACAAACAGGGCTTCGACGTTTACCACCAGCTGAACCTGGGCGCCCACTGGAAAAAATAAACGAAATACCACGAACATCAGAAGATTGCTCCCACACCGAAAGTGCCAGCCAGTCAAGCTCATGCTGCTCCTCACCGCCCATTCCCAGCGCATCTACAGCACCACAGACATCGTGGCTCTGGGCTTTCCCTGACCAACAGGACTTCGACGATTACCACCAGCTGCACCTGGGCGCCAACTGAAATAAAACCCTGAAAAATCACGAACGTCGGACGATTGCTCCCACACCAAAAGTGCCAGCCTGTCAAGCTCTTGCTGCTCCTCACCGCCCATTCCCAGCGCATCTACAGCACCACAGACATCGGGGTTCTGCGCTTTCCCTGAATAACAGGGCTTCGACGTTTACCACCAGCTGCACCTGGGCGCCCACTGAAAAAAATAAACGAAAAATCAGGAACATCGGACGATTGCTCCCACACCAAAAGTGCCAGCCTGTCAAGCTCTTGCTGCCCCTCACCGCCCATTCCCAGCGCATCTACAGCACCACAGACATCGGGGCTCCGGGCTTTCCCTGATGAACAGGGCTTCGACGTTTACCACTCGCTGAACCTGGGCACCCACTGAAAGTAAAACCCCGAAAAATCACGAACGTCGGACGATTGCTCCCACACCTGAAGTGCCAGCAACTCAAGCTCTTGCTGCTACTCACCGGCCATTGGCAGCGCATCTACAGCACCACAGACATCGGGGCTCCGGGCTTTCCCTGACGAACCGGGCTTCGACATTTACCACCAGCTGCACCTGGGTGCCCCCTGAAAAAAAAACCCCAAAAATCACAAACGTCGGACGATTCCTGCCACACCTTAGATGCCAGCCTGTCAAGCTCTTGCTGCTCCTCACCGGCCATTCCCAGCGCATCTACAACACCGCAGACATTGGGGCTCCGGGCTTTCCCTGACCAACAGGGCTTCGACGTTTACCACCACCTGAACCTGGGCTCCCACTGAAATAAAACCCTGAAAAACCACGAACGTCGGACGATTGCTCCCACACTAAAAGTGCCAGCCAGTCAAGCTCTTGCAGCTACTCACCGGACTTTGGCAGTGCATCTACAGCACCACAGACATCGGGGCTCCGGGCTTTCCCTGACCAACAGGGCTTCGACGTTTACCACCAGCTGAACCCGGGCGCCCACTGAAATAAAACCCCGAAAAATCACGAACGTCCGACGATTGCTCCCACACCAAAAGTGCCAGCCAGTCAAGCTCTTGCTGCTCCTCACCGGCCATTCCCAGCGCATCTACAGCACCACAGACATCGGGGCTCCGAGCTTTCCCTGATGAACAGGGCTTCGACGTTTACCACCAGCTGCACCTGGGCGCCCACTGAAAGTAAAACCTCGAAAAATCACGAACATCGGACGATTGCTCCCACAACGAAAGTGCCAGCCTGTCAAGCTCTTGCTGCTCCTCAACGGCCATTGGCAGCGCATCTACAGCACCACAGACATCGCGGCTCCAGGCTTTCCCTGACTAACAGGGCTTCGACGTTTACCACCAGCTGCACCTGGTTACGCACTGAAAAAAAACCCTGAAAAATCAAAAACGTCGGACGATTGATCCCACACCGAAAGTGCCAGCAACTCAAGCTCTTGCTGTTCCTCACCGGACAGTGGCAGTGCATCTACAGCACCACAGACATCGGGGCTCCGGGCTTTCCCTGACCAACAGGGCTTCGACGATTACCACTTGCTGAACCTGTGCTCCCACTGAAAAGAACCCCGAAAAATCACAAACGTCGCACGATTGCTCCCACACTGAAAGTGCCAGCCTGTCAAGCTCTTGCTGCTCCTCACCGGCCATTCCCAGTGCATCTACAGCACCACAGACATCGGGGCTCCGGGCTTTCACTGACCAACACGGCTTCGACATTTACCACCCGCTGCACCTGGGTGCCCACTGGAAAAAACCCAGAAAAATCACGAACATCAGACGATTGCTCCCACACCGAAAGTGCCAGCCAGTCAAGCTCTTGCTGCTCCTCACCGCCCATTCCCAGCGCATCTACAGCACCACAGATATCGGGGCTCCGGGATTTTCCTGACCAACAGGGCTTCGAGATTTACCACCCGCTGAACCTGGGCGTCCACTGAAAAAAAATCCCCAGAAATCACAAACGTCCGACGATTGCTCCCTGTCGTAGTTCAGCCCCGATCAGACCAGACTACGCAGTCTGTCTCTCGTTCCCCCCACCTTCCGAGAGAATACGAGGAGATTATATAAGAAAAACGGCTCAAGGTTTGAGATAAGGACGGGGAGAAATCCTTAAAGTTACCGTCACGGGCAAAACAGACTCGACTTGGGGAAAACTATTCATTTATTTCTAAAATTAGCAGGAGAATGAGACAGGGAACAAGATAACCTCCCCCCACCCCTCCCTCTTCCCGGGCTTAACATTATCTCTCCTACCTTCCCCTCCCGAGCGGCACGGGGGGTTGGAAAAGGGAATGGGGGTCGCTGTCAGTTCATCACGCGTTGTTTTACGCCTCTGTATCATCGTCGGGGGAAGACCTCCTCGCATTCCTCCTCTGCTCCAGCGTGGGGTCCCTCCCACGGGCCACAGTCCTTCGTGAAACTGCTCCGGCGTGGGTCATCTCTTCCACGGGGTGCAGTCCCTCTAGAGCAGCTGTCCCAGCGGGCCCTCCACGGGGCACAGCCTCCTTCAGGCCTCCACCTGCTCCGGCGTGGGGTCCTCCACGGGCTGCAGGTGGATCTCTGCCCCTCCGTGGACCTCCATGGGCTGCAGGGGGACAACCTGCTCCACCATGGTCGTCACCACGAGTTGCAGAGGAATCTTGGCCAGGAGCCGCATTACTCCTCCCCCTCCTCCTTCACTGACCTTGGCGTCTGCAGCCGTTCCTCACAACAGGCTGGCAGACGCCTCTCAGGATCCTTTTTACATCTTATTCACTTCTCATCTCCTCTCCACTTCTTGCAGCCAGGCCGGGCCGAGTTGGGCCCAGTCGGCTGCCCGGCGGGAGGCCAGAGGGTGAGGCCTGCAAGGCCCACGAGGCTCGCGCTTCCCCCTCTCTGCCCCCCGCTCAGCTGCTTCACATCTTCTCCTCCCTCTTTTTCCTGTTTTCCCCTATTTAAATACGTTATCGCAGAGGCGTTATCAGGGGACATTCTGCTACCAATTGGCTTGGCCTTGGCCAGCAGCGGGTCCGCCCTAGGCCCGGCCGAGTCCACTGAACAAAGGGGAGCGACTTCTAGCAGTTTCCTACAGAAGCTGCCACCTTAGGCCCCCCCTCACTAACAAAACCAGAACATTCCACCCCTTGCCTCTGCGAATTACGTATTTAAGTATTATAAATAAAATACACACACATCAACAGAAGAAAATAGAATTCCCCGCACCAAAATCAAAATAATATCCTCACAACACCAACAGTGGGTAGACAATTAACAAACAATTCACCACTTATCCCTTCACCACAATCAGAACATAAATTCCCCATAATCATTTTGCTCTTTTGTCAAGTTCAGTCCCTGTTTTGCCCGTTACTGCTCCCAATTAAACTCAATCCTTACCTCAAATTCCTCGAGCCCCACGTTGGGCGCCAAAATAACTGTCGTAGTTCAGCCCCAACGCAGACCAGACTACGCAGTCTCTCTCTCACTCCCCCCACTCTCTGAGAGAATAGGAGGAGATTTGACAAACAAAAAAAAAACAGGGAAAAAAAAAACCAAACACGCGGGTTGAGATTGAACAAAAAGTAAATTTAACAGTAATGACAGAAGAAAACAAGACAGTGATGGAACACAAATACAGTACAATAACTCACAACAGAACTCCACATCCAGTCTCTTCCAACTAGCAAGGGCCTCCCTTCAGCACCCTCCTCACTTACATACTGAGCATGATGTCAGATGGGATGGAATAGCCCTTTGGCTAATTTGGGTAAATTAACCCCAGCTGTTAGCTAATTATTGAACTATCCCAGCCATAGGGGCTAACAGCTTCAGTTCTCCACCCAGCTCAGGTAAATATTAACTCTATCCTAGCCAAACCCAGGACACTCCCACACCGAAAGTGCCAGCCTGTCAAGCTCTTGCTGCTCCTCACCGGCCATTGGCAGCGCATCTACAGCACCACAGACATCGGGGCTCCGGGCTTTCCCTGACCAACAGGGCTCAGAAGTTTACCACCAGCTGAACCTGGGCGCCCACTGAAAAAAAACCCTGAAAAATTAAAAACGACGGACGATTGCTCCCACACCGAAAGTGCCAGCCAGTCAAGCTCTTGCTGCTGCTCACCGGCCATTGGCAGCGCATGTACAGCACCACAGACATCGGGGCTCCGGGCTTTCCCTGACCAACAGGCCTTCGACGTTTACCATCAGCTGCACCTGGGCGCCCACTGAAAAAAATAACGAAATATCACGAACATCAGACGATTGCTCCCACACCGAAAGTGCCAGCAACTCAAGCTCATGCTGCTTCTCACCGGACTTTGGCAGTGCATCTACAGCACCACAGACATCGCGGCTCCGGGCTTTCCCTGACCAACAGGGCTTCGACGTTTACCACCAGGTGCACCTGCGCTCCCACTGAAAAAAAACCCCGAAAAATCACGAACGTCGGACGATTACTCCCACACCGAAAGTGCCAGCAACTAAAGCTCCTGCTGCTACTCACCGGACATTGGCAGTGCATCTACAGCACCACAGACATCGGGGCTCCGGGCTTTCCCTGACCAACAGGGCTTCGATGTTTACCACCAGCTGCACCTGGGCGCCCACTGAAAAAAAACCCCGAAAAATCACAAACGTTGGACGATTCCTGCCACACCTTAAATGCCAGCCTGTCAAGCTCTTGCTGCTCCTCACCGCCCATTCCCAGCGCATCTACAGCACCACAGACATCAGGGCTCTGGACTTTCCCTGACGATCAGGGCTTCGACGTTTACCACCAGCTGAACCTGGGCGCCCACTGAAAAGAACCCCGAAAAATCACGAACGTCGGACAATTGCTCCCACACCAAAAGTGCCAGCAACACAAGCTCTTGCAGCTCCTCAGCGGCCATGGGCAGCGCATCTACAGCGCCACAGACATCGGGGCTCCGGGCTTTCCCTGACCAACAGGGCTTTGACTGTTACCACCAGCTGCACCTGGGCTCCCACTGAAAAAAAACCCCGAATAATCACAAACGTCGGACGATTGCTCCCACACCCAAAGTGCCAGCCAGTCAAGCTCTTGCTGCTCCTCACCGGCCATTCCCAGCGCATCTACAGCACCACAGACATCGGGGCTCTACGCTTTCCCTGACCAACAGGGCTTCGACGTTTACCACCCGCTGCACCTGGGCGCCCACTGAAATAAAACCCCGAAAAATCACAAACGTCGGACAATTGCTCCCACACCGAAAGTGCCAGCAACTCAAGCTCTTGCTGCTACTCACCGGACTTTGGCAGTGCATCTACAGCACCACAGACATCGGGGTTCTCCGCTTTCCCTGAACAACAGGGCTTCGACGTTTACCACCAGCTGCACCTGGGCGCCCACTGAAAAAAATAAATGAAAAATCACGAACGTCGGACGATTGCTCCCACACCAAAAGTGCCAGCCAGTCAAGCTCTTGCTGCTCCTCACCGGCCATTCCCAGCGCATCTACAGCACCACCGACACCGGGGCTCCGGGCTTTCCCTGACCAACAGGGCTTCGACGTTTACCACCAGCTGCACCTGGGCGCCCACCTAAAAAAAATCCCCAAAAATCACAAATGTCGGACGATTGCTCCCACACCTTAATTGTCATCGGGTCACGCTACTGATACTCCTCATGGGCCATTGCCAGAGCATCTACAGCCCCACAGACATCGGGGCTCCGGGCTTTCCCTGACCATCAGGGCTTAGAAGTTTACCACCAGCAGAACCTGGGCGCCCACTGAAAGTAAAACCCCGAAGAATCACGAACGTCGGACGATTATTCCCACAGCGAAAGTGCCAGCAACTCAAGTTCCTCCTGCTACTCACCGGACTTTGGCAGTGCATCTACAGCACCACAGACATCGGGGCTCCGGGCTTTCCCTGACCAACTGGGCTTCGACGTTTACCACCAGCTGAACCTGGGCGCCCACTGAAAAAAATAAACGAAAAATAACAAACGTCGGACAATTGATCCCACACCGAAAGTGCCAGCCAGTCAAGCTCTTGCAGTTCCTCACCGCCCATTGGCAGCGCATCTACAGCACCACAGACATCGGAGCTCCGGGCTTTCCCTGACCATCAGGGCTTCGACGTTTACCACTCGCTGCACCTGGGCTCCCACTGAAAAAAACCCCGAAAAATCACGAACGTCGGACGATTGCACCCAAACCGAAATTGCCAGCAACACAATCTCTTGCTGCTCCTCACCGGCCATTCCCAGCGCATCTACAGCACCACAGACATCGGGGCTCCGGGCTTTCCCTGACCAACAGGGCTTCGAAGTTTACCACCAGCTGAACCTGGGCGCCCACTGGAAAAAAAACCCAAAAAATCACGAACGTCGGACGATTGTTCCCACATTGAAAGTGCCAGCCAGTCAAGCTCTTGCTGCTCCTCACCGGCCATTCCCAGCGCATCTACAGCACCACAGACATCGGGGCTCCGGGCTTTCCCTGACCAACAGGGCTTCGACGTTTACCACCAGCTGCACCTGGGTGCCGCCTGAAAAAAAAACTCCAACAATCACAAATGTCGGACGATTCCTGCCACACCTTAAATGCCAGCCTGTCAAGCTCTTGCTGCTACTCACCGGACATTCCCAGCGCATCTATAGCACCACAGACATCAGGGCTCTGGAATTTCCCTGACGAACAGGGCTTCGACGTTTACCACCAGCTGCACCTTGGCGCCCACTGAAAAAAAAACCGTAAAAATCACGAACGTCGGACGATTGCTCCCACACCGAAAGTGCCAGCCTGTCAAGCTCTTGCTGCTCCTCACCGCCCATTCCCAGCGCATCTACAGCACCACAGACATCGGGGCTCCGGGCTTTCCCTGACCAACAGGGCTTCGACGTTTACCACCAGCTGCACCTGGGCGCCCACTGAAATAAAACCCCGAAAAATCACGAACGTCGGACGATTCCTCCCACACCGAAAGTGCCAGCCAGTCAAGCTCTTGCTGCTCCTCACCGGACTTTGGCAGTGCATCTACAGCACCACAGACATCGGGGTTCTGCGCTTTCCCTGAACAACAGGGCTTCGACGTTTACCACCAGCTGCACCTGGGTGCCCCCTGAAAAAAAAACCCCAAAAATCACAAATGTCAGACGATTCCTGCCACACCTTAAATGCCAGCCTGTCAAGCTCTTGCTGCTCCTCACCGTCCATTCCCAGCGCATCTACAGCACCACAGGTATCGGGGCTCCGAGCTTTCCCTGACCAACAGGGCTTCGACATTTACCACCAGCTGCACCTGGGCTCCCACTGAAATAAAACCCCGAAAAATCACGAACGTCGGACGATTGCTCCCACACCAAAAGTGCCAGCAACTCAAGCTCTTGCTGCTCCTCACCGGACTTTGGCAGTGCATCTACAGCACCACAGACATCGGGGCTCCGGGATTTCCCTGACCAACAGGGCTTCGACGTTTACCACCAGCTGAACCTGGGCGCCCACTGAAAAAAAACCCCGAAAAATCACGAACGTCGGACTATTGCTCCCACACCGAAAGTGCCAGCCAGTCAAGCTCTTGCTGCTCCTCACCGCCCATTCCCAGCGCATCTACAGCACCAAAGACATCGCGGCTCTGGGCTTTCCCTGACGAACCGGGCTTCGACATTTACCACCAGCTGCACCTGGGTGCCCCCTGAAAAAAAAAACCCAGAAATCACAAATGTCGGACGATTCCTGCCACACCTTAAATGCCAGCCTGTCAAGCTCTTGCTGCTACTCACCGGCCATTCCCAGCGCATCTACAGCACCACAGACACCGGGGCTCCGGGCTTTCCCTGACCAACAGGGCTTCGACATTTACCACCAGCTGCACCTAGTTGCCCACTGAAAAAAAACCCTGAAAAATGACTAACGTCGGACTATGGCTCCCACACCAAAAGTGCCAGCCTGTCAAGCTCTTGCTGCTCCTCACCGGACAGTGGCAGTGCATCTACAGCACCACAGACATCGGGGCTCCGGGCTTTCTCTGACCAACAGGGCTTAGAAGTTTACCACCAGCTGAACCTGGTCGCCCACTGAAATAAAACCCCGAAAAATCACGAACATCGGACGATTGCTCCCACACCCAAAGTGCCAGCCAGTCAAGCTCTTGCTGCTCCTCACCGCCCATTCCCAGCGCATCTACAGCACCACAGACATCGGGGCTCCGGGCTTTCCCTGACCAACAGGGCTTCGACGTTTACCACCAGCTGAACCTGGGAGCCCACTGAAAAAAACCACGAAAAATCACAAACGTCGGACTACTGATCCCACACTGAAAGTGCCAGCCAGTCAAGCTCTTGCTGCTCCTCACCGGCCATTCCCAGCGCATCTACAGCACCACAGACATCGGGGCTCTGGGCTTTCCCTGACCAACAGGGCTTCGACGTTTACCACCAGCTGCACCTAGTTGGCCACTGAAAAAAAACCCTGAAAAATCAAAAACGTCGGACGATTGATCCCACACTGAAAGTGCCAGCCAGTCAAGCTCTTGCTGCTCCTCACCGGCCATTGGAGGCGCATCTACAGCACCACAGACATCGGGGCTCCGGGCTTTCCCTGACCAACAGGGCTTCGACGTTTACCACCAGCTGAACCTGGGCGCCCACTGAAAGTAAAACCCCAAAGAATCACGAACGTCGGACGATTGCTCCCACACCGAAAGTGCCAGCAACTCAAGCTCCTGCTGCTCCTCACCGGCCATTCCCAGCGCATCTACAGCACCACAGACATCGGGGCTCCGGGCTTTCCCTGACCAACTGGGCTTCGACGTTTACCACCCGCTGCACCTGGGCGCCCACTGAAAAAAATAAACGAAAAATCACAAACGTCGGACGATTGCTCCCAGACCGAAAGTGCCAGCCAGTCAAGCTCTTGCTGCTCCTCACCGGCCATTGCCAGCCCATCTACAGCACCACAGACATCGCGGCTCCGGGCTTTCCCTGACCAACAGGGCTTCGACATTTACCACCAGCTGCACCTGGGCGCCCACTGAAAGTAAAACCCCGAAGAATCACGAACGTCGGACGATTGCTCGCACACCGAAAGTGCCAGCCAGTCAAGCTCTTGCTGCTCCTCACCGGCCATTCCCAGCGCATCTACAGCACCAAAGACATCGCGGCTCTGGGCTTTCCCTGACGAACCGGGCTTCGACATTTACCACCAGCTGCACCTGGGTGCCCCCTGAAAAAAAAAACCCAGAAATCACAAATGTCGGACGATTCCTGCCACACCTTAAATGCCAGCCTGTCAAGCTCTTGCTGCTACTCACCGGCCATTCCCAGCGCATCTACAGCACCACAGACACCGGGGCTCCGGGCTTTCCCTGACCAACAGGGCTTCGACATTTACCACCAGCTGCACCTAGTTGCCCACTGAAAAAAAACCCTGAAAAATGACTAACGTCGGACTATGGCTCCCACACCAAAAGTGCCAGCCTGTCAAGCTCTTGCTGCTCCTCACCGGACAGTGGCAGTGCATCTACAGCACCACAGACATCGGGGCTCCGGGCTTTCTCTGACCAACAGGGCTTAGAAGTTTACCACCAGCTGAACCTGGTCGCCCACTGAAATAAAACCCCGAAAAATCACGAACATCGGACGATTGCTCCCACACCCAAAGTGCCAGCCAGTCAAGCTCTTGCTGCTCCTCACCGCCCATTCCCAGCGCATCTACAGCACCACAGACATCGGGGCTCCGGGCTTTCCCTGACCAACAGGGCTTCGACGTTTACCACCAGCTGAACCTGGGAGCCCACTGAAAAAAACCACGAAAAATCACAAACGTCGGACTACTGATCCCACACTGAAAGTGCCAGCCAGTCAAGCTCTTGCTGCTCCTCACCGGCCATTCCCAGCGCATCTACAGCACCACAGACATCGGGGCTCTGGGCTTTCCCTGACCAACAGGGCTTCGACGTTTACCACCAGCTGCACCTAGTTGGCCACTGAAAAAAAACCCTGAAAAATCAAAAACGTCGGACGATTGATCCCACACTGAAAGTGCCAGCCAGTCAAGCTCTTGCTGCTCCTCACCGGCCATTGGAGGCGCATCTACAGCACCACAGACATCGGGGCTCCGGGCTTTCCCTGACCAACAGGGCTTCGACGTTTACCACCAGCTGAACCTGGGCGCCCACTGAAAGTAAAACCCCAAAGAATCACGAACGTCGGACGATTGCTCCCACACCGAAAGTGCCAGCAACTCAAGCTCCTGCTGCTCCTCACCGGCCATTCCCAGCGCATCTACAGCACCACAGACATCGGGGCTCCGGGCTTTCCCTGACCAACTGGGCTTCGACGTTTACCACCCGCTGCACCTGGGCGCCCACTGAAAAAAATAAACGAAAAATCACAAACGTCGGACGATTGCTCCCAGACCGAAAGTGCCAGCCAGTCAAGCTCTTGCTGCTCCTCACCGGCCATTGCCAGCCCATCTACAGCACCACAGACATCGCGGCTCCGGGCTTTCCCTGACCAACAGGGCTTCGACATTTACCACCAGCTGCACCTGGGCGCCCACTGAAAGTAAAACCCCGAAGAATCACGAACGTCGGACGATTGCTCGCACACCGAAAGTGCCAGCCAGTCAAGCTCTTGCTGCTCCTTACCGGCCATTGCCAGCCCATCTACAGCACCACAGACATCGGGGCTCCGGGCTTTCCCTGATCAACTGGGCTTCGACATTTACCATCAGCTGCACCTGGGCGCCCACTGAAAGTAAAACCCCGAAAAATCACGAACGTCGGACGATTCCTCCCACACCGAAAGTGCCAGCAACTCAAGCTCTTGCTGGTACTCACCTAACTTTGGCAGTGCATCTACAGCACCACAGACATCGGGGCTCCGGGCTTTCCCTGAACAACAGGGCTTCAACGTTTACCACCAGCTGCACCTGGGCGCCCACTGAAAAAAATAAACGAAAAATCACGAACATCGCACGATTGCTCCCACACCGAAAGTGCCAGCAAATCAAGCTCTTGCTGCTCCTCACCGGCCATTCCCAGCGCATCTACAGCACCACAGACATCGCGGCTCTGGGCTTTCCCTGACCAACAGGGCTTCGACATTTACCACCAGCTGCACCTGGTTACACACTGAAAAAAAACCCTGAAAAATCACAAACGTCGGACGATTGCTCCCACACCGAAAGTGCCAGCAACTCAAGCTCTTGCTGCTCCTCACCGGCCATTGGCAGCGCATCTACAGCACCACAGACATCGCGGCTCTGGGCTTTCCCTGACCAACAGGGCTTCGACATTTACCACCAGCTGCACCTGGTTACACACTGAAAAAAAACCCTGAAAAATCACAAACGTCGGACGATTGCTCCCACACCCAAAGTGCCAGCCAGTCAAGCTCTTGCTGCTCCTCACCGGACTTTGGCAGTGCATCTACAGCACCACAGACATCGGGGCTCCGGGATTTCCCTGACCAACAGGGCTTCGACGTTTACCACCAGCTGCACCTGGGCTCCCACTGAAAAAAAACCCCGAATAATCACAAACATCGGACTATTGCTCCCACACCAAAAGTGCCAGCCAGTCAAGCTCTTGCTGCTCCTCACCGGCCATTCCCAGCGCATCTACAGCACCACAGACATCGGGGCTCCGGGCTTTCCCTGACCAACAGGGCTTCGACGTTCAACCACCCGCTGCACCTGGGCGCCCACGGAAAAAAAACCCCGAAAAATCACGAACGTCGGACGATTCCTCCCACACCGAAAGTGCCAGCAACTCAAGCTCTTGCTGCTACTCACCGGACTTTGGCAGCGCATCTACAGCACCACAGACATCGGGGTTCTGCGCTTTCCCTGACCAACAGGGCTTCAACGTTTACCACCCGCTGCACCTGGGCGCCCACTGAAATAAAACCCCGAAAAATCACGAACGTCCGACGATTGCTCCCACACCCAAAGTGCCAGCAACTCAAGCTCTTGCTGCTACTCACCGGACTTTGGCAGTGCATCTACAGCACCACAGACATCGGGGCTCCGGGCTTTCCCTGACCAACAGGGCTTCGACATTTACCACCAGCTGCACCTGGGCTCCCACTGAAATAAAACCCCGAAAAATCACGAACGTCGGACTATTGCTCCCACACCGAAAGTGCCAGCAACTCAAGCTCTTGCTGCTACTCACCGGACTTTGGGAGTGCATCTACAGCACCACAGACATCGGGGTTCTACGCTTTCCCTGACCAAGAGGGCTTCGACATTTACCATCAGCTGCACCTGGGCGCCCACTGAAAAAAATAAACGAAAAATCATGAACATCGGACGATTGCTCCCACACCGAAAGTGCCAGCCAGTCAAGCTCTTGCTGCTCCTCACCGGCCATTCCCAGCGCATCTACAGCACCACAGACATCGGGGCTCCGGGCTTTCCCTGACCAACAGGGCTTCGACGTTTACCACCAGCTGAACCTGGGCGCCCACTGAAATAAAACCCCCAAAAATCACGAACGTCGGACGATTGTTCCCACATTGAAAGTGCCAGCCAGTCAAGCTCTTGCTGCTCCTCACCGGCCATTCGCAGCGCATCTACAGCACCACAGACATCGGGGCTCTGCGCTTTCCCTGACCAACAGGGCTTCGACGTTTACCACCAGATGAACCTGGGCGCCCACTGAAAAAAATAAACGAAAAATCACGAACATCGGACGATTGCTCCCACACCGAAAGTGCCAGACAGTCAAGCTCTTGCTGCTACTCACCGCCCATTGGCAGGGCATCTACAGCACCACAGACATCGGGGCTCCGAGCTTTCCCTGACCAACAGGGCTTCAACGTTTACCACCAGCGGCACCTGGGCGCCCACTGAAATAAAACCCCGAAAAATCACGAACGTCGGACGATTGCTCCCACACCGAAAGTGCCAGCAACATAAGCTCTTGCTGCTCCCCACCGGCCATTGGCAGCGCATCTACAGCACCACAGACATCGGGGCTCCGGGCTTTCCCTGACCAACAGGCCTTCGACGTTTACCACCAGCTGAACCTGGGCGCCCACTGAAAAAAAACCCTGAAAAATGACGAACGTCGGACGATTGCTCCCACACCAAAAGTGCCAGACAGTCAAGCTCTAGCTGCTGAACACCGGCCATTCCCAGCGCATCTACAGCACCACAGACATCGGGGCTCCGGGCTTTCCCTGACCAACAGGGCTTCGACATTTACCACCAGCTGCACCTGGGCGCCCACTGAAATAAAACCCCCAAAAATCACGAACGTCGGACGATTCCTCCCACACCGAAAGTGCCAGCCAGTCAAGCTCTTGCTGCTCCTCACCGGACTTTGGCAGTGCATCTACAGCACCACAGACATCGGGGCTCCGGGCTTTCCCTGACCAACAGGGCTTCGACGTTTACCACCAGCTGCACCTGGGCGCCCACTGAAAAAAAACCCCGAATAATCACAAACATCGGACGATTGCTCCCACACCAAAAGTGCCAGACAGTCAACCTCTTGCTGCTCCTCACCGGCCATTGGCAGCGCATCTACAGCACCACAGACATCGGGGCTCCGGGCGTTCCCTGACCAACAGGGCTTCGACGTTTACCACCAGCTGCACCTGGGTGCCCACTGAAAAAAACCCCGAAAAATCACGAACGTCGGACGATTGCTCCCACACCAGAAGTGCCAGCCAGTCAAGCTCTTGCTGCTCCTCACCGGCCATTGGCAGCGCATCTACAGCACCACAGACATCGCGGCTCTGGGCTTTCCCTGACCAACAGGCCTTCGACATTTACCACCAGCTGCACCTAGTTGGCCACTGAAAAAAAACCCTGAAAAATCAAAAACGTCGGACAATTGATCCAACACCGAAAGTGCCAGCCTGTCAAGCTCTTGCTGCTCCTCACCGGACTTTGGCAGTGCATCTACAGCACCACAGACATCGGAGCTCCGGGCTTTCCCTGACCAACAGGGCTTCGACGTTTACCACTCGCTGCACCTGGGCTCCCACTGAAAAGAACCCCGAAAAATCACGAACGTCGGACGATTGCTCCCACACCGAAAGTGCCAGCAACACAAGCTCTTTCTGCTCCTCACCGGCCATTCCCAGCGCATCTACAGCACCACAGACATCGGGGCTCCGGGCTTTCCCTGACCAACAGGGCTTCGACGTTTACCACCAGCTGAACCTGGGCGCCCACTGGAAAAAAAACCCGAAAAATCACGAACGTCGGACGATTGTTCCCACATTGAAAGTGCCAGCCAGTCAAGCTCTTGCTGCTCCTCACCGGCCATTCCCAGCGCATCTACAGCACCACAGATATCGGGGTTCTGCGCTTTCCCTGACCAACAGGGCTTCGACGTTTACCACCAGCTGAACCTGGGCGCCCGCTGAAAAAAATAAAAGAAAAATCACGAACATCGGACGATTGCTCCCACACCGAAAGTGCCAGACAGTCAAGCTCTTGCTGCTCCTCACCGGCCATTGGCAGCTCATCTACAGCACCACAGACATCGGGGCTCCGGGCTTTCCCTGACCAACAGGCCTTCGACGTTTACCACCAGCTGAACCTGGGCGCCCACTGAAAGTAAAACCCCGAAAAATCACGAACGTCGGACGATTGCTCCCACACCGAAAGTGCCAGCAACTCAAGCTCTTGCTGCTCCTTACCGGCCATTGCCAGCCCATCTACAGCACCACAGACATCGGGGCTCCGGGCTTTCCCTGATGAACAGGGCTTCGACATTTACCATCAGCTGCACCTGGGCGCCCACTGAAAGTAAAACCCCGAAAAATCACGAACGTCGGACGATTCCTCCCACACCGAAAGTGCCAGCAACTCAAGCTCTTGCTGGTACTCACCGGACTTTGGCAGTGCATCTACAGCACCACAGACATCGGGGCTCTGGGCTTTCCCTGAACAACAGGGCTTCAACGTTTACCACCAGCTGCACCTGGGCGCCCACTGAAAAAAATAAACGAAAAATCACGAACATCGCACGATTGCTCCCACACCGAAAGTGCCAGCAAATCAAGCTCTTGCTGCTCCTCACCGGCCATTCCCAGCGCATCTACAGCACCACAGACATCGGGGCTCCGGGCTTTCCCTGACCAACAGGGCTTCGACATTTACCACCAGCTGCACCTGGTTACACACTGAAAAAAAACCCTGAAAAATCACAAACGCCGGACGATTGCTCCCACACCGAAAGTGCCAGCAACTCAAGCTCTTGCTGCTCCTCACCGGCCACTGGCAGCGCATCTACAGCACCACAGACATCGGGGCTCCGGGCTTTCCCTGACCAACAGGGCTTCGACATTTACCACCAGCTGCACCTGGTCACCCACTGAAATAAAACCCCCAAAAATCACGAACGTCGGACGATTGCTCCCACACCCAAAGTGCCAGCCAGTCAAGCTCTTGCTGCTCCTCACCGGACTTTGGCAGTGCATCTACAGCACCACAGACATCGGGGCTCCGGGCTTTCCCTGACCAACAGGGCTTCGACGTTTACCACCAGCTGCACCTGGGCTCCCACTGAAAAAAAACCCCGAATAATCACAAACATCGGACTATTGCTCCCACACCAAAAGTGCCAGCCAGTCAAGCTCTTGCTGCTCCTCACCGGCCATTCCCAGCGCATCTACAGCACCACAGACATCGGGGCTCCGGGCTTTCCCTGACCAACTGGGCTTCGACGTTTACCACCCGCTGCACCTGGGCGCCCACTGAAAAAAATAAACGAAAAATCACAAACGTCGGACGATTGCTCCCACACCGAAAGTGCCAGCCAGTCAAGCTCTTGCTGCTCCTCACCGGCCATTGCCAGCCCATCTACAGCACCACAGACATCGCGGCTCCGGGCTTTCCCTGACCAACAGGGCTTCGACATTTACCACCAGCTGCACCTGGGCGCCCACTGAAATAAAACCCCGAAAAATCACGAACGTCGGACGATTGCTCCCACAACGAAAGTGCCAGCCTGTCAAGGTCTTGCTGCTCCTCACCGCCCATTGGCAGCGCATCTACAGCACCACAGACATCGGGGCTCCGGGCTTTCCCTGACCAACAGGGCTTCGACATTTACCACCAGCTGCACCTGGGCGCCCACTGAAAGTAAAACCCCGAAGAATCACGAACGTCGGACGATTGCTCGCACACCGAAAGTGCCAGCCAGTCAAGCTCTTGCTGCTCCTTACCGGCCATTGCCAGCCCATCTACAGCACCACAGACATCGGGGCTCCGGGCTTTCCCTGATCAACTGGGCTTCGACATTTACCATCAGCTGCACCTGGGCGCCCACTGAAAGTAAAACCCCGAAAAATCACGAACGTCGGACGATTCCTCCCACACCGAAAGTGCCAGCAACTCAAGCTCTTGCTGGTACTCACCGGACTTTGGCAGTGCATCTACAGCACCACAGACATCGGGGCTCCGGGCTTTCCCTGAACAACAGGGCTTCAACGTTTACCACCAGCTGCACCTGGGCGCCCACTGAAAAAAATAAACGAAAAATCACGAACATCGCACGATTGCTCCCACACCGAAAGTGCCAGCCAGTCAAGCTCTTGCTGCTCCTCACCGGCCATTCCCAGCGCATCTACAGCACCACAGACATCGCGGCTCCGGGCTTTCCCTGACCAACAGGGCTTCGACATTTACCACCAGCTGCACCTGGTTACACACTGAAAAAAAACCCTGAAAAATCACAAACGTCGGACGATTGCTCCCACACCGAAAGTGCCAGCAACTCAAGCTCTTGCTGCTCCTCACCGGCCATTGGCAGCGCAACTACAGCACCACAGACATCGGGGCTCCGGGCTTTCCCTGACCAACAGGGCTTCGACATTTACCACCAGCTGCACCTGGTCACCCACTGAAATAAAACCCCCAAAAATCACGAACGTCGGACGATTGCTCCCACACCCAAAGTGCCAGCCAGTCAAGCTCTTGCTGCTCCTCACCGGACTTTGGCAGTGCATCTACAGCACCACAGACATCGGGGCTCCGGGCTTTCCCTGACCAACAGGGCTTCGACGTTTACCACCAGCTGCACCTGGGCTCCCACTGAAAAAAAACCCCGAATAATCACAAACATCGGACTATTGCTCCCACACCAAAAGTGCCAGCCAGTCAAGCTCTTGCTGCTCCTCACCGGCCATTCCCAGCGCATCTACAGCACCACAGACATCGTGGCTCCGGGCTTTCCCTGACCAACAGGGCTTCGACGTTTACCACCCGCTGCACCTGGGCGCCCACTGAAAAAAAACCCCGAAAAATCACGAACGTCGGACGATTCCTCCCACACCGAAAGTGCCAGCAACTCAAGCTCTTGCTGCTACTCACCGGACTTTGGCAGTGCATCTACAGCACCACAGACATCGGGGTTCTGCGCTTTCCCTGACCAACAGGGCTTCAACGTTTACCACCCGCTGCACCTGGGCGCCCACTGAAATAAAACCCCGAAAAATCACGAACGTCCGACGATTGCTCCCACACCCAAAGTGCCAGCAACTCAAGCTCTTGCTGCTACTCACCGGACTTTGGCAGTGCATCTACAGCACCACAGACATCGGGGCTCCGGGCTTTCCCTGACCAACAGGGCTTCGACATTTACCACCAGCTGCACCTGGGCTCCCACTGAAATAAAACCCCGAAAAATCACGAACGTCGGACTATTGCTCCCACACCGAAAGTGTCAGCAACTCAAGCTCTTGCTGCTACTCACCGGACTTTGGGAGTGCATCTACAGCACCACAGACATCGGGGTTCTACGCTTTCCCTGACCAAGAGGGCTTCGACATTTACCATCAGCTGCACCTGGGCGCCCACTGAAAAAAATAAACGAAAAATCATGAACATCGGACGATTGCTCCCACACCGAAAGTGCCAGCCAGTCAAGCTCTTGCTGCTCCTCACCGGCCATTCCCAGCGCATCTACAGCAGCACAGACATCGGGGCTCCGGGCTTTCCCTGACCAACAGGGCTTCGACGTTTACCACCAGCTGAACCTGGGCGCCCACTGAAATAAAACCCCCAAAAATCACGAACGTCGGACGATTGTTCCCACATTGAAAGTGCCAGCCAGTCAAGCTCTTGCTGCTCCTCACCGGCCATTCGCAGCGCATCTACAGCACCACAGACATCGGGGCTCTGCGCTTTCCCTGACCAACAGGGCTTCGACGTTTACCACCAGCTGCACCTGGGCGCCCACTGAAAAAAATAAACGAAAAATCACGAACATCGGACGATTGCTCCCACACCGAAAGTGCCAGACAGTCAAGCTCTTGCTGCTACTCACCGCCCATTGGCAGGGCATCTACAGCACCACAGACATCGGGGCTCCGAGCTTTCCCTGACCAACAGGGCTTCAACGTTTACCACCAGCGGCACCTGGGCGCCCACTGAAATAAAACCCCGAAAAATCACGAACGTCGGACGATTGCTCCCACACCGAAAGTGCCAGCAACATAAGCTCTTGCTGCTCCCCACCGGCCATTGGCAGCGCAACTACAGCACCACAGACATCGGGGCTCCGGGCTTTCCCTGACCAACAGGCCTTCGACGTTTACCACCAGCTGAACCTGGGCGCCCACTGAAAAAAAACCCTGAAAAATGACGAACGTCGGACGATTGCTCCCACACCAAAAGTGCCAGACAGTCAAGCTCTAGCTGCTGAACACCGGCCATTCCCAGCGCATCTACAGCACCACAGACATCGGGGCTCCGGGCTTTCCCTGACCAACAGGGCTTCGACATTTACCACCAGCTGCACCTGGGCGCCCACTGAAAGTAAAACCCCGAAGAATCACGAACGTCGGACGATTGCTCGCACACCGAAAGTGCCAGCCAGTCAAGCTCTTGCTGCTCCTTACCGGCCATTGCCAGCCCATCTACAGCACCACAGACATCGGGGCTCCGGGCTTTCCCTGATCAACTGGGCTTCGACATTTACCATCAGCTGCACCTGGGCGCCCACTGAAAGTAAAACCCCGAAAAATCACGAACGTCGGACGATTCCTCCCACACCGAAAGTGCCAGCAACTCAAGCTCTTGCTGGTACTCACCGGACTTTGGCAGTGCATCTACAGCACCACAGACATCGGGGCTCCGGGCTTTCCCTGAACAACAGGGCTTCAACGTTTACCACCAGCTGCACCTGGGCGCCCACTGAAAAAAATAAACGAAAAATCACGAACATCGCACGATTGCTCCCACACCGAAAGTGCCAGCAAATCAAGCTCTTGCTGCTCCTCACCGGCCATTCCCAGCGCATCTACAGCACCACAGACATCGCGGCTCCGGGCTTTCCCTGACCAACAGGGCTTCGACATTTACCACCAGCTGCACCTGGTCACCCACTGAAATAAAACCCCCAAAAATCACGAACGTCGGACGATTGCTCCCACACCCAAAGTGCCAGCCAGTCAAGCTCTTGCTGCTCCTCACCGGACTTTGGCAGTGCATCTACAGCACCACAGACATCGGGGCTCCGGGCTTTCCCTGACCAACAGGGCTTCGACGTTTACCACCAGCTGCACCTGGGCTCCCACTGAAAAAAAACCCCGAATAATCACAAACATCGGACTATTGCTCCCACACCAAAAGTGCCAGCCAGTCAAGCTCTTGCTGCTCCTCACCGGCCATTCCCAGCGCATCTACAGCACCACAGACATCGTGGCTCCGGGCTTTCCCTGACCAACAGGGCTTCGACGTTTACCACCCGCTGCACCTGGGCGCCCACGGAAAAAAAACCCCGAAAAATCACGAACGTCGGACGATTCCTCCCACACCGAAAGTGCCAGCAACTCAAGCTCTTGCTGCTACTCACCGGACTTTGGCAGTGCATCTACAGCACCACAGACATCGGGGTTCTGCGCTTTCCCTGACCAACAGGGCTTCAACGTTTACCACCCGCTGCACCTGGGCGCCCACTGAAATAAAACCCCGAAAAATCACGAACGTCCGACGATTGCTCCCACACCCAAAGTGCCAGCAACTCAAGCTCTTGCTGCTACTCACCGGACTTTGGCAGTGCATCTACAGCACCACAGACATCGGGGCTCCGGGCTTTCCCTGACCAACAGGGCTTCGACATTTACCACCAGCTGCACCTGGGCTCCCACTGAAATAAAACCCCGAAAAATCACGAACGTCGGACTATTGCTCCCACACCGAAAGTGCCAGCAACTCAAGCTCTTGCTGCTACTCACCGGACTTTGGGAGTGCATCTACAGCACCACAGACATCGGGGTTCTACGCTTTCCCTGACCAAGAGGGCTTCGACATTTACCATCAGCTGCACCTGGGCGCCCACTGAAAAAAATAAACGAAAAATCATGAACATCGGACGATTGCTCCCACACCGAAAGTGCCAGCCAGTCAAGCTCTTGCTGCTCCTCACCGGCCATTCCCAGCGCATCTACAGCACCACAGACATCGGGGCTCCGGGCTTTCCCTGACCAACAGGGCTTCGACGTTTACCACCAGCTGAACCTGGGCGCCCACTGAAATAAAACCCCCAAAAATCACGAACGTCGGACGATTGTTCCCACATTGAAAGTGCCAGCCAGTCAAGCTCTTGCTGCTCCTCACCGGCCATTCGCAGCGCATCTACAGCACCACAGACATCGGGGCTCTGCGCTTTCCCTGACCAACAGGGCTTCGACGTTTACCACCAGCTGCACCTGGGCGCCCACTGAAAAAAATAAACGAAAAATCACGAACATCGGACGATTGCTCCCACACCGAAAGTGCCAGACAGTCAAGCTCTTGCTGCTACTCACCGCCCATTGGCAGGGCATCTACAGCACCACAGACATCGGGGCTCCGAGCTTTCCCTGACCAACAGGGCTTCAACGTTTACCACCAGCGGCACCTGGGCGCCCACTGAAATAAAACCCCGAAAAATCACGAACGTCGGACGATTGCTCCCACACCGAAAGTGCCAGCAACATAAGCTCTTGCTGCTCCCCACCGGCCATTGGCAGCGCAACTACAGCACCACAGACATCGGGGCTCCGGGCTTTCCCTGACCAACAGGCCTTCGACGTTTACCACCAGCTGAACCTGGGCGCCCACTGAAAAAAAACCCTGAAAAATGACGAACGTCGGACGATTGCTCCCACACCAAAAGTGCCAGACAGTCAAGCTCTAGCTGCTGAACACCGGCCATTCCCAGCGCATCTACAGCACCACAGACATCGGGGCTCCGGGCTTTCCCTGACCAACAGGGCTTCGACATTTACCACCAGCTGCACCTGGGCGCCCACTGAAATAAAACCCCCAAAAATCACGAACGTCGGACGATTCCTCCCACACCGAAAGTGCCAGCCAGTCAAGCTCTTGCTGCTCCTCACCGGACTTTGGCAGTGCATCTACAGCACCACAGACATCGGGGCTCCGGGCTTTCCCTGACCATCAGGGCTTCGACATTTACCACCAGCTGCACCTGGGCGCCCACTGAAAAAAAACCCCGAATAATCACAAACATCGGACGATTGCTCCCACACCAAAAGTGCCAGACAGTCAACCTCTTGCTGCTCCTCACCGGCCATTGGCAGCGCATCTACAGCACCACAGACATCGGGGCTCCGGGCGTTCCCTGACCAACAGGGCTTCGACGTTTACCACCAGCTGCACCTGGGTGCCCACTGAAAAAAACCCCGAAAAATCACGAACGTCGGACGATTGCTCCCACACCAGAAGTGCCAGCCAGTCAAGCTCTTGCTGCTCCTCACCGGCCATTGGCAGCGCATCTACAGCACCACAGACATCGCGGCTCTGGGCTTTCCCTGACCAACAGGCCTTCGACATTTACCACCAGCTGCACCTAGTTGGCCACTGAAAAAAAACCCTGAAAAATCACGAACGTCGGACAATTGATCCAACACCGAAAGTGCCAGCCAGTCAAGCTCTTGCTGCTCCTCACCGGACTTTGGCAGTGCATCTACAGCACCACAGACATCGGGGCTCCGGGCTTTCCCTGACCAACTGGGCTTCGACGTTTACCAACCGCTGCACCTGGGCGCCCACTGAAAAAAATAAACGAAAAATCACAAACGTCGGACGATTGCTCCCACACCGAAAGTGCCAGCCAGTCAAGCTCTTGCTGCTCCTCACCGGCCATTGCCAGCCCATCTACAGCACCACAGACATCGCGGCTCCGGGCTTTCCCTGACCAACAGGGCTTCGACATTTACCACCAGCTGCACCTGGGCGCCCACTGAAATAAAACCCCGAAAAATCACGAACGTCGGACGATTGCTCCCACAACGAAAGTGCCAGCCTGTCAAGGTCTTGCTGCTCCTCACCGCCCATTGGCAGCGCATCTACAGCACCACAGACATCGGGGCTCCGGGCTTTCCCTGACCAACAGGGCTTCGACATTTACCACCAGCTGCACCTGGGCGCCCACTGAAAGTAAAACCCCGAAGAATCACGAACGTCGGACGATTGCTCGCACACCGAAAGTGCCAGCCAGTCAAGCTCTTGCTGCTCCTTACCGGCCATTGCCAGCCCATCTACAGCACCACAGACATCGGGGCTCCGGGCTTTCCCTGATCAACTGGGCTTCGACATTTACCATCAGCTGCACCTGGGCGCCCACTGAAAGTAAAACCCCGAAAAATCACGAACGTCGGACGATTCCTCCCACACCGAAAGTGCCAGCAACTCAAGCTCTTGCTGGTACTCACCGGACTTTGGCAGTGCATCTACAGCACCACAGACATCGGGGCTCCGGGCTTTCCCTGAACAAGAGGGCTTCAACGTTTACCACCAGCTGCACCTGGGCGCCCACTGAAAAAAATAAACGAAAAATCACGAACATCGCACGATTGCTCCCACACCGAAAGTGCCAGCAAATCAAGCTCTTGCTGCTCCTCACCGGCCATTCCCAGCGCATCTACAGCACCACAGACATCGCGGCTCCGGGCTTTCCCTGACCAACAGGGCTTCGACATTTACCACCAGCTGCACCTGGTTACACACTGAAAAAAAACCCTGAAAAATCACAAACGTCGGACGATTGCTCCCACACCGAAAGTGCCAGCAACTCAAGCTCTTGCTGCTCCTCACCGGCCATTGGCAGCGCAACTACAGCACCACAGACATCGGGGCTCCGGGCTTTCCCTGACCAACAGGGCTTCGACATTTACCACCAGCTGCACCTGGTCACCCACTGAAATAAAACCCCCAAAAATCACGAACGTCGGACGATTGCTCCCACACCCAAAGTGCCAGCCAGTCAAGCTCTTGCTGCTCCTCACCGGACTTTGGCAGTGCATCTACAGCACCACAGACATCGGGGCTCCGGGCTTTCCCTGACCAACAGGGCTTCGACGTTTACCACCAGCTGCACCTGGGCTCCCACTGAAAAAAAACCCCGAATAATCACAAACATCGGACTATTGCTCCCACACCAAAAGTGCCAGCCAGTCAAGCTCTTGCTGCTCCTCACCGGCCATTCCCAGCGCATCTACAGCACCACAGACATCGTGGCTCCGGGCTTTCCCTGACCAACAGGGCTTCGACGTTTACCACCCGCTGCACCTGGGCGCCCACGGAAAAAAAACCCCGAAAAATCACGAACGTCGGACGATTCCTCCCACACCGAAAGTGCCAGCAACTCAAGCTCTTGCTGCTACTCACCGGACTTTGGCAGTGCATCTACAGCACCACAGACATCGGGGTTCTGCGCTTTCCCTGACCAACAGGGCTTCAACGTTTACCACCCGCTGCACCTGGGCGCCCACTGAAATAAAACCCCGAAAAATCACGAACGTCCGACGATTGCTCCCACACCCAAAGTGCCAGCAACTCAAGCTCTTGCTGCTACTCACCGGACTTTGGCAGTGCATCTACAGCACCACAGACAACGGGGCTCCGGGCTTTCCCTGACCAACAGGGCTTCGACATTTACCACCAGCTGCACCTGGGCTCCCACTGAAATAAAACCCCGAAAAATCACGAACGTCGGACTATTGCTCCCACACCGAAAGTGCCAGCAACTCAAGCTCTTGCTGCTACTCACCGGACTTTGGGAGTGCATCTACAGCACCACAGACATCGGGGTTCTACGCTTTCCCTGACCAAGAGGGCTTCGACATTTACCATCAGCTGCACCTGGGCGCCCACTGAAAAAAATAAATGAAAAATCATGAACATCGGACGATTGCTCCCACACCGAAAGTGCCAGCCAGTCAAGCTCTTGCTGCTCCTCACCGGCCATTCCCAGCGCATCTACAGCACCACAGACATCGGGGCTCCGGGCTTTCCCTGACCAACAGGGCTTCGACGTTTACCACCAGCTGAACCTGGGCGCCCACTGAAATAAAACCCCCAAAAATCACGAACGTCGGACGATTGTTCCCACATTGAAAGTGCCAGCCAGTCAAGCTCTTGCTGCTCCTCACCGGCCATTCGCAGCGCATCTACAGCACCACAGACATCGGGGCTCTGCGCTTTCCCTGACCAACAGGGCTTCGACGTTTACCACCAGCTGCACCTGGGCGCCCACTGAAAAAAATAAACGAAAAATCACGAACATCGGACGATTGCTCCCACACCGAAAGTGCCAGACAGTCAAGCTCTTGCTGCTACTCACCGCCCATTGGCAGGGCATCTACAGCACCACAGACATCGGGGCTCCGAGCTTTCCCTGACCAACAGGGCTTCAACGTTTACCACCAGCGGCACCTGGGCGCCCACTGAAATAAAACCCCGAAAAATCACGAACGTCGGACGATTGCTCCCACACCGAAAGTGCCAGCAACATAAGCTCTTGCTGCTCCCCACCGGCCATTGGCAGCGCAACTACAGCACCACAGACATCGGGGCTCCGGGCTTTCCCTGACCAACAGGCCTTCGACGATTACCACCAGCTGAACCTGGGCGCCCACTGAAAAAAAACCCTGAAAAATGACGAACGTCGGACGATTGCTCCCACACCAAAAGTGCCAGACAGTCAAGCTCTAGCTGCTGAACACCGGCCATTCCCAGCGCATCTACAGCACCACAGACATCGGGGCTCCGGGCTTTCCCTGACCAACAGGGCTTCGACATTTACCACCAGCTGCACCTGGGCGCCCACTGAAATAAAACCCCCAAAAATCACGAACGTCGGACGATTCCTCCCACACCGAAAGTGCCAGCCAGTCAAGCTCTTGCTGCTCCTCACCGGACTTTGGCAGTGCATCTACAGCACCACAGACATCGGGGCTCCGGGCTTTCCCTGACCATCAGGGCTTCGACATTTACCACCAGCTGCACCTGGGCGCCCACTGAAAAAAAACCCCGAATAATCACAAACATCGGACGATTGCTCCCACACCAAAAGTGCCAGACAGTCAACCTCTTGCTGCTCCTCACCGGCCATTGGCAGCGCATCTACAGCACCACAGACATCGGGGCTCCGGGCGTTCCCTGACCAACAGGGCTTCGACGTTTACCACCAGCTGCACCTGGGTGCCCACTGAAAAAAACCCCGAAAAATCACGAACGTCGGACGATTGCTCCCACACCAGAAGTGCCAGCCAGTCAAGCTCTTGCTGCTCCTCACCGGTCATTGGCAGCGCATCTACAGCACCACAGACATCGCGGCTCTGGGCTTTCCCTGACCAACAGGCCTTCGACATTTACCACCAGCTGCACCTAGTTGGCCACTGAAAAAAAACCCTGAAAAATCAAAAACGTCGGACAATTGATCCAACACCGAAAGTGCCAGCCAGTCAAGCTCTTGCTGCTCCTCACCGGACTTTGGCAGTGCATCTACAGCACCACAGACATCGGAGCTCCGGGCTTTCCCTGACCAACAGGGCTTCGACGTTTACCACTCGCTGCACCTGGGCTCCCACTGAAAAGAACCCCGAAAAATCACGAACGTCGGACGATTGCTCCCACACCGAAAGTGCCAGCAACACAAGCTCTTTCTGCTCCTCACCGGCCATTCCCAGCGCATCTACAGCACCACAGACATCGGGGCTCCGGGCTTTCCCTGACCAACAGGGCTTCGACGTTTACCACCAGCTGAACCTGGGCGCCCACTGGAAAAAAAACCCGAAAAATCACGAACGTCGGACGATTGTTCCCACATTGAAAGTGCCAGCCTGTCAAGCTCTTGCTGCTCCTCACCGCCCATTCCCAGCGCATCTACAGCACCACAGATATCGGGGTTCTGCGCTTTCCCTGACCAACAGGGCTTCGACGTTTACCACCAGCTGAACCTGGGCGCCCGCTGAAAAAAATAAAAGAAAAATCACGAACATCGGACGATTGCTCCCACACCGAAAGTGCCAGACAGTCAAGCTCTTGCTGCTCCTCACCGGCCATTGGCAGCTCATCTACAGCACCACAGACATCGGGGCTCCGGGCTTTCCCTGACCAACAGGGCTTCGACGTTTACCACCAGCTGAACCTGGGCGCCCACTGAAAGTAAAACCCCGAAAAATCACGAACGTCGGACGATTGCTCCCACACCGAAACTGCCAGCAACTCAAGCTCTTGCTGCTCCTCACCGCCCATTCCCAGCGCATCTACAGCACCACAGACATCGGGGCTCTGGGCTTTCCCTGACCAACAGGGCTTCGACGTTTACCACCAGCTGCACCTGGTTACCCACTGAAAAAAAACCCTGAAAAATCACGAACGTCGGACGATTGCTCCCACACCGAAAGTGCCAGCCAGTCAAGCTCTTGCTGCTCCTCACCGGCCATTCCCAGCGCATCTACAGCACCACAGATATCGGGGTTCTGCGCTTTCCCTGACCAACAGGGCTTCGACGTTTACCACCAGCTGAACCTGGGCGCCCGCTGAAAAAAATAAAAGAAAAATCACGAACATCGGACGATTGCTCCCACACCGAAAGTGCCAGCCAGTCAAGCTCTTGCTGCTCCTCACCGGCCATTCCCAGCGCATCTACAACACCACAGACATCGGGGCTGTGGGCTTTTCCCTGACCAACAGGGCTTCGACATTTACCACCAGCTGAACCTGGTTACCCACTGAAAAAAAACCCTGAAAAAGCAAAAACGTCGGACGATTGCTCCCACACCGAAAGTGCCAGCAACTCAAGCTCTTGCTGCTCCTCACCGGCCATTCCCAGCGCATCTACAGCACCACAGACATCGGGGTTCTGCGCTTTCCCTGACCAACAGGGCTTCGACGTTTACCACCAGCTGCACCTGGGCGCCCACTGAAAAAAATAAAAGAAAAATCACGAACATCGGACGATTGCTCCCACACCAAAAGTGCCAGCAACTCAAGCTCTTGCTGCTCCTCACCGGACTTTGGCAGCGCATCTACAGCACCACAGACATCGGGGCTCCGGGCTTTCCCTGACCAACAGGGCTTCGACGTTTACCACCAGCTGCACCTGGGCGCCCACTGAAATAAAACCCCGAAAAATCACGAACGTCGGACGATTGCTCCCACACTGAAAGTGCCAGCCAGTCAAGCTCTTGCTGCTCCTCACCGGCCATTCCCAGCGCATCTACAGCACCACAGACATCGGCGCTCCGGGCTTTCCCTGACCAACAGGGCTTCGACATTTACCACCAGCTGCACCTGGGCTCCCACTGAAATAAAACCCCGAAAAATCACGAACGTCGGACGATTGCTCCCACACCGAAAGTGCCAGCCAGTCAAGCTCTTGCTCCTACTCACCGGACTTTGGCAGCGCATCTACAGCACCACAGACATCGGGGCTCTGGGCTTTCCCTGACCAACAGGGCTTCGACGTTTACCACCAGCTGCACCTGGGCGCCCACTGAAAAAAAACCCCGAAAAATCACGAACGTCGGACGATTGTTCCCACACCGAAAGTGCCAGCAACACAAGCTCTTGCTGCTCCTCACCGGCCATCCCCAGCGCATCTACAGCACCACAGACATCGGGGCTCCGGGCTTTCCCTGACCAACAGGCCTTCGACATTTACCACCAGCTGCACCTGGTTACCCACTGAAAAAAAACCCTGAAAAATCAAAAACGTCGGACGATTGCTCCCACACCGAAAGTGCCAGCAACTCAAGCTCTTGCTGCTCCTCACCGGCCACTGGCAGCGCATCTACAGCACCACAGACATCGGGGCTCCGGGATTTCCCTGACCAACAGGCCTTCGACATTTACCACCAGCTGCACCTGGGCGCCCACTGAAATAAAACCCCGAAAAATCACGAACGTCGGACGATTGCTCCCACACTGAAAGTGCCAGCAACTCAAGCTCTTGCTGCTACTCACCGGCCATTCCCAGCGCATCTACAGCACCACAGACATCGGGGCTCCGGGCTTTCCCTGACCAACTGGGCTTCGACGTTTACAACCAGCTGAACCTGGGCGCCCACTGAAATAAAACCCCCAAAAATCACGAACGTCGGACGATTGCTCCCACACCAAAAGTGCCAGCCAGTCAAGCTCTTGCTGCTCCTCACCGGACTTTGGCAGCGCATCTACAGCACCACAGACATCGGGGCTCCGGGCTTTCCCTGACCAACAGGGCTTCGACGTTTACCACCAGCTGCACCTGGGCTCCCACTGAAAAAACACCCCGAATAATCACAAACATCGGACTATTGCTCCCACACCAAAAGTGCCAGACAGTCAACCTCTTGCTGCTCCTCACCGGCCATTGGCAGCGCATCTACAGCACCACAGACATCGGGGCTCCGGGCTTTCCCTGACCAACAGGGCTTCGACGTTTACCACCAGCTGAACCTGGGCGCCCACTGAAAAAAATAAACTAAAAATCACGAACATCGGACGATTGCTCCCACACCGAAAGTGCCAGCAACTCAAGCTCTTGCTGTTCCTCACCGGCCATTCCCAGCGCATCTACAGCACCACAGACATCGGGGCTCCGGGCTTTCCCTGACCAACAGGGCTTCGACGTTTACCACCAGCTGCACCTGGGCGCCCACTGAAAAAAAACCCCGAAAAATCACGAACATCGCACGATTGCTCCCACACCGAAAGTGCCAGCCAGTCAAGCTCTTGCTGCTCCTCACCGGCCATTCCCAGCGCATCTACAGCACCACAGACATCGGGGCTCCGGGCTTTCCCTGACCAACAGGGCTTCGACATTTACCACCAGCTGCACCTGGTTACCCACTGAAAAAAAACCCTGAAAAATCAAAAACGTCTGACGATTGCTCCCACACCAAAAGTGCCAGCAACTCAAGCTCTTGCTGCTCCTCACCGCCCATTCCCAGCGCATCTACAGCACCACAGACATCGCGGCTCTGGGCTTTCCCTGACGAACGGGGCTTGGACATTTACCACCAGCTGCACCTGGTTACCCACTGAAAAAAAACCCTGAAAAATCACAAATGTCGGACGATTCCTGCCACACCTTAAATGCCAGCCTGTCAAGCTCTTGCTGCTACTCACCGGCCATTCCCAGCTCATCTACAGCACCACAGACATCGCGGCTCCGGGCTTTCCCTGACCAACAGGGCTTCGACGTTTACCACCCGCTGCACCTGGGCGCCCACTGAAAGTAAAACCCCAAAGAATCACGAACGTCGGACGATTGCACCCACACCGAAAGTGCCAGCAACTCAAGCTCCTGCTGCTCCTCACCGGCCATTCCCAGCGCATCTACAGCACCACAGACATCGGGGCTCCGGGCTTTCCCTGACCAACTGGGCTTCGACGTTTACCACCCGCTGCACCTGGGCGGCCACTGAAAAAAATAAACGAAAAATCACAAACGTCGGACGATTGCTCCCACACCGAAAGTGCCAGCCAGTCAAGCTCTTGCTGCTCCTCACCGGCCATTGGCAGCGCATCTACAGCACCACAGACATCGCGGCTCCGGGCTTTCCCTGACCAACAGGGCTTCGACATTTACCACCAGCTGAACCTGGGCTCCCACTGAAATAAAACCCCCAAAAATCACGAACGTCGGACGATTGCTCCCACACCGAAAGTGCCAGCCAGTCAAGCTCTTGCTGCTCCTCACCGGACTTTGGCAGTGCATCTACAGCACCACAGACATCGGGGCTCCGGGCTTTCCCTGACCAACAGGGCTTCGACATTTACCACCAGCTGCACCTGTGCGGCCACTGAAATAAAACCCCGAAAAATCACGAACGTCGGACGATTGCTCCCACAACGAAAGTGCCAGCAACTCAAGCTCTTGCTCCTACTCACCGGACTTTGGCAGCGCATCTACAGCACCACAGACATCGGGGCTCTGGGCTTTCCCTGACCAACAGGGCTTCGACGTTTACCACCAGCTGCACCTGGGCGCCCACTGAAAAAAAACCCCGAAAAATCACGAACGTCGGACGATTGTTCCCACACCGAAAGTGCCAGCAACACAAGCTCTTGCTGCTCCTCACCGGCCATCCCCAGCGCATCTACAGCACCACAGACATCGGGGCTCCGGGCTTTCCCTGACCAACAGGCCTTCGACATTTACCACCAGCTGCACCTGGTTACCCACTGAAAAAAAACCCTGAAAAATCAAAAACGTCGGACGATTGCTCCCACACCGAAAGTGCCAGCAACTCAAGCTCTTGCTGCTCCTCACCGGCCACTGGCAGCGCATCTACAGCACCACAGACATCGGGGCTCCGGGCTTTCCCTGACCAACAGGCCTTCGACATTTACCACCAGCTGCACCTGGGCGCCCACTGAAATAAAACCCCGAAAAATCACGAACGTCGGACGATTGCTCCCACACTGAAAGTGCCAGCAACTCAAGCTCTTGCTGCTACTCACCGGCCATTCCCAGCGCATCTACAGCACCACAGACATCGGGGCTCCGGGCTTTCCCTGACCAACTGGGCTTCGACGTTTACAACCAGCTGAACCTGGGCGCCCACTGAAATAAAACCCCCAAAAATCACGAACGTCGGACGATTGCTCCCACACCAAAAGTGCCAGCCAGTCAAGCTCTTGCTGCTCCTCACCGGACTTTGGCAGCGCATCTACAGCACCACAGACATCGGGGCTCCGGGCTTTCCCTGACCAACAGGGCTTCGACGTTTACCACCAGCTGCACCTGGGCTCCCACTGAAAAAACACCCCGAATAATCACAAACATCGGACTATTGCTCCCACACCAAAAGTGCCAGACAGTCAACCTCTTGCTGCTCCTCACCGGCCATTGGCAGCGCATCTACAGCACCACAGACATCGGGGCTCCGGGCTTTCCCTGACCAACAGGGCTTCGACGTTTACCACCAGCTGAACCTGGGCGCCCACTGAAAAAAATAAATGAAAAATCACGAACATCGGACGATTGCTCCCACACCGAAAGTGCCAGCCAGTCAAGCTCTTGCTGCTCCTCACCGGCCATTGGCAGCGCATCTACAGCACCACAGACATCGGGGCTCCGGGATTTCCCTGACCAACAGGGCTTCGACATTTACCACCAGCTGCACCTGGGCGCCCACTGAAATAAAACCCCGAAAAATCACGAACGTCGGACGATTGCTCCCACACCGAAAGTGCCAGCAACTCAAGCTCTTGCTGTTCCTCACCGGCCATTGGCAGCGCATCTACAGCACCACAGACATCGGGGCTCCGGGCTTTCCCTGACCAACAGGGCTTCGACGTTTACCACCAGCTGCACCTGGGCGCCCACGGAAAAAAAACCCCGAAAAATCACGAACATCGCACGATTGCTCCCACACCGAAAGTGCCAGCCAGTCAAGCTCTTGCTGCTCCTCACCGGCCATTCCCAGCGCATCTACAGCACCACAGACATCGGGGCTCCGGGCTTTCCCTGACCAACAGGGCTTCGACATTTACCACCAGCTGCACCTGGTTACCCACTGAAAAAAAACCCTGAAAAATCAAAAACGTCGGACGATTGCTCCCACACCAAAAGTGCCAGCAACTCAAGCTCTTGCTGCTCCTCACCGCCCATTCCCAGCGCATCCACAGCACCACAGACATCGCGGCTCTGGGCTTTCCCTGACGAACGGGGCTTGGACATTTACCACCAGCTGCACCTGGTTACCCACTGAAAAAAAACCCTGAAAAATCACAAATGTCGGACGATTCCTGCCACACCTTAAATGCCAGCCTGTCAAGCTCTTGCTGCTACTCACCGGCCATTCCCAGCTCATCTACAGCACCACAGACATCGCGGCTCCGGGCTTTCCCTGACCAACAGGGCTTCGACGTTTACCACCCGCTGCACCTGGGCGCCCACTGAAAGTAAAACCCCAAAGAATCACGAACGTCGGACGATTGCTCCCACACCGAAAGTGCCAGCAACTCAAGCTCCTGCTGCTCCTCACCGGCCATTCCCAGCGCATCTACAGCACCACAGACATCGGGGCTCCGGGCTTTCCCTGACCAACTGGGCTTCGACGTTTACCACCCGCTGCACCTGGGCGGCCACTGAAAAAAATAAACGAAAAATCACAAACGTCGGACGATTGCTCCCACACCGAAAGTGCCAGCCAGTCAAGCTCTTGCTGCTCCTCACCGGCCATTGGCAGCGCATCTACAGCACCACAGACATCGCGGCTCCGGGCTTTACCTGACCAACAGGGCTTCGACATTTACCACCAGCTGCACCTGGGAGCCCACTGAAATAAAACCCCGAAAAATCACGAACGTCGGACGATTGCTCCCACAACGAAAGTGCCAGCCTGTCAAGGTCTTGCTGCTCCTCACCGGCCATTGGCAGCGCATCTACAGCACCACAGACATCGGAGCTCCGGGCTTTCCCTGACCAACAGGGCTTCGACGTTTACCACTCGCTGCACCTGGGCTCCCACTGAAAAGAACCCCGAAAAATCACGAACATCGGACGATTGCTCCCACACCGAAAGTGCCAGCAACACAAGCTCTTGCTGCTCCTCACCGCCCATTCCCAGCGCATCTACAGCACCACAGACATCGGGGCTCCGGGCTTTCCCTGACGAACAGGGCTTCGACGTTTACCACCAGCTGCACCTGGGCGCCCACTGAAAAAAATAAACGAAAAATCATGAACATCGGACGATTGCTCCCACACCGAAAGTGCCAGCAACTCAAGCTCTTGCTGCTACTCACCGCCCATTGGCAGGGCATCTACAGCACCACAGACATCGGGGCTCCGAGCTTTCCCTGACCAACAGGGCTTCAACGTTTACCACCAGCTGCACCTGGGCGCCCACTGAAATAAAACCCCGAAAAATCACAAACGTCGGACGATTGCTCCCACAACGAAAGTGCCAGCCAGTCAAGCTCTTGCTGCTCCTCCCCGGACACTCCCAGTGCATCTACAGCACCACAGACATCGGGGCTCCGAGCTTTCCCTGACCAACAGGGCTTCAACGTTTACCACCAGCTGCACCTGGGCGCCCACTGAAAAAAACCCCAAAAATCACGAACGTCGGACGATTGCACCCACACCGAAAGTGCCAGACAGTCAAGCTCTTGCTGCTCCTCACCGGCCATTGGCAGCGCATCTACAGCACCACAGACATCGGGGCTCCGGGCTTTCCCTGACCAACAGGGCTTCGACATTTACCACCAGCTGCACCTGGGCGCCCACTGAAATAAAACTCCGAAAAATCACGAACGTCGGACGATTGCTCCCACAACGAAAGTGCCAGCAACTCAAGGTCCTGCTGCTACTCACCGGACTTTGGCAGCGCATCTACAGCACCACAGACATCGCGGCTCCGGGCTTTCCCTGACCAACAGGGCTTCGACGTTTACCACCCGCTGAACCTGGGCGCCCACTGAAAAAAATTAAAGAAAAATCACGAACGTCGGACGATTGCTCCCACAGCAAAAGTGCCAGCCAATGAAGCTCTTGCTGCTCCTCACCGGCCATTCCCAGCGCATCTACAGCACCACAGACATCGGGGCTCCGGGCTTTCCCTGACCAACAGGGCTTCGACATTTACCACCAGCTGCACCTGGTTACCCACTGAAAAAAAACCCTGAAAAATCAAAAACGTCGGACGATTGCTCCCACACTGAAAGTGTGGGCAACTCAAGTTCTTGCTGCTCCTCACCGGCTATTGGCAGCGCATCTACAGCACCACAGACATCGGGGCTCCGGGCTTTCCCTGACCAACAGGGCTTCAACGTTTACCACCAGCTGAACCTGGGCGCCCACTGAAAGTAAAACCCCGAAGAATCACGAACGTCGGACGATTGCTCCCACACCAAAAGTGCCAGCCAGTCAAGCTCTTGCTGCTCGTCCCCGGCCATTCCCAGCGCATCTACAGCACCACAGACATCAGGGCTCCGGGCTTTCCCTGACCAACAGGGCTTCGACGTTTACCACCAGCTGCACCTCGGCTCCCACTGAAAAGAACCCCGAAAAATCACGAACGTCGGACGATTGCTCCCACACCAAAAGTGCCAGACAGTCAAGCTCTAGCTGCTGAACACCGGCCATTCCCAGCGCATCTACAGCACCACAGACATCGGGGCTCCGGGCTTTCCCTGACCAACAGGGCTTAGAAGTTTACCACCAGCTGAACCTGGGCGCCCACTGAAATAAAACCCCGAAAAATCACGAACGTCGGACGATTCCTCCCTCACCGAAAGTGCCAGCAACTCAAGCTCTTGCTGCTACTCACCGGACTTTGGCAGTGCATCTACAGCACCACAGACATCGGGGTTCTGCGCTTTCCCTGAACAACAGGGCTTCAACGTTTACCACCAGCTGAACCTGGGCGCCCACTGAAAAAAATAAACGAAAAATCACGAACATCGCACGTTTGCTCCCACACCGAAAGTGCCAGCCAGTCAAGCTCTTGCTGCTCCTCACCGGCCATTCCCAGCGCATCTACAGCACCACAGACATCGGGGCTCCGGGCTTTCCCTGACCAACAGGCCTTCGACGTTTACCACTCGCTGAACCTGGGCTCCCACTGAAAAGAACCCCGAAAAATCACGAACGTCGGACGATTGCTCCCACACCAAAAGTGCCAGCCAGTCAACCTCTTGCTGCTCCTCACCGGCCATTGGCAGCGCATCTACAGCACCACAGACATCGGGGCTCCGGGCTTTCCCTGACCAACAGGGCTTCGACGTTTACCACCAGCTGAACCTGGGCGCCCACTGAAATAAAACCCCCAAAAATCACAAACGTCGGACGATTCCTCCCACACCGAAAGTGCCAGCAACTCAAGCTCTTGCTGCTCCTCACCGGCCATTCCCAGCGCATCTACAGCACCACAGACATCGGGGCTCTGGGCTTTCCCTGACCAACAGGCCTTCGACGTTTACCACCAGCTGCACCTGGGCTCCCACTGAAAAGAACCCCGAAAAATCACGAACGTCGGACGATTGCTCCCACACCAAAAGTGCCAGACAGTCAAGCTCTAGCTGCTGAACACCGGCCATTCCCAGCGCATCTACAGCACCACAGACATCGGGGCTCCGGGCTTTCCCTGACTAACTGGGCTTCGACGATTACCACCAGCTGAACCTGGGCGCCCACTGAAATAAAACCCCGAAAAATCACGAACGTCGGACGATTGCTCCCACACCCAAAGTGCCAGCCAGTCAAGCTCTTGCTGCTCCTCAGCGGCGATTGGCAGCACATCTACAGCACCACAGACATCGGGGCTCCGGGCTTTCCCTGACCAACAGGGCTTCGACGTTTACCACCAGCTGAACCTGGGCGCCCACTGGAAAAAAAACCCGAAAAATCACGAACGTCGGACGATTGCTCCCACAACGAAAGTGCCAGCAACTCAAGCTCTTGCTGCTCCTCACCGGCCATTGGCAGCACATCTACAGCACCACAGACATCGGGGCTCCGGGCTTTCCCTGACCATCAGGGCTTCGACATTTACCACCAGCTGCACCTGGGCTCCCACTGAAATAAAACCCCGAAAAATCACGAACGTCGGACGATTGCTCCCACAACGAAACTGCCAGCAACTCAAGCTCTTGCTGCTACTCACCGGACTTTGGCAGTGCATCTACAGCACCACAGACATCGGGGCTCCAGGCTTTCCCTGACGAACAGCGTTCGACGTTTACCACCAGCTGCACCTGGGCGCCCACTGAAAAAAATAAACGAAAAATCATGAATATCGGACGATTGCTCCCACACCGAAACTGCCAGCAACTCAAGCTCTTGCTGCTACTCACTGCCCATTGGCAGGGCATCTACAGCACCACAGACATCGGGGCTCCGAGCTTTCCCTGACCAACTGGGCTTCAACGTTTACCACCAGCTGCACCTGGGCGCACACTGAAATAAAACTCCGAAAAATCACAAACGTCAGACGATTGCTCCCACAACGAAAGTGCCAGCAACTCAAGCTCTTGCTGCTACTCACCAGACTTTGGCAGTGCATCTACAGCACCACAGACATCGGGGCTCCGGGCTTTCCCTGACCAACAGGGCTTCGACGTTTACCACCAGCTGCACCTGGGCGCCCACTGAAAAAAATAAACTAAAAATCACGAACATCGGACGATTGCTCCCACACCGAAAGTGCCAGACAGTCAAGCTCTTGCTGCTCCTCACCGGCCATTCCCAGCGCATCTACAGCACCACAGATATCGGGGCTCCGGGCTTTCCGTGACCAACAGGGCTTCGACGTTTACCACCAGCTGAACCTGGGCGCCCACTGAAAGTAAAACCCCGAAAAATCACGAACATCGGACGATTGCTCCCACACCGAAAGTGCCAGCAACACAAGCTCTTGCTGCTCCTCACCGCCCATTCCCAGCGCATCTACAGCACCACAGACATCGGGGCTCTGGGCTTTCCCTGACCAACAGGGCTTCGACGTTTACTACCAGCTGAACCTGGGCGCCCACTGAAAAAAAACCCCGAAAAATCACAAACGTCGGACGATTGCTCCCACACCGAAAGTCCCAGCCAGTCAAGCTCTTGCTGCTCCTCACCGGCCATTCCCAGCGCATCTACAGCACCACAGAAATCGCGGCTCCGGGCTTTCCCTCACCAACAGGGCTTCGACATTTACCACCAGCTGCACCTGGTTACCCACTGAAAAAAAACCCTGAAAAATCAAAAACGTCAGACGATTGCTCCCACACTGAAAGTGCCAGCAACTCAAGCTCTTGCTGCTCCTCACCGGCCATTGGCAGCGCATCTACAGCACCACAGACATCGCGGCTCTGGGCTTTCCCTGACCAACAGGCCTTCGACATTAACCACCAGCTGCACCTAGTTGGCCACTGAAAAAAAACCCTGAAAAATCAAAAACGTCGGACAATTGATCCCACACCGAAAGTGCCAGCCAGTCAAGCTCTTGCAGTTCCTCACCGGCCACTGGCAGCTCATCTACAGCACCACAGACATCGGAGCTCCGGGCTTTCCCTGACCAACAGGCCTTCGACGTTTACCACCAGCTGCACCTGGGCTCCCACTGAAAAGAACCCCGAAAAATCACGAACGTCGGACGATTGCTCCCACAACGAAAGTGCCAGCAACTCAAGCTCTTGCTGCTACTCACCGGACTTTGGCAGTGCATCTACAGCACCACAGACATCGCGGCTCCGGGCTTTCCCTGACGAACAGGGCTTCGACGTTTACCACCAGCTGCACCTGGGCGCCCACTGAAAAAAATAAACGAAAAATCATGAATATCGGACGATTGCTCCCACACCGAAACTGCCAGCAACTCAAGCTCTTGCTGCTACTCACCGCCCATTGGCAGGGCATCTACAGCACCACAGACATCGGGGCTCCGAGCTTTCCCTGACCAACAGGGCTTCAACGTTTACCACCAGCTGCACCTGGGCCCCCACTGAAATAAATCTCCGAAAAATCACGAACGTCAGACGATTGCTCCCACAACGAAAGTGCCAGCAACTCAAGCTCTTGCTGCTACTCAGCAGACTTTGGCAGTGCATCTACAGCACCACAGACATCAGGGCTCCGAGCTTTCCCTGACCAACAGGGCTTCAACGTTTACCACCAGCTGCACCTGGGCGCCCACTGAAATAAAACTCCGAAAAATCACGAACGTCAGACGATTGATCCCACAACGAAAGTGCCAGCAACTCAAGCTCTTGCTGCTACTCACCAGACTTTGGCAGTGCATCTACAGCACCACAGACATTGGGTTTCTGCGCTTTCCCTGACCAACAGGGCTTCGACATTTACCACGAGCTGAACCTGGGCGCCCACTGAAAAAAATAAACTAAAAATCACGAACATCGGACGATTATTCCCACACTGAAAGTGCCAGCAACTCAAGCTCTTGCTGCTCCTCACCGCCCATTGGCAGGGCATCTACAGCACCACAGACATCGGGGCTCCGAGCTTTCCCTGACCAACAGGGCTTCGACGTTTACCACCAGCTGCACCTGGGCGCCCACTGAAATAAAACCCTGAAAAATCACGAACGTCGGACGATTGCTCCCACACTGAAAGTGCCAGCAACTCAAGCTCTTGCTGCTCCTCACCTCCCATTCCCAGCGCATCTACAGCACCACAGACATCGGGGCTCCGGGCTTTCCCTGACCAACTGGGCTTCGACGTTTACCACCCGCTGAACCTGGGCGCCCACTGAAATAAAACCCCCAAAAATCACAAACGTCGGACTATTGCTCCCACACTGAAAGTGCCAGCCAGTCAAGCTCTTGCTGCTCCTCACCGGCCATTCCCAGCGCATCTACAGCACCACAGACATCGGGGCTCCGGGATTTCCCTGACCAACAGGGCTTCGACGTTTACCACCAGCTGCACCTGGTTGCCCACTGAAAAAAAACCCCAAAAATCACGAACGTCAGACGATTGCACCCACATCGAAAGTGCCAGCAACTCAAGCTCTTGCTGCTCCTCACCGGACTTTGGCAGTGCATCTACAGCACCACAGACATCGGGGCTCCGGGATTTCCCTGACCAACAGGGCTTCGACGTTTACCACCAGCTGCACCTGGTTACGCACTGAAAAAAAACCCTGAAAAATCAAAAACGTCGGACGATTGCTCCCACACCGAAAGTGCCAGCCAGTCAAGCTCTTGCTGCTCCTCACCGGCCATTCCCAGCGCATCTACAGCACCACAGACATCGGGGCTCTGGGCTTTCCCTGACGAACAGGGCTTCGACATTTACCACCAGCTGCACCTGGGCGCCCACTGAAAAAAAACCCCGAAAAATCACAAATGTCGGACGATTCCTGCCACACCTTAAATGCCAGCCTGTCAAGCTCTTGCTGCGCCTCACCGCCCATTCCCAGCGCATCTACAGCACCACAGACATCAGGGCTCTGGGCTTTCCCTGACGAACACGGCTTCGACGTTTACCACCCGCTGCACCTGGGCGCCCACTGAAAAAAATAAATGAAAAATCACAAACGTTGGACGATTGCTCCCACACCGAAAGTGCCAGCCAGTCAAGCTCTTGCTGCTCCTCACCAGACTTTGGCAGTGCATCTACAGCACCACAGACATCGGGGTTCTACGCTTTCCCTGACCAAGAGGGCTTCGACATTTACCATCACCTGCACCTGGGTGCCCAGTGAAAAAAACCCCGAAAAATCACAAACGTCGGACTATTGCTCCCACACTGAAAGTGCCAGCCAGTCAAGCTCTTGCTGCTCCTCACCGGCCATTGGCAGCGCATCTACAGCACCACAGACATCGGGGTTCTGCGCGTTCCCTGACCAACAGGGCTTCGACGTTTACCACCAGCTGAACCTGGGCGCCCACTGAAAAAAATAAAAGAAAAATCACGAACATCGGACAATTGCTCCCACACCAAAAGTGCCAGCCAGTCAAGCTCTTGCTGCTCCTCACCGGCCATTCCCAGCGCATCTACAGCACCACAGACATCGGGGCTCCAGGCTTTCCCTGACCAACAGGGCTTCGACGTTTACCACTCGCTGCACCTGGGCTCCCACTGAAAAGAACCCCGAAAAATCACGAACGTCGGACGATTGCACCCACACCGAAAGTGCCAGCAACACAAGCTCCTGCTGTTCCTCACCGGCCATTCCCAGCGCATCTACAGCACCACAGACATCGGGGCTCCGGGCTTTCCCTGACAAACAGGGCTTCGACGTTTACCACCAGCTGCACCTGGGCGCCCACTGGAAAAAAAACCCGAAAAATCACGAACGTCAGACGATTGCTCCCACACCGAAAGTGCCAGCAACTCAAGCTCTTGCTGCGTCTCACCGGACTTTGGCAGCGCATCTACAGCACCACAGACATCGGGGCTCCGAGCTTTCCCTGACCAACAGGGCTTCAACGTTTACCACCAGCTGCACCTGGGCGCCCACTGAAATAAAACCCCGAAAAATCACGAACGTCAGACGATTGCTCCCACAACGAAAGTGCCAGCCTGTCAAGCTGTTGCTGCTCCTCCCCGGCCACTCCCAGTGCATCTACAGCACCACAGACATCGGGGCTCTGGGCTTTCCCTGACGAACAGGGCTTCAACGTTTACCACCAGCTGCACCTGGGCGCCCACTGAAAAAAACCCCAAAAATCACGAACGTCGGACGATTGCTCCCACACCGAAAGTGCCAGCATGTCAGCCTCTTGCTGCTCCTCACCGACCATTGGCAGCGCATCTACAGCACCACAGACATCGGGGCTCCGGGCTTTCCCTGACCAACAGGGCTTCGACATTTACCACCAGCTGCACCTGGGCGCCCACTGAAATAAAACTCCGAAAAATCACGAACGTCGGACGATTGCTCCCACAACGAAAGTGCCAGCAACTCAAGCTCTTGCTGCTACTCACCAGACTTTGGCAGTGCATCTACAGCACCACATACATTGGGGTTCTGCGCTTTCCCTGACCAACAGGGCTTCGACGTTTACCACCAGCTGAACCTGGGCGCCCACTGAAAAAAATAAACTAAAAATCACGAACATCGGACGATTGATCCCACACCGAAAGTGCCAGACAGTCAAGCTCTTGCTGCTCCTCACCGCCCATTCCCAGCGCATCTACAGCATCACAGATATCGGGGCTCCGGGCTTTCCGTGACCAACAGGGCTTCGACGTTTACCACCAGCTGAACCTGGGCGCCCACTGAAAGTAAAACCCCGAAAAATCACGAACATCGGACGACTGCTCCCACACCGAAAGTGCCAGCAACACAAGCTCTTGCTGCTCCTCACCGCCCATTCCCAGCGCATCTATAGCACCACAGACATCGGGGCTCTGAGCTTTCCCTGACGAACAGGGCTTCGACGTTTACCACCAGTTGAACCTGGGCGCCCACTGAAAAAAATAAACGAAAAATCACGAACATCGGACGATTGCTCCCACACCGAAAGTGCCAGCCTGTCAAGCTCTTGCTGCTCCTCACCGGACAGTGGCAGGGCATCTACAGCACCACAGACATTGGGGCTCCGGGCTTTCCCTGACCAACAGGCCTTCGACGTTTACCACTCGCTGCAGCTGGGCTCCCACTGAAAAGAACCCCGAAAAATCACGAACGTCGGACGATTGCTCCCACACCGAAAGTGCCAGCCTGTCAAGCTATGCTGCTCCTCACCAGCCATTCCCAGCGCATCTACAGCACCACAGACATCGGGGCTCCGGGCTTTCCCTGACCAACAGGGCTTCGACATTTACCACCAGCTGCACCTGGGTGCCCCCTGAAAAAAAAACCCCAAAAATCACGAACGTCGGACGTTTCCTGCCACACCTTAAATGCCAGCCTGTCATGCTCTTGCTGCTCCTCACCGGCCATTCCCAACGCATCTACAGCACCACAGACATCGGGGCTGTGGGCTTTCCCTGACCAACATGGCTTCGACATTTACCACCAGCTGCACCTGTGCGCCCACTGAAAGTAAAACCCCGAAAAATCACGAACGTTGGACGATTGCTCCCACAACGAAAGTGCCAGCCAGCCAAGCTCTTGCTGCTCCTCACCGGCCATTGGCAGCGCATCTACAGCACCACAGACATCGTGGCTCCGGGCTTTCCCTGACCAACAGGCCTTCGACATTTACCACCAGCTGCACCTGGGCGCCCACTGAAATAAAACCCTGAAAAATGACGAACGTCGGACGATTGCTCCCACACCAAAAGTGCCAGCCAGTCAAGCTCTTGCTGCTCCTCACCGGACAGTGGCAGGGCATCTACAGCACCACAGACATTGGGGCTCCGGGCTTTCCCTGACCAACAGGCCTTCGACGTTTACCACTCGCTGAACCTGGGCTCCCACTGAAAAGAACCCCGAAAAATCACGAACGTCGGACGATTGCTCCCACACCAAAAGTGCCAGACAGTCAAGCTCTAGCTGCTGAACACCGGCCATTCCCAGCGCATCTACATCACCACAGACATCGGGGCTCCGGGCTTTCCCTGACCAACAGGTCTTAGAAGTTTACCACCAGCTGAACCTGGGCGCCCACTGAAATAAAACCCCGAAAAATCACGAACGTCCGACGATTGCGCCCACACCCAAAGTGTCAGCCAGTCAAGCTCTTGCTGCTGCTCACCGGACTTTGGCAGTGCATCTACAGCACCACAGACATCGGGGCTCCGGGCTTTCCCTGACCATCAGGGCTTCGACATTTACCACCAGCTGCACCTCGGCTCCCACTGAAATAAAAGCCCGAAAAATCACGAACGTCGGACGATTGCTCCCACAACGAAAGTGCCAGCCAGTCAAGCTCTTGCTTCTCCTCACCGCCCATTCCCAGCGCATCTACAGCACCACAGACATCGGGGCTCCGGGCTTTCCCTGACGAACAGGGCTTCGACGTTTACCACCAGCTGAACCTGGGCGCCCACTGGAAAAAAAACCCGAAAAATCACGAACGTCGGACGATTGTTCCCACATTGAAAGTGCCAGCCAGTCAAGCTCTTGCTGCTCCTCACCGGCCATTGGCAGCGCATCTACAGCACCACAGACATCGCGGCTCCGGGCTTTCCCTGACCATCAGGGCTTCGACATTTACCACCAGCTGCACCTGGGCGCCCACTGAAATAAAACCCCGAAAAATCACAAACGTCGGACGTTTGCTCCCACAACGAAAGTGCCAGGAACTCAAGCTCTTGCTGCTCCTCACCGGAGAGTGGCAGCGCATCTACAGCACCACAGACATCGGGGCTCCGGGCTTTCCCTGACCAACAGGGCTTCGACGTTTACCACCAGCTGCACCTGGGCGCCCACTGAAAAAAATAAACGAAAAATCATGAATATCGGACGATTGCTCCCACACCGAAATTGCGAGCAACTCAAGCTCTTGCTGCTACTCACCGCCCATTGGCAGGGCATCTACAGCACCACAGACATCGGGGCTCCGGGCTTTCCCTGACCAACAGGGCTTCAACGTTTACCACCAGCTGCACCTGGGCGCCCACTGAAAGTAAAACCCCGAAAAATCACGAACATCGGACGATTGCTCCCACACCGAAAGTGCCAGCAACACAAGCTCTTGCTGCTCCTCACCGCCCATTCCCAGCGCATCTACAGCACCACAGACATCGCGGCTCCGGGCTTTCCCTCACCAACAGGGCTTCGACATTTACCACCAGCTGCACCTGGTTACCCACTGAAAAAAAACCCTGAAAAATCAAAAACGTCAGACGATTCGTCCCACACTGAAAGTGCCAGCAACTCAAGCTCTTGCTGCTCCTCACCGGCCATTCCCAGCGCATCTACAGCACCACAGACATCGGGGCTCCGGGCTTTCCCTGACCAACAGGGCTTCGACGTTCACCACCAGCTGAACCTGGGCGCCCACTGGAAAAAAAACCCAAAAAATCACGAACGTCGGACGATTGTTCCCACATTGAAAGTGCCAGCCAGTCAAGCTCTTGCTGCTCCTCACCGGGCATTGGCAGCGCATCTACAGCACCACAGACATCGGGACTCCGGGCTTTCACTGACCAACTGGGCTTCGACGTTTACCACCAGCTGCACCTGGGCGCCCACTGAAAAAAATAAACGAAAAATCACGAACGTCGGACGATTGCTCCCACACTGAAAGTGCCAGCCAGTCAAGCTCTTGCTGCTCCTCACCGCCCATTCCGAACGCATCTACAGCACCACAGACATCGGGGCTCCGGGCTTTCCCTGACCAACAGGGCTTCGACGTTTAGCACCCGCTGCACCTGGGCGCCCACTGAAAAAAATAAACGAAAAATCACAAACGTCGGACGATTGCTCCCACACCGAAAGTGCCAGCCAGTCAAGCTCTTGCTGCTCATCACCGGCCATTCCCAGCGCATCTACAGCACCACAGACATCGGGGCTCCGGGCTTTCCCTGACCAACAGGGCTTCGACATTTACCACCAGCTGCACCTGGGCGCCCACTGAAATAAAACCCCGAAAAATCTCGAACGTCGGACGATTGCTCCCACACCAAAAGTGCCAGCCAGTCAAGCTCTTGCTGCTCCTCACCGGACAGTGGCAGTGCATCTACAGCACCACAGACATCCCGGCTCCGGGCTTTCCCTGACCAACAGGGCTTCAACGTTTACCACCCGCTGCAACTGGGCGCCCACTGAAAAAAATAAACGAAAAATCACGAACATCGCACGATTGCTCCCACACCGAAAGTGCCAGCCAGTCAAGCTCTTGCTGCTCATCACCGGCCATTCCCAGCGCATCTACAGCACCACAGACATCGGGGCTCCGGGCTTTCCCTGACCAACAGGGCTTCGACGTTTACCACCAGTTGCACCTGGGTGCCGCCTGAAAAAAAAACTCCAAAAATCACAAATGTCGGACGATTCCTGCCACACCTTAAATGCCAGCCTGTCAAGCTCTTGCTGCTACTCACCGGACATTCCCAGCGCATCTACAGCACCACAGACATCAGGGCTCTGGAATTTCCCTGACGAACAGGGCTTCGACGTTTACCACCAGCTGCACCTGGGCGCCCACTGAAAAAAAAACCGCAAAAATCACGAACGTCGGACGATTGCACCCACAACGAAAGTGCCAGCATGTGAGCCTCTTGCTGCTCCTCACCGGCTATTGGCAGCGCATCTACAACACCACAGACATCGGGGCTCTGCGCTTTCCCTGACCAACAGGCCTTCGACGTTTACCACCAGTTGAACCTGGGCGCCCACTGAAAAAAATAAACGAAAAATCACGAACGTCGGACGATTGCTCCCACACCGAAAGTGCCAGCAAGTCAAGCTCTTGCTGCTCCTCATCCCCATTGGCAGCGCATCTACAGCACCACAGACATCGGGGCTCCGGGCTTTCCCTGACGAACCGGGCTTCGACATTTACCACCAGCTGCACCTGGGTGCCCCCTGAAAAAAAAACCCCAAAAAACACAAATGTCGGACGATTCCTGCCACACCTTAAATGCCAGCCTGTCAAGCTCTTGCTGCTACTCACCGGCCATTCCCAGCGCATCTACAGCACCACAGACATCAGGGCTCTGGACTTTCCCTGACGAACAGGGCTTCGACATTTACCACCAGCTGCACCTGGGCTCCCACTGAAAAAAAACCCTGAAAAATCAAAAACGTCGGACGATTGCTCCCACACCGAAAGTGCCAGCCTGTCAAGCTCTTGCTGCTCCTCACCGCCCATTCCCAGCGCATCTACAGCACCACAGACATCGGGGCTCCGGGCTTTCCCTGACCAACAGGGCTTCGACGTTTACCACTCGCTGCAGCTGGGCTCCCACTGAAAAGAACCCCGAAAAATCACGAACGTTGGACGATTGCTCCCACACCGAAAGTGCCAGCCTGTCAAGCTCTTGCTGCTCCTCACCGGACTTTGGCAGTGCATCTACAGCACCACAGACATCGGGGCTCCGGGCTTTCCCTGACCAACAGGGCTTCGACATTTACCACCAGCTGCACCTGGGTGCCCCCTGAAAAAAAAACCCCAAAAATCACGAACGTCGAACGATTCCTGCCACACCTTAAATGCCAGCCTGTCAAGCTCTTGCTGCTCCTCACCGGCCATTCCCAGCGCATCTACAGCACCACAGACATCGGGGCTCTGGGCTTTCCCTGACCAACAGGCCTTCGATGTTTACCACCTACTGAACCTGGGCGCCCAGTGAATAAAAATCCCCAAAAATCACAAACGTCCGACGATTGCTCCCACACTGAAAGTGCCAGCAACTCAAGCTCCTGCTGCTCCTCACCGCCCATTCCCAGCGCATCTACAGCACCACAGACATCGGGGCTCCGGGCTTTCCCTGACCAACACGGCTTCGACATTTACCACCAGCTGCACCTGTGCGCCCACTGAAAGTAAAACCCCGAAAAATCACGAACGTCGGACGATTGCTCACACACCAAAAGTGCCAGCCAGTCAAGCTCTTGCTGCTCCTCACCGGAGAGTGGCAGTGCATCTACAGCACCACAGACATCGGGGCTCCGGGCTTTCCCTGACCAACAGGGCTTCGACGTTTACCACTCGCTGAACCTGGGCTCCCACTGAAAAGAACCCCGAAAAGTCACGAACGTCGGACGATTGCTCCCACACCAAAAGTGCCAGACAGTCAAGCTCTAGCTGCTGAACACCGGCCATTCCCAGCGCATCTACAGCACCACAGACATCAAGGCTCCGGGCTTTCCCTGACCAACAGGGCTTCGACGTTTACCACCAGCTGCACCTGGGCGCCCACTGAAATAAAACCCCGAAAAATCACGAACGTCCGACGATTGCTCCCACACCCAAAGTGCCAGCCAGTCAAGCTCTTGCTGCTCCTCACCGGCCATTGGCAGCGCATCTACAGCACCACAGATATCGGGGCTCCGAGCTTTCCCTGACCAACAGGGCTTCAACGTTTACCACCAGCTGCACCTGGGCGCCCACTGAAATAAAACCCCGAAAAATCACGAACGTCGGACGATTCCTCCCACACCGAAAGTGCCAGCAACTCAAGCTCTTGCTGCTACTCACCGGCCATTCCCAGTGCATCTACAGCACCACAGACATCAGGGCTCTGGAATTTCCCTGACGAACAGGGCTTCGACGTTTACCACCAGCTGCACCTGGGCGCCCACTGAAAAAAAAACCGCAAAAATCACGAACGTCGGACGATTGCACCCACAACGAAAGTGCCAGCATGTGAGCCTCTTGCTGCTCCTCACCGGCTATTGGCAGCGCATCTACAATACCACAGACATCGGGGCTCTGCGCTTTCGCTGACCAACAGGCCTTCGACGTTTACCACCAGTTGAACCTGGGCGCCCACTGAAAAAAATAAACGAAAAATCACGAACGTCGGACGATTGCTCCCACACCGAAAGTGCCAGCAAGTCAAGCTCTTGCTGCTCCTCATCGCCCATTGGCAGCGCATCTACAGCACCACAGACATCGGGGCTCCGGGCTTTCCCTGACGAACCGGGCTTCGACATTTACCACCAGCTGCACCTGGGTGCCCCCTGAAAAAAAAACCCCAAAAAACACAAATGTCGGACGATTCCTGCCACACCTTAAATGCCAGCCTGTCAAGCTCTTGCTGCTACTCACCGGCCATTCCCAGCGCATCTACAGCACCACAGACATCAGGGCTCTGGACTTTCCCTGACCAACAGGGCTTCGACATTTACCACCAGCTGCACCTGGGCTCCCACTGAAAAAAAACCCTGAAAAATCAAAAACGTCGGACGATTGCTCCCACACCGAAAGTGCCAGCCTGTCAAGCTCTTGCTGCTCCTCACCGGCCATTCCCAGCGCATCTACAGCACCACAGACATCGGGGCTCCGGGCTTTCCCTGACCAACAGGGCTTCGACGTTTACCACTCGCTGCAGCTGGGCTCCCACTGAAAAGAACCCCGAAAAATCACGAACGTCGGACGATTGCTCCCACACCGAAAGTGCCAGCCTGTCAAGCTCTTGCTGCTCCTCACCGGACTTTGGCAGTGCATCTACAGCACCACAGACATCGGGGCTCCGGGCTTTCCCTGACCAACAGGGCTTCGACGTTTACCACTCGCTGAACCTGGGCTCCAACTGAAAAGAACCCCGAAAAATCACGAACGTCGGACGATTGCTCCCACACCCAAAGTGCCAGCCAGTCAAGCTATTGCTGCTCCTCACCGGCCATTGGCAGCGCATCTACAGCACCACAGACATCGGGGCTCCGAGCTTTCCCTGAACTACAGGGCTTCCACGTTTACCACCAGCTGCACCTGGGCGCCCACTGAAATAAAACCCCGAAAAATCACGAACGTCGGACGATTCCTCCCACACCGAAAGTGCCAGCAACTCAAGCTCTTGCTGCTACTCACCGGCCATTCCCAGTGCATCTACAGCACCACAGACATCGGGGTTCTGCGCTTTCCCTGAACAACAGGGCTTCGACATTTACCACCAGCTGCACCTGGGTGCCCCCTGAAAAAAAAACCCCAAAAATCACAAATGTCAGACGATTCCTGCCACACCTTAAATGCCAGCCTGTGAAGCTCTTGCTGCTACTTACCGGCCATTCCCAGCGCATCTACAGCACCACAGACATCAGGGCTCTGGGCTTTCCCTGACGAACAGGGCTTCGACGTTTACCACCAGCTGCACCTGGTTACCCACTGAAAAAAAACCCTGAAAAATCACGAACGTCGGACGATTGCTCCCACACCAAAAGTGCCAGCCAGCCAAGCTCTTGCTGCTACTCACCGCCCATTGGCAGCGCATCTACAGCACCACAGGTATCGGGGCTCCGAGCTTTCCCTGACCAACAGGGCTTCGACGTTTACCACCAGCTGAACCTGGGCGCCCACTGAAATAAAACCCCGAAAAATCACGAACGTCGGACGATTGCTCCCACACCTTAAATGCCAGCCTGTCAAGCTCTTGCTGCTCCTCACCGCCCATTCCCAGCGCATCTACAGCACCACAGACATCAGGGCTCTGGACTTTCCCTGACCAACAGGGCTTCAACGTTTACCACCAGCTGAACCTGGCCGCCCACTGAAAAGAACCCCGAAAAATCACGAACGTCGGACAATTGCTCCCACACCGAAAGTGCCAGCAACTCAAGCTCTTGCTGCTCCTCAGCGGCCATTCCCAGCGCATCTACAGCACCACAGACATCGGGGCTCTACGCTTTCCCTGACCAACAGGGCTTCGACGTTTACCACCCGCTGCACCTGGGCGCCAACTGAAATAAAACCCCGAAAAATCACGAACGTCGGACAATTGCTCCCACACCAAAAGTGCCAGCAACACAAGCTCTTGCTGCTCCTCAGCGGCCATTCCCAGCGCATCTACAGCACCACAGACATCGGGGCTCTACGCTTTCCCTGACCAACAGGGCTTCGACGTTTACCACCAGCTGAACCTGGGCGCCCACTGAAATAAAACCCCGAAAAATCACGAACGTCGGACGATTGCTCCCACAACGAAAGTGCCAGCAACTCAAGCTCTTGCTGCTACTCACCGGACTTTGGCAGTGCATCTACAGCACCACAGACATCGGGGTTCTCCGCTTTCCCTGAACAACAGGGCTTCGACGTTTACCACCAGATGAACCTGGGCGCCCACTGAAAAAAATAAATGAAAAATCACGAACGTCGGACGATTGCTCCCACACCAAAAGTGCCAGCCAGTCAAGCTCTTGCTGCTCCTCACCGGCCATTCCCAGCGCATCTACAGCACCACCGACACCGGGGCTCCGGGCGTTCCCTGACCAACAGGGCTTCGACGTTTACCACCAGCTGAACCTGGGCGCCCACTGAAATAAAAGCCCGAAAAATCACGAACGTCGGACGATTGCTCCCACACCAAAAGTGCCAGCCAGTCAACCTCTTGCTGATCCTCACCGGACAGTGGCAGTGCATCTACAGCACCACAGACATCGGGGCTCCGGGCTTTCCCTGACCATCAGGGCTTCGACATTTACCACCAGCTGCACCTGGGCTCCCACTGAAAAGAACCCCGAAAAATCACGAACGTCCGACGATTGCTCCCACACCAGAAGTGCCAGACAGTCAAGCTCTAGCTGCTGAACACCGGCCATTCCCAGCGCATCTACAGCACCACAGACATCGGGGCTCCGGGCTTTCCCTGACCAACAGGGCTTCGACGTTTACCACCAGCTGCACCTGGGCGCCCACTGAAAAAAAACCCTGAAAAATGACGAACGTCGGACGATTGCTCCCACACCAAAAGTGCCAGACAGTCAAGCTTTTGCTGCTCCTCCCCGGCCATTGGCAGCGCATGTACAGCACCACAGACATCGGGGCTCCGGGCTTTCCCGGACCAACAGGGCTTCGACGTTTACCACCAGCTGAGCCTGGGCGCCAACTGAAAAGAACCCCGAAAAATCACGAACATCGGACGATTGCTCCCACACCGAAAGTGCCAGCAACTCAAGCTCTTGCTGCTCCTCACCGGACTTTGGCAGCGCATCTACAGCACCACAGACATCGGGGCTCCGGGCTTTCCCTGACCAACAGGGCTTCGACGTTTACCACTCGCTGAACCTGGGCTCCCACTGAAAAGAACCCCGAAAAATCACGAACATCGGACAATTGCTCCCACACCGAAAGTTCCAGCAACTCAAGCTCTTGCTGCTCCTCACCGGCCACTGGCAGCGCATCTACAGCACCACAGACATCGGGGCTCTGGGCTTTCCCTGACAAACAGGGCTTCGATGTTTACCACCAGCTGAACCTGGGCGCCCACTGAAATAAAACCCCGAAAAATCACAAACGTCGGACGATTCCTCCCACACAGAAAGTGCCAGCAACTCAGGCTCTTGCTGTTCCTCACCGGACTTTGGCAGTGCATCTACAGCACCACAGACATCGTGGCTCCGGGCTTTCCCTTACCAACAGGCCTTCGACATTTACCACCAGCTGCACCTGGGCGCCCACTGAAATAAAACCCCGAAAAATCACGAACGTCGGACGACTGCTCCCACACCCAAAGTGCCAGCCAGTCAAGCTCTTGCTGCTCCTCACCGGACAGTGGCAGTGCATCTACAACACCACAGACATCGGGGCTCCGGGCTTTCCCTGACCAACAGGGCTTCGACGTTTACCACTCGCTGAACCTGGGCTCCCACTGAAAATAACCCCGAAAAATCACGAACGTCGGACGATTGCTCCCACACCAAAAGTGCCAGCCAGTCAAGCTCATGCTGCTTCTAACCAGCCATTCCCAGCGCATCTACAGCGCCACAGACATCGGGGCTCCGGGCTTTCCCTGACCAACAGGGCTTCGACGTTTACCACCAGCTGCACCTGTGCGCCCACTGAAAAAAACCCCGAAAAATCACAAACGTCGGACGATTGCTCCCACACCAAAAGTGCCAGCCAGTCAAGCTCTTGCTGCTCCTCACCGGCCATTGGCAGCGCATCTACAGCACCACAGACATCGTGGCTCCGGGCGTTCCCTGACCAACAGGCCTTCGACATTTACCACCAGCTGCACCTGGTTGCCCAGTGAAAAAAAACCCTGAAAAATGACGAACATCGGACGATTGCTCCCACAGCAAAAGTGCCAGCCAGTCAAGCTCTTGCTGCTCCTCACCGGACAGTGGCAGTGCATCTACAGCACCACAGACATCGGGGCTCCGGGCTTTCCCTGACGAACAGGGCTTCGACGTTTACCACTCGCTGAACCTGGGCTCCCACTGAAAAGAACACCGAAAAGTCACGAACGTCGGACGATTGCTCTCACACCAAAAGTGCCAGACAGTCAACCTCTTGCTGCTCCTCACCGGCCATTGCCAGCCCATCTACAGCACCACAGACATCGTGGCTCCGGGCTTTCCCTGACCAAAGGGGCTTCGAAGTTTACCACCAGCTGCACCTGGGCGCCCACTGAAATAAAACCCCGAAAAATCACGAACGTCGGACGACTGCTCCCACACCCAAAGTGCCAGCCAGTCAAGCTCTTGCTGCTCCTCACCGGACAGTGGCAGTGCATCTACAACACCACAGACATCGGGGCTCCGGGCTTTCCCTGACCAACAGGGCTTCGACGTTTACCACCCGCTGCACATGGGCGCCCACTTAAAAAAATAAACGAAATATCACGAACATCAGAGTATTCCTGCCACACCTTAAATGCCAGCCAGTCAAGCTCATGCTGCTTCTCACCAGCCATTCCCAGCGCATCTACAGCACCACAGACATCGGGGCTCCGGGCTTTCCCTGACCAACAGGGCTTCGAAGTTTACCACCAGCTGCACCTGGGCGCCAACTGAAATAAAACCCCGAAAAATCACGAACGTCGGACAATTGCTCCCACACCGAAAGTGCCAGACAGTCAACCTCTAGCTGCTCCTCACCGGGCATTCCCAGCGCACCTACAGCACCACAGACATCGGGGCTCCGGGCTTTCCCTGACCAACAGGGCTTCGACATTTACCACCAGCTGCACCTGGTTATCCACTGAAAAAAAAACCCTAAAAAATCAAAAACGTCGGACAATTGCTCCCACACCAAAAGTGCCAGCCAGTCAAGCTCTTGCTGCTCCTCACCGGCCATTCCCAGCGCATCTACAGCACCACAGACATCAGGGCTCTGGACTTTCCCTGACGAACAGGGCTTCGACGTTTACCACCCGCTGCACCTGGGCTCCCACTGAAAAGAACCCCCGAAAAATCACGAACATCGGACGATTGCTCCCACACCAAAAGTGCCAGCCAGTCAAGCTCTTGCTGCTCCTCCCCGGCCATTGGCAACGCATCTACAGCACCACAGATATCGGGGCTCCGAGCTTTCCCTGACCAAGAGGGCTTCGACGTTTACCACCAGCTGAACCTGGGCGCCCAGTGAATAAAAATCCCCAAAAATCACAAACGTCCGACGATTGCTCCCACACCCAACGTGCCAGACAGTCAAGCTCTTGCTGCTCCTCACCAGCCATTCCCAGCGCATCTACAGCACCACAGACATCGGGGCTCCGGGCATTCCCTGACCAACAGGGCTTCAACATTTACCACCAGCTGCACCTGGGCGCCCACTGAAATAAAACCCCGAAAAATCACGAACGTCGGACGATTGCACCCACACAGAAAGTGCCAGCCAGTCAAGCTCTTGCTGCTCCTCACCTCCCATTCCCAGCGCATCTACAGCACCACAGACATCGGGGCTCCGGGCTTTCCCTGACGAACAGGGCTTCGACGTTTACCACCAGCTGAACCTGGGCGCCCACTGAAAGTAAAACGCCGAAAAATCACGAACGTCGGACGATTGCTCCCACACCAAAAGTGCCAGCAACTCAAGCTCTGGCTGCTCCTCACCGGCCATTGCCAGCGCATCTACAGCACCACAGACATTGGGGCTCCGGGCTTTCCCTGACCAACAGGGCTTCGACGTTTACCACCAGCTGAACCTGGGCGCCCAGTGAATAAAAATCCCCAAAAATCACAAACGTCCGACGATTGCTCCCACACCCAACGTGCCAGACAGTCAAGCTCTTGCTGCTCCTCACCAGCCATTGCCAGCGCATCTACAGCACCACAGAGATCGGGGCTCCAGGCATTCCCTGACCAACAGGGCTTCGACGTTTACCACCAGCTGCACCTGGGCTCCCACTGAAATAAAACCACGAAAAATCACGAACGTCGGACGATTGCTCCCACACCAAAAGTGCCAGCAACTCAAACTCTTGCTGCTCCTCACCGGAGTTTGGCAGTGCATCTACAGCACCACAGACATCGGGGTTCTGCGCTTTCCCTGACCAACAGGGCTTCGACGTTTACCACCAGCTGAACCTGGGCGCCCGCTGAAAAAAATAAAAGAAAAATCACGAACGTCGGACGATTGCTCCCACAGCAAAAGTGCCAGCCAGTCAAGCTCTTGCTGCTCCTCCCCGGCCATTGGCAGTGCATCTACAGCACCACAGACATCGTGGCTCCGGGCTTTCCCTGACCAACAGGCCTTTGATATTTACCACCAGCTGCACCTGGTTGCCCAGTGAAAATAAACCCTGAAAAATGACGAACGTCGGACGATTGCTCCCACACCAAAAGTGCCAGCCAGTCAAGCTCATGCTGCTCCTCACCGGACAGTGGCAGTGCATCTACAGCACCACAGACATCGGGGCTCCGGGCATTCCATGACGAACAGGGCTTCGACGTTTACCACTCGCTGCACCTGGGCTCCCACTGAAAAGAACACCGAAAAATCACGAACGTCGGACGATTGCTCTCACACCAAAAGTGCCAGACAGTCAAGCTCTTGCTGCTGCTCACCGGCCATTGCCAGCCCATCTACAGCACGACAGACATCGGGGCTCCGGGCTTTCCCTGACGAACAGGGCTTCGACGTTTACCACCAGCTGCACCTGGGCGCCCACTGGAAAAAATAAACGAAATATCACGAACATCAGACGTGTGCTCCCACACCGAAAGTGCCAGCCAGTCAAGCTCATGCTGCTTCTCACCAGCAATTCCCAGCGCATCTACAGCACCACAGACATCGGGGCTCCGGGCTTTCCCTGACCAACAGGGCTTCGACGTTTACCACCCGCTGCAGCTGGGCGCCCACTGAAATAAAACCCCGAAAATGCATGAACGTCGGACGATTGCTCCCACAACAAAAGTGCCAGCCAGTCAAGCTCTTGCTGCTCCTCACCAGCCATTGGAGGCGCATCTACAGCACCACAGACATCGGGGCTCCGGGCATTCCCTGACCAACAGGGCTTCGACATTTACCACCAGCTGCACCTGGGCGCCCACTGAAAGTAAAACCGCGAAGAATCACGAACGTCGGACGATTGCTCCCACACCGAAAGTGCCAGCCAGTCAAGCTCTTGCTGCTCCTCACCAGCCATTGGAGGCGCATCTACAGCACCACAGACATCGGGGCTCCGGGCTTTCCCTGACCAACAGGGCTTCGACGTTTACCACCAGTTGCACCTGGGCACCCACTGAAAAAAAAAAACCCCCAAAATCACAAACATCAGACGATTGCTCCCACACCGAAAGTGCCAGCCAGTCAAGCTCTTTGTGCTCCTCACCGGTCATTGGCGGCGCATCTACAGCACCACAGACATCGGGGCTCCGGGCTTTCCCTGACCAACAGGGCTTCGACGTTTACCACCAGCTGCACCTGGGCGCCCACTGAAAAAACTAAACGAAAAATCACGAACATCGGACGATTGCTCCCACACCGAAAGTGCCAGCCAGTCAAGCTCTTGCTGCTCCTCACCGGCCATTCCCAGTGCATCTACAGCACCACAGACATCGGGGCTCCGGGCTTTCCCTGACCAACAGGGCTTCGACGTTTACCACCAGCTGAACCTGGGCGCCCAGTGAATAAAAATCCCCAAAAATCACAAACGTCCGACGATTGCTCCCACACCCAAAGTGCCAGACAGTCAAGCTCCTGCTGCTACTCACCGGACTTTGGTAGTGCATCTACAGCACCACAGACATCGGGGCTCCGGGCTTTCCCTGAACAACAGGGCTTCGACATTTACCATCAGCTGCACCTGGGCGCCCACTGAAAAAAATAAACGAAAAATCACGAACATCGGACGATTGCTCCCACAGTGAAAGTGCCAGCAACTCAAGCTCTTGCTGCTCCTCACCGGCCATTGGCAGCGCATTAACAGCACCACAGACATCGGGGCTCCGGGCTTTCCCTGACCAACAGGGCTTAGAATTTTACCACCAGCTGAACCTGGGAGCCCAGTGAAATAAAACCCCGAAAAATCACGAACGTCGGACGATTCCTCCCACACCAAAAGTGCCAGCAACACAAGCTCTTGCTGCTCCTCACCGGCCATTGGCAGCGCATCTACAGCACCACAGACATCGGGGCTCCGGGCTTTCGCTGACAAACAGGGGTTCGACGTTTACCACCAGCTGCACATGGGCGCCCACTGAAAAAAAACCCCGAAAAATCACAAATGTTGGACGATTCCTGCCACACCTTAAATGCCAGCCTGTCAAGCTCTTGCTGCTCCTCACCGCCCATTCCCAGCGCATCTACAGCACCACAGACATCAGGGCTCTGGACTTTCCCTGACCAACAGGGCTTTGACTGTTACCACCAGCTGCACCTGGGCTCCCACTGAAAAAAAACCCCGAATAATCACAAACGTCGGACGATTGCTCCCACACCAAAAGTGCCAGCCAGTCAAGCTCTTGCTGCTCCTCACCGGCCATTGGCAGCGCATCTACAGCACCACAGACATCGGCGTTCTCCGCTTTCCCTGACCAACAGGGCTTCGACGTTTACCACCAGCTGAACCTGGGCGCCCACTGAAAAAAATAAATGAAAAATCACGAACGTCGGACGATTGCTCCCACACCAAAAGTGCCAGCCATTCAAGCTCTTGCTGCTCCTCACCGGCCATTCCCAGCGCATCTACAGCACCACAGATACCGGGGCTCCGGGCTTTCCCTGACCAACAGGGCTTCGACGTTTACCAACAGCTGCACCTGGGCGCCCACTGAAATAAAACCCCGAAAAATCACGAACGTCGGACGATTGCTCCCACACCGAAAGTGCCAGCAACTCAAGCTCTTGCTGCTCCTCACCGGCCATTCCCAGCGCATCTACAGCACCACAGACATCGCGGCTCTGGGCTTTCCCTGACCAACAGGGCTTCGACATTTACCACCAGGTGCACCTGGGCGCCCACTGAAAAAAATAAACGAAAAATAACAAAAGTCGGACGATTGCTCCCACAGCGAAAGTGCCAGCCAGTCAAGCTCTTGCTGCTCCTCACCGGCCATTGGAGGCGCATCTACAGCACCACAGACATCGGGGCTCCGGGCTTTCCCTGACCAACAGGTCTTCGACGTTTACCACCCGCTGCACCTGGGCTCCCACTGAAAAGAACCCCGAAAAATCACGAACATCGGACGATTACTCCCACACCGAAAGTGCCAGCAACTCAAGCTCTTGCTGCTACTCACCGGCCATTCCCAGCGCATCTACAGCACCACAGACATCAGGGCTCCGGGCTTTCCCTGACCAACAGGGCTTCGACGTTTACCACCAGCTGCAGCTGGGCGCACACTGAAAAAAAACCCTGAAACATCAAAAACGTCGGACGATTGCTCCCACACCGAAAGTGCCAGCCTGTCAAGCTCTTGCTGCTCCTCACCAGCCATTCCCAGCGCATCTACAGCACCACAGACATCGGGGCTCCGGGCTTTCGCTGACCAACAGGGCTTCGACGTTTACCACCAGCTGCAGCTGGGCGCACACTGAAAAAAAACCCTGAAACATCAAAAACGTCGGACGATTGCTCCCACACCGAAAGTGCCAGCCTGTCAAGCTCTTGCTGCTCCTCACCGGCCATTCCCAGCGCATCTACAGCATCACAGATATCGGGGCTCCGACCTTTCCCTGACCAACAGGGCTTCGACGTTTACCACCAGCTGCACCTGGGCGCCCACTGAAATAAAACCCCGAAAAATCACGAACGTCCGACGATTGCTCGCACACCCAAAGTGCCAGCCAGTCAAGCTCTTGCTGCTCCTCACCGGCCATAGGCAGCACATCTACAGCAGCACAGACATCGGGGCTCCGGGCTTTCCCTGACCAACAGGGCTTGAACGTTTACCACCACCTGAACCTGGGCGCCCAGTGAATAAAAATCCCCAAAAATCACAAACGTCCTAAGATTGCTCCCACACCGAAAGTGCCAGACAGTCAAGCTCTTGCTGTTCCTCACCGTCGATTGGCAGCGCATCTACAGCACCACAGACATCGGGGCTCCGGGATTTACCTGACCAACAGGGCTTCGACATTTACCACCAGCTGCACCTGGGCGCCCACTGAAATAAAACCCCGAAAAATCACGAACGTCGGACGATTGCTCCCACACTGAAAGTTCCAGCAACTCAAGCTCTTGCTGCTACTCACCTCCCATTCCCAGCGCATCTACAGCACCACAGACATCGGGGCTCCGGGCTTTCCCTGACCAACTGGGCTTCGACGTTTACCACCAGCTGAACCTGGGCCCCCACTGAAATAAAACCCCCAAAAATCATGAACGTCGGACGATTGATCGCACACCGAAAGTGCCAGCCAGTCAAGCTCTTGCTGCTCCTCACCGGCCATTGCCAGCCCATCTACAGCCCCACAGACATCGGGGCTTTGGGCTTTCCCTGATGAACAGGGCTTCGACGTTTACCACCCACTGCACCTGGGCGCCCACTGAAAAAAATAAACGAAAAATCACAAACGTCGGACAATTGCTCCCACACCGAAAGTGCCAGCCAGTCAAGCTCTTGCTGCTACTCACCTCCCATTCCCAGCGCATCTACAGCACCACAGACATCGGGGCTCCGGGCTTTCCCTGACCAACAGGGCTTCGACATTTACCACCAGCTGCACCTGGGCGCCCACTGAAATAAAACCCCGAAAAATAACAAACGTCGGACGATTGCTCCCACACCGAAAGTGCCAGCCAGTCAAGCTCTTGCTGCTCCTCACCGGCCATTGGCAGCGCATCTACAGCACCACAGACATCGGGGCTCCGAGCTTTCCCTGACCAACAGGGCTTCGACGTTTACCACCCGCTGAACCTGGGCACCCACTGAAAGTAAAACCCCGAAAAATCACGAACGTCGGACGATTGCTCCCACAACGAAAGTGCCAGCCTGTCAAGCTCTTGCTGCTCCTCACCGGCCATTGGCCGCGCATCTACAGCACGACAGACATCGGGGCTCCGGGCTTTCCCTGACCAACAGGGCTCAGAAGTTTACCACCAGCTGAACCTGGGCGCCCACTGAAAAAAAACCCTGAAAAATTAAAAACGACGGACGATTGCTCCCACACCGAAAGTGCCAGCCAGTCAAGCTCTTGCTGCTGCTCACCGGCCATTGGCAGCGCATGTACAGCACCACAGACATCGGGGCTCCGGGCTTTCCCTGACCAACAGGCCTTCGACATTTACCATCAGCTGCACCTGGGCGCCCACTGAAAAAAATAACGAAATATCACGAACATCAGACGATTGCTCCCACACCGAAAGTGCCAGCAACTCAAGCTCATGCTGCTTCTCACCGGACTTTGGCAGTGCATCTACAGCACCACAGACATCGGGGCTCCGGGCTTTCCCTGACCAACAGGCCTTCGACATTTACCATCAGCTGCACCTGGGCGCCCACTGAAAAAAATAACGAAATATCACGAACATCAGACGATTGCTCCCACACCGAAAGTGCCAGCCAGTCAAGCTCTTGCTGCTCCTCACCGCCCATTCCCAGCGCATCTACAGCACCACAGACATCACGGCTCTGGACTTTCCCTGACGATCAGGGCTTCGACGTTTACCACCAGCTGAACCTGGGCGCCCACTGAAAAGAACCCCGAAAAATCACGAACGTCGGACAATTGCTCCCACACCAAAAGTGCCAGCAACACAAGCTCTTGCTGCTCCTCAGCGGCCATGGGCAGCGCATCTACAGCGCCACAGACATCGGGGCTCCGGGCTTTCCCTGACCAACAGGGCTTTGACTGTTACCACCAGCTGCAGCTGGGCTCCCACTGAAAAAAAACCCCGAATAATCACAAACGTCGGACGATTGCTCCCACACCCAAAGTGCCAGCCAGTCAAGCTCTTGCTGCTCCTCACCGGCCATTCCCAGCGCATCTACAGCACCACAGACATCGGGGCTCTACGCTTTCCCTGACCAACAGGGCTTCGACGTTTACCACCCGCTGCACCTGGGCGCCCACTGAAATAAAACCCCGAAAAATCACGAACGTCGGACAATTGCTCCCACACCGAAAGTGCCAGCAACTCAAGCTCTTGCTGCTACTCACCGGACTTTGGCAGTGCATCTACAGCACCACAGACATCGGGGTTCTCCGCTTTCCCTGACCAACAGGGCTTCGACGTTTACCACCAGCTGCACCTGGGCGCCCACTGAAAAAAATAAATGAAAAATCACGAACGTCGGACGATTGCTCCCACACCAAAAGTGCCAGCCAGTCAAGCTCTTGCTGCTCCTCACCGGCCATTCCCAGCGCATCTACAGCACCACAGACATCAGGGCTCTGGACTTTCCGTGACGATCAGGGCTTCGACGTTTACCACCAGCTGCACCTGGGCTCCCACTGAAAAGAACCCCGAAAAATCACGAACGTCGGACGATTACTCCCACACCGAAAGTGCCAGCAACTCAAGCTCTTGCTGCTACTCACCGGCCATTCCCAGCGCATCTACAGCACTACAGACATCGGGGCTCCGGGCTTTCCCTGACGAACCAGGCTTCGACGTTTACCACCAGCTGCACCTGGGCGCCCACTGAAAAAAATAAACGAAAAATCACGAACATCGGACGATTGCTCCCACACCAAAAGTGCCAGCCAGTCAAGCTCTTGCTGCTCCTCCCCGGCCATTGGCAGCGCATCTACAGCACCACAGATATCGGGGCTCCGGGCTTTCCCTGACAAACAGGGCTTCGACGTTTACCACCAGCTGAACCTGGGCGCCCACTCGAAAAAATAAACGAAATACCACGAACATCAGAAGATTGCTCCCACACCGAAAGTGCCAGCCAGTCAAGCTCATGCTGCTCCTCACCGCCCATTCCCAGCGCATCTACAGCACCACAGACATCGTGGCTCTGGGCTTTCCCTGACCAACAGGACTTCGACGATTACCACCAGCTGCACCTGGGCGCCAACTGAAATAAAACCCTGAAAAATCACGAACGTCGGACGATTGCTCCCACACCAAAAGTGCCAGCCTGTCAAGCTCTTGCTGCTCCTCACCGGCCATTCCCAGCGCATCTACAGCACCACAGACATCGGGGTTCTGCGCTTTCCCTGAATAACAGGGCTTCGACGTTTACCACCAGCTGCACCTGGGCGCCCACTGAAAAAAATAAACGAAAAATCACGAACATCGGACGATTGCTCCCACACCAAAAGTGCCAGCCTGTCAAGCTCTTGCTGCCCCTCACAGCCCATTCCCAGCGCATCTACAGCACCACAGACATCGGGGCTCCGGGCTTTCCCTGATGAACAGGGCTTCGACGTTTACCACTCGCTGAACCTGGGCACCCACTGAAAGTAAAACCCCGAAAAATCACGAACGTCGGACGATTGCTCCCACACCTGAAGTGCCAGCAACTCAAGCTCTTGCTGCTACTCACCGGCCATTGGCAGCGCATCTACAGCACCACAGACATCGGGGCTCCGGGCTTTCCCTGACGAACCGGGCTTCGACATTTACCACCAGCTGCACCTGGGTGCCCCCTGAAAAAAAAACCCAAAAAATCACAAACGTCGGACGATTCCTGCCACACCTTAAATGCCAGCCTGTCAAGCTCTTGCTGCTCCTCACCGGCCATTCCCAGCGCATCTACAACACCGCAGATATTGGGGCTCCGGGCTTTCCCTGACCAACAGGGCTTCGACGTTTACCACCACCTGAACCTGGGCTCCCACTGAAATAAAACCCCGAAAAACTACGAACGTCGGACGATTGCTCCCACACTAAAAGTGCCAGCCAGTCAAGCTCTTGCAGCTACTCACCGGACTTTGGCAGTGCATCTACAGCACCACAGACATCGGGGCTCCGGGCTTTCCCTGAACAACAGGGCTTCAACGTTTACCACCAGCTGCACCTGGTTGCCCACTGAAAAAAAACCCTGAAAAATGACGAACGTCGGACGATTGCTCCCACACCACAAGTGCCAGACAGTCAAGCTCTAGCTGCTGAACACCGGCCATTGGCAGTGTATCTACAGCACCACAGACATCGGGGCTCCGGGCTTTCCCTGACCAACAGGGCTTCGACGTTTACCACCAGCTGAACCCGGGCGCCCACTGAAATAAAACCCCGAAAAATCACGAACGTCCGACGATTGCTCCCACACCCAAAGTGCCAGCCAGTCAAGCTCTTGCTGCTCCTCACCGGCCATTCCCAGCGCATCTACAGCACCACAGACATCGGGGCTCCGAGCTTTCCCTGATGAACAGGGCTTCGACGTTTACCACCAGCTGCACCTGGGCGCCCACTGAAAGTAAAACCCCGAAAAATCACGAACATCGGACGATTGCTCCCACAACGAAAGTGCCAGCCTGTCAAGCTCTTGCTGCTCCTCAACGGCCATTGGCAGCGCATCTACAGCACCACAGACATCGCGGCTCCGGGCTTTCCCTGACCATCAGGGCTTCGACATTTACCACCAGCTGCACCTGGTTACGCACTGAAAAAAAACCCTGAAAAATCAAAAACGTCGGACGATTGATCCCACACCGAAAGTGCCAGCCAGTCAAGCTCTTGCTGTTCCTCACCGGACAGTGGCAGTGCATCTACAGCACCACAGACATCGGGGCTCCGGGCTTTCCCTGACCAACAGGGCTTCGACGATTACCACTTGCTGAACCTGTGCTCCCACTGAAAAGAACCCCGAAAAATCACAAACGTCGGACGATTGCTCCCACACTGAAAGTGCCAGCCTGTCAAGCTCTTGCTGCCCCTCACCGGCCATTCCCAGTGCATCTACAGCACCACAGACATCGGGGCTCCGGGCTTTCACTGACCAACACAGCTTCGACATTTACCACCCGCTGCACCTGGGTGCCCACTGGAAAAAACCCAGAAAAATCACGAACATCAGACGATTGCTCCCACACCGAAAGTGCCAGCCAGTCAAGCTGCTCCTCACCGCCCATTCCCAGCGCATCTACAGCACCACAGACATCGGGGCTCCGGGCCTTCCCTGACCAACAGGGCTTCGACGTTTACCACCAGCTGCACCTGGGCGCCCGCTGAAAAAAATAAAAGAAAAATCACGAACATCGGACGATTGCTCCCACACCGAAAGTGCCAGCCAGTCAAGCTCTTGCTGCTCCTCACCGGCCATTGGAGGCGCATCTACAGCACCACAGACATCGGGGCTCCGGGCTTTCCCTGACCAACAGGTCTTCGACGTTTACCACCCGCTGCACCTGGGCTCCCACTGAAAAGAACCCCGAAAAATCACAAACGTCGGACGATTGCTCCCACACCAAAAGTGCCAGCCAGTCAAGCTCTTCCTGCTCCTCACCGGGCATTGGCAGTGCATCTACAGCACCACAGATATCAGGGCTCCGGGCTTTCCCTGACTAACAGGGATTCGACGTTTACCACCCGCTGCACCTGGGCTCCCACTGAAAAGAACCCCGAAAAATCACGAACATCGGACGATTACTCCCACACCGAAAGTGCCAGCCTGTCAAGCTCTTGCTGCTCCTCACCAGCCATTCCCAGCGCATCTACAGCACCACAGACATCGGGGCTCCGGGCTTTCGCTGACCAACAGGGCTTCGACGTTTACCACCAGCTGCAGCTGGGCGCACACTGAAAAAAAACCCTGAAACATCAAAAACGTCGGACGATTGCTCCCACACCGAAAGTGCCAGCCTGTCAAGCTCTTGCTGCTCCTCACCAGCCATTCCCAGCGCATCTACAGCACCACAGACATCGGGGCTCCGGGCCTTCCCTGACCAACAGGGCTTCGACGTTTACCACCAGCTGCACCTGGGCACCCACTGAAAAAAAACCCTGAAAAATCAAAAACGTCGGACGATTGCTCCCACACCGAAAGTACCAGCAACACAAGTTCTTGCTGCTCCTCACGGGCCATTCCCAGCGCATCTACAGCACAACAGACATCGGGGCTCCGGGCTTTCCCTGACCAACAGGGCTTAGACGTTTACCACCAGCTGAACCGGGGCGCCCAGTGAAATAAAACCCCGAAAAATCACGAACGTCGGACGATTGCTCCCACACCAAAAGTGCCAGCAACATAAGCTCTTGCTTCTCCTCACCGGCCATTCCCAGCGCATCTACAGCACCACAGACATCGGGGCTCCGGGCTTTCCCTGACCAACAGGGCTTAGACGTTTACCACCAGCTGCACCTGGGCGCCCACTGAAATAAAACCCCGAAAAATCACGAACGTCCGACGATTGCTCGCACACCCAAAGTGCCAGCCAGTCAAGCTCTTGCTGCTCCTCACCGGCCATAGGCAGCACATCTACAGCAGCACAGACATCGGGGCTCCGGGCTTTCCCTGACCAACAGGGCTTCAACGTTTACCACCAGCTGAACCTGGGCGCCCAGTGAATAAAAATCCCCAAAAATCACAAACGTCCTAAGATTGCTCCCACACCGAAAGTGCCAGACAGTCAAGCTCTTGCTGTTCCTCACCGTCCATTGGCAGCGCATCTACAGCACCACAGACATCGGGGCTCCGGGATTTACCTGACCAACAGGGCTTCGACATTTACCACCAGCTGCACCTGGGCGCCCACTGAAATAAAACCCCGAAAAATCACGAACGTCGGATGATTGCTCCCACACTGAAAGTTCCAGCAACTCAAGCTCTTGCTGCTACTCACCTCCCATTCCCAGCGCATCTACAACACCACAGACATCGGGGCTCCGGGCTTTCCCTGACCAACTGGGCTTCGACGTTTACCACCAGCTGAACCTGGGCCCCCACTGAAATAAAACCCCCAAAAATCATGAACGTCGGACGATTGATCGCACACCGAAAGTGCCAGCCAGTCAAGCTCTTGCTGCTCCTCACCGGCCATTGCCAGCCCATCTACAGCCCCACAGACATCGGGGCTCCGGGCTTTCCCTGATGAACAGGGCTTCGACGTTTACCACCCACTGCACCTGGGCGCCCACTGAAAAAAATAAACGAAAAATCACAAACGTCGGACAATTGCTCCCACACCGAAAGTGCCAGCCTGTCAAGCTCTTGCTGCTACTCACCTCCCATTCCCAGCGCATCTACAGCACCACAGACATCGGGGCTCCGGGCTTTCCCTGACCAACAGGGCTTCGACATTTACCACCAGCTGCACCTGGGCGCCCACTGAAATAAAACCCCGAAAAATAACAAACGTCGGACGATTGCTCCCACACCGAAAGTGCCAGCCAGTCAAGCTCTTGCTGCTCCTCACCGGCCATTGGCAGCGCATCTACAGCACCACAGACATCGGGGCTCCGAGCTTTCCCTGACCAACAGGGCTTCGACGTTTACCACTCGCTGAACCTGGGCACCCACTGAAAGTAAAACCCCGAAAAATCACGAACGTCGGACGATTGCTCCCACACCGAAAGTGCCAGCCTGTCAAGCTCTTGCTGCTCCTCACCGGCCATTGGCCGCGCATCTACAGCACGACAGACATCGGGGCTCCGGGCTTTCCCTGACCAACAGGGCTCAGAAGTTTACCACCAGCTGAACCTGGGCGCCCACTGAAAAAAAACCCTGAAAAATTAAAAACGACGGACGATTGTTCCCACACCGAAAGTGCCAGCCAGTCAAGCTCTTGCTGCTGCTCACCGGCCATTGGCAGCGCATGTACAGCACCACAGACATCGGGGCTCCGGGCTTTCCCTGACCAACAGGCCTTCGACATTTACCATCAGCTGCACCTGGGCGCCCACTGAAAAAAATAACGAAATATCACGAACATCAAACGATTGCTCCCACACCGAAAGTGCCAGCAACTCAAGCTCATGCTGCTTCTCACCGGACTTTGGCAGTACATCTACAGCACCACAGACATCGCGGCTCCGGGCTTTCCCTGACCAACAGGGCTTCGACGTTTACCACCAGGTGCACCTGCGCTCCCACTGAAAAAAAACCCCGAAAAATCACGAACGTCGGACGATTACTCCCACACCGAAAGTGCCAGCAACTCAAGCTCATGCTGCTTCTCACCGGCCATTGGCAGCGCATCTACAGCACCACAGACATCGGGGCTCCGAGCTTTCCCTGACCAACAGGGCTTCGACGTTTACCACTCGCTGAACCTGGGCACCCACTGAAAGTAAAACCCCGAAAAATCACGAACGTCGGACGATTGCTCCCACACCGAAAGTGCCAGCCTGTCAAGCTCTTGCTGCTCCTCACCAGCCATTCCCAGCGCATCTACAGCACCACAGACATCGGGGCTCCGGGCTTTCGCTGACCAACAGGGCTTCGACGTTTACCACCAGCTGCAGCTGGGCGCACACTGAAAAAAAACCCTGAAAAATCAAAAACGTCGGACGATTGCTCCCACACCGAAAGTACCAGCAACACAAGCTCTTGCTGCTCCTCACGGGCCATTCCCAGCGCATCTACAGCACCACAGACATCGGGGCTCCGGGCTTTCCCTGACCAACAGGGCTTAGACGTTTAGCACCAGCTGAACCGGGGCGCCCAGTGAAATAAAACCCCGAAAAATCACGAACGTCGGACGATTGCTCCCACACCGAAAGTGCCAGCAACATAAGCTCTTGCTGCTCCTCACCAGCCATTCCCAGCGCATCTACAGCATCACAGATATCGGGGCTCCGACCTTTCCCTGACCAACAGGGCTTCGACGTTTACCACCAGCTGCACCTGGGCGCCCACTGAAATAAAACCCCGAAAAATCACGAACGTCCGACAATTGCTCGCACACCCAAAGTGCCAGCCAGTCAAGCTCTTGCTGCTCCTCACCGGCCATAGGCAGCACATCTACAGCAGCACAGACATCGGGGCTCCGGGCTTTCGCTGACCAACAGGGCTTCAACGTTTACCACCAGCTGAACCTGGGCGCCCAGTGAATAAAAATCCCCAAAAATCACAAACGTCCTAAGATTGCTCCCACACCGAAAGTGCCAGACAGTCAAGCTCTTGCTGCTCCTCACCGGCCATTGGCAGCGCATGTACAGCACCACAGACATCGGGGCTCCGGGCTTTCCCTGACCAACAGGGCTTCGACGTTTACCACCAGCTGCACCTGGGCTCCCACTAAAAAAAAACCCCGAATAATCACAAACATTGGACCATTGCTCCCACACCAAAAGTGCCAGCCAGTCAAGCTCTTGCTGCTCCTCACCGGCCATTGGCAGCGCATCTACAGCACCACAGACATCGGGGCTCCGAGCTTTCCCTGACCAACAGGGCTTCGACGTTTACCACTCGCTGAACCTGGGCACCCACTGAAAGTAAAACCCCGAAAAATCACGAACGTCGGACGATTGCTCCCACACCGAAAGTGCCAGCCTGTCAAGCTCTTGCTGCTCCTCACCGGCCATTGGCCGCGCATCTACAGCACGACAGACATCGGGGCTCCGGGCTTTCCCTGACCAACAGGGCTCAGAAGTTTACCACCAGCTGAACCTGGGCGCCCACTGAAAAAAAACCCTGAAAAATTAAAAACGACGGACGATTGCTCCCACACCGAAAGTGCCAGCCAGTCAAGCTCTTGCTGCTGCTCACCGGACTTTGGCAGCGCATGTACAGCACCACAGACATCGGGGCTCCGGGCTTTCCCTGACCAACAGGCCTTCGACATTTACCATCAGCTGCACCTGGGCGCCCACTGAAAAAAATAACGAAATATCACGAACATCAGACGATTGCTCCCACACCGAAAGTGCCAGCAACTCAAGCTCATGCTGCTTCTCACCGGACTTTGGCAGTGCATCTACAGCACCACAGACATCGCGGCTCCGGGCTTTCCCTGACCAACAGGGCTTCGACGTTTACCACCAGGTGCACCTGCGCTCCCACTGAAAAAAAACCCCGAAAAATCACGAACGTCGGACGATTACTCCCACACCGAAAGTGCCAGCAACTCAAGCTCATGCTGCTTCTCACCGGACTTTGGCAGTGCATCTACAGCACCACAGACATCGGGGCTCCGGGCTTTCCCTGACCAACAGGGCTTCGATGTTTACCACCAGCTGCACCTGGGCGCCCACTGAAAAAAAACCCCGAAAAATCACAAACGTTGGACGATTCCTGCCACACCTTAAATGCCAGCCTGTCAAGCTCTTGCTGCTCCTCACCGCCCATTCCCAGCGCATCTACAGCACCACAGACATCAGGGCTCTGGACTTTCCCTGACGATCAGGGCTTCGACGTTTACCACCAGCTGAACCTGTGCGCCCACTGAAAAGAACCCCGAAAAATCACGAACGTCGGACAATTGCTCCCACACCAAAAGTGCCAGCAACACAAGCTCTTGCTGCTCCTCAGCGGCCATGGGCAGCGCATCTACAGCGCCACAGACATCGGGGCTCCGGGCTTTCCCTGACCAACAGGGCTTTGACTGTTACCACCAGCTGCAGCTGGGCTCCCACTGAAAATAAACCCCGAATAATCACAAACGTCGGACGATTGCTCCCACACCCAAAGTGCCAGCCAGTCAAGCTCTTGCTGCTCCTCACCGGCCATTCCCAGCGCATCTACAGCACCACAGACATCGGGGCTCTACGCTTTCCCTGACCAACAGGGCTTCGACGTTTACCACCCGCTGCACCTGGGCGCCCACTGAAATAAAACCCCGAAAAATCACGAACGTCGGACAATTGCTCCCACACCGAAAGTGCCAGCAACTCAAGCTCTTGCTGCTACTCACCGGACTTTGGCAGTGCATCTACAGCACCACAGACATCGGGGTTCTCCGCTTTCCCTGACCAACAGGGCTTCGACGTTTACCACCAGCTGCACCTGGGCGCCCACTGAAAAAAATAAATGAAAAATCACGAACGTCGGACGATTGCTCCCACACCAAAAGTGCCAGCCAGTCAAGCTCTTGCTGCTCCTCACCGGCCATTCCCAGCGCATCTACAGCACCACAGACATCAGGGCTCTGGACTTTCCGTGACGATCAGGGCTTCGACGTTTACCACCAGCTGCACCTGGGCTCCCACTGAAAAGAACCCCGAAAAATCACGAACGTCGGACGATTACTCCCACACCGAAAGTGCCAGCAACTCAAGCTCTTGCTGCTACTCACCGGCCATTCCCAGCGCATCTACAGCACTACAGACATCGGGGCTCCGGGCTTTCCCTGACGAACCAGGCTTCGACGTTTACCACCAGCTGCACCTGGGCGCCCACTGAAAAAAATAAACGAAAAATCACGAACATCGGACGATTGCTCCCACACCAAAAGTGCCAGCCAGTCAAGCTCTTGCTGCTCCTCCCCGGCCATTGGCAGCGCATCTACAGCACCACAGATATCGGGGCTCCGGGCTTTCCCTGACAAACAGGGCTTCGACGTTTACCACCAGCTGAACCTGGGCGCCCACTGGAAAAAATAAACGAAATACCACGAACATCAGAAGATTGCTCCCACACCGAAAGTGCCAGCCAGTCAAGCTCATGCTGCTCCTCACCGCCCATTCCCAGCGCATCTACAGCACCACAGACATCGTGGCTCTGGGCTTTCCCTGACCAACAGGACTTCGACGATTACCACCAGCTGCACCTGGGCGCCAACTGAAATAAAACCCTGAAAAATCACGAACGTCGGACGATTGCTCCCACACCAAAAGTGCCAGCCTGTCAAGCTCTTGCTGCTCCTCACCGCCCATTCCCAGCGCATCTACAGCACCACAGACATCGGGGTTCTGCGCTTTCCCTGAATAACAGGGCTTCGACATTTACCACCAGCTGCACCTGGGCGCCCACTGAAAAAAATAAACGAAAAATCAGGAACATCGAACGATTGCTCCCACACCAAAAGTGCCAGCCTGTCAAGCTCTTGCTGCCCCTCACCGCCCATTCCCAGCGCATCTACAGCACCACAGACATCGGGGCTCCGGGCTTTCCCTGATGAACAGGGCTTCGACGTTTACCACTCGCTGAACCTGGGCACCCACTGAAAGTAAAACCCCGAAAAATCACGAACGTCGGACGATTGCTCCCACACCTGAAGTGCCAGCAACTCAAGCTCTTTCTGCTACTCACCGGCCATTGGCAGCGCATCTACAGCACCACAGACATCGGGGCTCCGGGCTTTCCCTGACGAACCGGGCTTCGACATTTACCACCAGCTGCACCTGGGTGCCCACTGAAAAAAAACCCCAAAAATCACAAACGTCGGACGATTCCTGCCACACCTTAAATGCCAGCCTGTCAAGCTCTTGCTGCTCCTCACCGGCCATTCCCAGCGCATCTACAACACCGCAGACATTGGGGCTCCGGGCTTTCCCTGACCAACAGGGCTTCGACGTTTACCACCACCTGAACCTGGGCTCCCACTGAAATAAAACCCCGAAAAACCACGAACGTCGGACGATTGCTCCCACACTAAAAGTGCCAGCCAGTCAAGCTCTTGCAGCTACTCACCGGACTTTGGCAGTGCATCTACAGCACCACAGACATCGGGGCTCCGGGCTTTCCCTGACCAACAGGCCTTCGACGTTTACCACCAGCTGAACCCGGGCGCCCACTGAAATAAAACCCCGAAAAATCACGAACGTCCGACGATTGCTCCCACACCCAAAGTGCCAGCCAGTCAAGCTCTTGCTGCTCCTCACCGGCCATTCCCAGCGCATCTACAGCACCACAGACATCGGGGCTCCGAGCTTTCCCTGATGAACAGGGCTTCGACGTTTACCACCAGCTGCACCTGGGCGCCCACTGAAAGTAAAACCCCGAAAAATCACGAACATCGGACGATTGCTCCCACAACGAAAGTGCCAGCCTGTCAAGCTCTTGCTGCTCCTCAACGGCCATTGGCAGCGCATCTACAGCACCACAGACATCGCGGCTCCAGGCTTTCCCTGACCAACAGGGCTTCGACGTTTACCACCAGCTGCACCTGGTTACGCACTGAAAAAAAACCCTGAAAAATCAAAAACGTCGGACGATTGATCCCACACCGAAAGTGCCAGCCAGTCAAGCTCTTGCTGTTCCTCACCGGACAGTGGCAGTGCATCTACAGCACCACAGACATCGGGGCTCCGGGCTTTCCCTGACCAACAGGGCTTCGACGATTACCACTTGCTGAACCTGTGCTCCCACTGAAAAGAACCCCGAAAAATCACAAACGTCGCACGATTGCTCCCACACTGAAAGTGCCAGCCTGTCAAGCTCTTGCTGCTCCTCACCGGCCATTCCCAGTGCATCTACAGCACCACAGACATCGGGGCTCCGGGCTTTCACTGACCAACACGGCTTCGACATTTACCACCCGCTGCACCTGGGTGCCCACTGGAAAAAACCCAGAAAAATCACGAACATCAGACGATTGCTCCCACACCGAAAGTGCCAGCCAGTCAAGCTCTTGCTGCTCCTCACCGCCCATTCCCAGCGCATCTACAGCACCACAGATATCGGGGCTCCGGGATTTTCCTGACCAACAGGGCTTCGAGATTTACCACCCGCTGAACCTGGGCGTCCACTGAAAAAAAATCCCCAGAAATCACAAACGTCCGACGATTGCTCCCTGTCGTAGTTCAGCCCCGATCAGACCAGACTACGCAGTCTGTCTCTCGTTCCCCCCACCTTCCGAGAGAATACGAGGAGATTATATAAGAAAAACGGCTCAAGGTTTGAGATAAGGACGGGGAGAAATCCTTAAAGTTACCGTCACGGGCAAAACAGACTCGACTTGGGGAAAACTATTCATTTATTTCTAAAATTAGCAGGAGAATGAGACAGGGAACAAGATAACCTCCCCCCACCCCTCCCTCTTCCCGGGCTTAACATTATCTCTCCTACCTTCCCCTCCCGAGCGGCACGGGGGGTTGGAAAAGGGAATGGGGGTCGCTGTCAGTTCATCACGCGTTGTTTTACGCCTCTGTATCATCGTCGGGGGAAGACCTCCTCGCATTCCTCCTCTGCTCCAGCGTGGGGTCCCTCCCACGGGCCACAGTCCTTCGTGAAACTGCTCCGGCGTGGGTCATCTCTTCCACGGGGTGCAGTCCCTCTAGAGCAGCTGTCCCAGCGGGCCCTCCACGGGGCACAGCCTCCTTCAGGCCTCCACCTGCTCCGGCGTGGGGTCCTCCACGGGCTGCAGGTGGATCTCTGCCCCTCCGTGGACCTCCATGGGCTGCAGGGGGACAACCTGCTCCACCATGGTCGTCACCACGAGTTGCAGAGGAATCTTGGCCAGGAGCCGCATTACTCCTCCCCCTCCTCCTTCACTGACCTTGGCGTCTGCAGCCGTTCCTCACAACAGGCTGGCAGACGCCTCTCAGGATCCTTTTTACATCTTATTCACTTCTCATCTCCTCTCCACTTCTTGCAGCCAGGCCGGGCCGAGTTGGGCCCAGTCGGCTGCCCGGCGGGAGGCCAGAGGGTGAGGCCTGCAAGGCCCACGAGGCTCGCGCTTCCCCCTCTCTGCCCCCCGCTCAGCTGCTTCACATCTTCTCCTCCCTCTTTTTCCTGTTTTCCCCTATTTAAATACGTTATCGCAGAGGCGTTATCAGGGGACATTCTGCTACCAATTGGCTTGGCCTTGGCCAGCAGCGGGTCCGCCCTAGGCCCGGCCGAGTCCACTGAACAAAGGGGAGCGACTTCTAGCAGTTTCCTACAGAAGCTGCCACCTTAGGCCCCCCCTCACTAACAAAACCAGAACATTCCACCCCTCGCCTCTGCGAATTACGTATTTAAGTATTATAAATAAAATACACACACATCAACAGAAGAAAATAGAATTCCCCGCACCAAAATCAAAATAATATCCTCACAACACCAACAGTGGGTAGACAATTAACAAACAATTCACCACTTATCCCTTCACCACAATCAGAACATAAATTCCCCATAATCATTTTGCTCTTTTGTCAAGTTCAGTCCCTGTTTTGCCCGTTACTGCTCCCAATTAAACTCAATCCTTACCTCAAATTCCTCGAGCCCCACGTTGGGCGCCAAAATAACTGTCGTAGTTCAGCCCCAACGCGGACCAGACTACGCAGTCTCTCTCTCACTCCCCCCACTCTCTGAGAGAATAGGAGGAGATTTGACAAACAAAAAAAAAACAGGGAAAAAAAAAACCAAACACGCGGGTTGAGATTGAACAAAAAGTAAATTTAACAGTAATGACAGAAGAAAACAAGACAGTGATGGAACACAAATACAGTACAATAACTCACAACAGAACTCCACATCCAGTCTCTTCCAACTAGCAAGGGCCTCCCTTCAGCACCCTCCTCACTTACATACTGAGCATGATGTCAGATGGAATGGAATAGCCCTTTGGCTAATTTGGGTAAATTAACCCCAGCTGTTAGCTAATTATTGAACTATCCCAGCCATAGGGGCTAACAGCTTCAGTTCTCCACCCAGCTCAGGTAAATATTAACTCTATCCTAGCCAAACCCAGGACACTCCCACACCGAAAGTGCCAGCCTGTCAAGCTCTTGCTGTCCTCACCGGCCATTGGCAGCGCATCTACAGCACCACAGACATCGGGGCTCCGGGCTTTCCCTGACCAACAGGGCTCAGAAGTTTACCACCAGCTGAACCTGGGCGCCCACTGAAAAAAAACCCTGAAAAATTAAAAACGACGGACGATTGCTCCCACACCGAAAGTGCCAGCCAGTCAAGCTCTTGCTGCTGCTCACCGGCCATTGGCAGCGCATGTACAGCACCACAGACATCGGGGCTCCGGGCTTTCCCTGACCAACAGGCCTTCGACGTTTACCATCAGCTGCACCTGGGCGCCCACTGAAAAAAATAACGAAATATCACGAACATCAGACGATTGCTCCCACACCGAAAGTGCCAGCAACTCAAGCTCTTGCTGCTTCTCACCGGACTTTGGCAGTGCATCTACAGCACCACAGACATCGCGGCTCCGGGCTTTCCCTGACCAACAGGGCTTCGACGTTTACCACCAGCTGCACCTGCGCTCCCACTGAAAAAAAACCCCGAAAAATCACGAACGTCGGACGATTACTCCCACACCGAAAGTGCCAGCAACTAAAGCTCCTGCTGCTACTCACCGGACATTGGCAGTGCATCTACAGCACCACAGACATCGGGGCTCCGGGCTTTCCCTGACCAACTGGGCTTCGATGTTTACCACCAGCTGCACCTGGGCGCCCACTGAAAAAAAACCCCGAAAAATCACAAACGTTGGACGATTCCTGCCACACCTTAAATGCCAGCCTGTCAAGCTCTTGCTGCTCCTCACCGCCCATTCCCAGCGCATCTACAGCACCACAGACATCAGGGCTCTGGACTTTCCCTGACGATCAGGGCTTCGACGTTTACCACCAGCTGAACCTGGGCGCCCACTGAAAAGAACCCCGAAAAATCACGAACGTCGGACAATTGCTCCCACACCAAAAGTGCCAGCAACACAAGCTCTTGCTGCTCCTCAGCGGCCATGGGCAGCGCATCTACAGCGCCACAGACATCGGGGCTCCGGGCTTTCCCTGACCAACAGGGCTTTGACTGTTACCACCAGCTGCACCTGGGCTCCCACTGAAAAAAAACCCCGAATAATCACAAACGTCGGACGATTGCTCCCACACCCAAAGTGCCAGCCAGTCAAGCTCTTGCTGCTCCTCACCGGCCATTCCCAGCGCATCTACAGCACCACAGACATCGGGGCTCTACGCTTTCCCTGACCAACAGGGCTTCGACGTTTACCACCCGCTGCACCTGGGCGCCCACTGAAATAAAACCCCGAAAAATCACAAACGTCGGACAATTGCTCCCACACCGAAAGTGCCAGCAACTCAAGCTCTTGCTGCTACTCACCGGACTTTGGCAGTGCATCTACAGCACCACAGACATCGGGGTTCTCCGCTTTCCCTGAACAACAGGGCTTTGACGTTTACCACCAGCTGCACCTGGGCGCCCACTGAAAAAAATAAATGAAAAATCACGAACGTCGGACGATTGCTCCCACACCAAAAGTGCCAGCCAGTCAAGCTCTTGCTGCTCCTCACCGGCCATTCCCAGCGCATCTACAGCACCACCGACACCGGGGCTCCGGGCTTTCCCTGACCAACAGGGCTTCGACGTTTACCACCAGCTGCACCTGGGCGCCCACCTAAAAAAAATCCCCAAAAATCACAAATGTCGGACGATTGCTCCCACACCTTAATTGTCATCGGGTCACGCTACTGATACTCCTCATGGGCCATTGCCAGCGCATCTACAGCCCCACAGACATCGGGGCTCCGGGCTTTCCCTGACCATCAGGGCTTAGAAGTTTACCACCAGCAGAACCTGGGCGCCCACTGAAAGTAAAACCCCGAAGAATCACGAACGTCGGACGATTATTCCCACAGCGAAAGTGCCAGCAACTCAAGTTCCTGCTGCTACTCACCGGACTTTGGCAGTGCATCTACAGCACCACAGACATCGGGGCTCCGGGCTTTCCCTGACCAACTGGGCTTCGACGTTTACCACCAGCTGAACCTGGGCGCCCACTGAAAAAAATAAACGAAAAATAACAAACGTCGGACGATTGGTCCCACAGCGAAAGTGCCAGCCAGTCAAGCTCTTGCTGCTACTCACCGCCCATTGGCAGCGCATCTACAGTACCACAGACATCGGGGCTCCGGGCTTTCCCTGACCAACAGGGCTTCGACATTTACCACCCGCTGCACCTGGTTGACCACTGAAAAAAAACCCTGAAAAATTAAAAACGTCGGACGATTGATCCCACACTGAAAGTGCCAGCAACTGAAGCTCTTGCTGCTCCTCACCGGCCATTGGCAGCGCATCTACAGCACCACAGACATCGCGGCTCTGGGCTTTCCCTGACCAACAGGACTTCGACATTTACCACCAGCTGCACCTAGTTGGCCACTGAAAAAAAACCCTGAAAAATCAAAAACGTCGGACAATTGATCCCACACCGAAAGTGCCAGCCAGTCAAGCTCTTGCAGTTCCTCACCGGCCACTGGCAGCTCATCTACAGCACCACAGACATCGGAGCTCCGGGCTTTCCCTGACCATCAGGGCTTCGACGTTTACCACTCGCTGCACCTGGGCTCCCACTGAAAAAAACCCCGAAAAATCACGAACGTCGGACGATTGCACCCAAACCGAAATTGCCAGCAACACAATCTCTTGCTGCTACTCACCGGCCATTCCCAGCGCATCTACAGCACCACAGACACCGGGGCTCCGGGCTTTCCCTGACCAACAGGGCTTCGACATTTACCACCAGCTGCACCTAGTTGCCCGCTGAAAAAAAACCCTGAAAAATGACTAACGTCGGACTATTGCTCCCACACCAAAAGTGCCAGCCTGTCAAGCTCTTGCTGCTCCTCACCGGACAGTGGCAGTGCATCTACAGCACCACAGACATCGGGGCTCCGGGCTTTCCCTGACCAACAGGGCTTAGAAGTTTACCACCAGCTGAACCTGGGCGCCCACTGAAATAAAACCCCGAAAAATCACGAACATCGGACGATTGCTCCCACACCCAAAGTGCCAGCAAGTCAAGCTCTTGCTGCTCCTCACCGCCGATTCCCAGCGCATCTACAGCACCACAGACATCGGGGCTGCGGGCTTTCCCTGACCAACAGGGCTTCGACGTTTACCACCAGCTGAACCTGGGCGCCCACTGAAAGTAAAACCCCAAAGATTCACGAACGTCGGACGATTGCTCCCACACCGAAAGTGCCAGCAACTCAAGCTCCTGCTGCTCCTCACCGGCCATTCCCAGCGCATCTACAGCACCACAGACATCGGGGCTCCGGGCTTTCCCTGACCAACTGGGCTTCGACGTTTACCACCCGCTGCACCTGGGCGCCCACTGAAAAAAATAAACGAAAAATCACAAACGTCGGACGATTGCTCCCACAACGAAAGTGCCAGCCTGTCAAGGTCTTGCTGCTCCTCACCGCCCATTGGCAGCGCATCTACAGCACCACAGACATCGGGGCTCCGGGCTTTCCCTGACCAACAGGGCTTCGACATTTACCACCAGCTGCACCTGGGCGCCCACTGAAAGTAAAACCCCGAAGAATCACGAACGTCGGACGATTGCTCGCACACCGAAAGTGCCAGCCAGTCAAGCTCTTGCTGCTCCTTACCGGCCATTGCCAGCCCATCTACAGCACCACAGACATCGGGGCTCCGGGCTTTCCCTGATGAACAGGGCTTCGACATTTACCATCAGCTGCACCTGGGCGCCCACTCAAAGTAAAACCCCGAAAAATCACGAACGTCGGAAGATTCCTCCCACACCGAAAGTGCCAGCAACTCAAGCTCTTGCTGGTACTCACCGGACTTTGGCAGTGCATCTACAGCACCACAGACATCGGGGCTCCGGGCTTTCCCTGAACAACAGGGCTTCAACGTTTACCACCAGCTGCACCTGGGCGCCCACTGAAAAAAATAAACGAAAAATCACGAACATCGCACGATTGCTCCCACACCGAAAGTGCCAGCAAATCAAGCTCTTGCTGCTCCTCACCGGCCATTCCCAGCGCATCTACAGCACCACAGACATCGCGGCTCCGGGCTTTCCCTGACCAACAGGGCTTCGACATTTACCACCAGCTGCACCTGGTTACACACTGAAAAAAAACCCTGAAAAATCACAAACGTCGGACGATTGCTCCCACACCGAAAGTGCCAGCAACTCAAGCTCTTGCTGCTCCTCACCGGCCATTGGCAGCGCAACTACAGCACCACAGACATCGGGGCTCCGGGCTTTCCCTGACCAACAGGGCTTCGACATTTACCACCAGCTGCACCTGGTCACCCACTGAAATAAAACCCCCAAAAATCACGAACGTCGGACGATTGCTCCCACAACCAAAGTGCCAGCAACTCAAGCTCTTGCTGCTCCTCACCGGACTTTGGCAGTGCATCTACAGCACCACAGACATCGGGGCTCCGGGCTTTCCCTGACCAACAGGGCTTCGACGTTTACCACCAGCTGCACCTGGGCTCCCACTGAAAAAAAACCCCGAATAATCACAAACATCGGACTATTGCTCCCACACCAAAAGTGCCAGCCAGTCAAGCTCTTGCTGCTCCTCACCGGCCATTCCCAGCGCATCTACAGCACCACAGACATCGGGGCTCCGGGCTTTCCCTGACCAACAGGGCTTCGACGTTTACCACCCGCTGCACCTGGGCGCCCACGGAAAAAAAACCCCGAAAACTCACGAACGTCGGACGATTCCTCCCACACCGAAAGTGCCAGCAACTCAAGCTCTTGCTGCTACTCACCGGACTTTGGCAGTGCATCTACAGCACCACAGACATCGGGGTTCTGCGCTTTCCCTGACCAACAGGGCTTCAACGTTTACCACCTGCTGCACCTGGGCGCCCACTGAAATAAAACCCCGAAAAATCACGAACGTCCGACGATTGCTCCCACACCCAAAGTGCCAGCCAGTCAAGCTCTTGCTGCTCATCACCGGCCATTCCCAGCGCATCTACAGCACCACAGACATCGGGGCTCCGGGCTTTCCCTGACCAACAGGGCTTCGACATTTACCACCAGCTGCACCTGGGCGCCCACTGAAATAAAACCCCGAAAAATCACGAACGTCGGACGATTGCTCCCACACCAAAAGTGCCAGCAACTGAAGCTCTTGCTGCTACTCACCGGACTTTGGCAGTGCATGTACAGCACCACAGACATCGGTGCTCCGGACTTTCCCTGATCAACTGGGCTTCGACGTTTACCACCAGCTGCACCTGGGCGCCCACTGAAATAAAACCCCGAAAAATCACGAACGTCGGACGATTGCTCCCACACCGAAAGTGCCAGCAACTCAAGCTCTTGCTGCTACTCACCGGACTTTGGGAGTGCATCTACAGCACCACAGACATCGGGGTTCTACGCTTTCCCTGACCAAGAGGGCTTCGACATTTACCATCAGCTGCACCTGGGCGCCCACTGAAAAAAATAAACGAAAAATCATGAACATCGGACGATTGCTCGCACACCGAAAGTGCCAGCCAGTCAAGCTCTTGCTGCTCCTCACCGGCCATTCCCAGCGCATCTACAGCACCACAGACATCGGGGCTCCGGGCTTTCCCTGACCAACAGGGCTTCGACGTTTACCACCAGCTGAACCTGGGCGCCCACTGAAATAAAACCCCGAAAAATCACGAACGTCGGACGATTGTTCCCACATTGAAAGTGCCAGCCAGTCAAGCTCTTGCTGCTCCTCACCGGCCATTCGCAGCGCATCTACAGCACCACAGACATCGGGGCTCTGCGCTTTCCCTGACCAACAGGGCTTCGACGTTTACCACCAGATGAACCTGGGCGCCCACTGAAAAAAATAAACGAAAAATCACGAACATCGGACGATTGCTCCCACACCGAAAGTGCCAGACAGTCAAGCTCTTGCTACTACTCACCGCCCATTGGCAGGGCATCTACAGCACCACAGACATCGGGGCTCCGAGCTTTCCCTGACCAACAGGGCTTCAACGTTTACCACCAGCGGCACCTGGGCGCCCACTGAAATAAAACCCCGAAAAATCACGAACGTCGGACGATTGCTCCCACACCGAAAGTGCCAGCAACTCAAGCTCTTGCTGCTCCTCACCGGCCATTGGCAGCACATCTACAGCACCACAGACATCGCGGCTCCGGGCTTTCCCTGACCAACAGGGCTTCGGCATTTACCACCAGCTGCACCTGGGCGCCCACTGAAATAAAACCCCCAAAAATCACGAACGTCGGACGATTCCTCCCACACCGAAAGTGCCAGCCAGTCAAGCTCTTGCTGCTCCTCACCGGACTTTGGCAGTGCATCTACAGCACCACAGACATCGGGGCTCCGGGCTTTCCCTGACCAACAGGGCTTCGACGTTTACCACCAGCTGCACCTGGGTGCCCATTGAAAAAAACCCCGAAAAATCACGAACGTCGGACGATTGCTCCCACACCAGAAGTGCCAGCCAGTCAAGCTCTTGCTGCTCCTCACCGGCCATTGGCAGCGCATCTACAGCCCCACAGACATCGCGGCTCTGGGCTTTCCCTGACCAACAGGCCTTCGACATTTACCACCAGCTGCACCTAGTTGGCCACTGAAAAAAAACCCTGAAAAATCAAAAACGTCGGACAATTGATCCAACACCGAAAGTGCCAGCCAGTCAAGCTCTTGCTGCTCCTCACCGGACTTTGGCAGTGCATCTACAGCACCACAGACATCGGAGCTCCGGGCTTTCCCTGACCAACAGGGCTTCGACGTTTACCACTCGCTGCACCTGGGATCCCACTGAAAAGAACCCCGAAAAATCACGAACGTCGGACGATTGCTCCCACACCGAAAGTGCCAGCAACACAAGCTCTTTCTGCTCCTCACCGGCCATTCCCAGCGCATCTACAGCACCACAGACATCGGGGCTCCGGGCTTTCCCTGACCAACAGGGCTTCGACGTTTACCACCAGCTGCACCTGGTTACCCACTGAAAAAAAACCCTGAAAAATCACGAACGTCGGACGATTGCTCCCACACCGAAAGTGCCAGCCAGTCAAGCTCTTGCTGCTCCTCACCGGCCATTCCCAGCGCATCTACAGCACCACAGATATCGGGGTTCTGCGCTTTCCCTGACCAACAGGGCTTCGACGTTTACCACCAGCTGAACCTGGGCGCCCGCTGAAAAAAATAAAAGAAAAATCACGAACATCGGACGATTGCTCCCACACCGAAAGTGCCAGCCAGTCAAGCTCTTGCTGCTCCTCACCGGCCATTCCCAGCGCATCTACAACACCACAGACATCGGGGCTCCAGGCTTTCCCTGACCAACAGGGCTTCGACATTTACCACCAGCTGAACCTGCTTACCCACTGAAAAAAAACCCTGAAAAATCAAAAACGTCGGACGATTGCTCCCACACCGAAAGTGCCAGCAACTCAAGCTCTTGCTGCTCCTCACCGGCCATTCCCAGCGCATCTACAGCACCACAGACATCGGGGTTCTGCGCTTTCCCTGACCAACAGGGCTTCGACGTTTACCACCAGCTGCACATGGGCGCCCACTGAAAAAAATAAAAGAAAAATCACGAACATCGGACGATTGCTCCCACACCAAAAGTGCCAGCAACTCAAGCTCTTGCTGCTCCTCACCGGACTTTGGCAGCGCATCTACAGCACCACAGACATCGGGGCTCCGGGCTTTCCCTGACCAACAGGGCTTCGACGTTTACCACCAGCTGCACCTGGGCGCCCACTGAAATAAAACCTCGAAAAATCACGAACGTCGGACGATTGCTCCCACACTGAAAGTGCCAGCCAGTCAAGCTCTTGCTGCTCCTCACCGGCCATTCCCAGCGCATCTACAGCACCACAGACATCGGCGCTCCGGGCTTTCCCTGACCAACAGGGCTTCGACATTTACCACCAGCTGAACCTGGGCTCCCACTGAAATAAAACCCCCAAAAATCACGAACGTCGGACGATTGCTCCCACACCGAAAGTGCCAGCCAGTCAAGCTCTTGCTGCTCCTCACCGGACTTTGGCAGTGCATCTACAGCACCACAGACATCGGGGCTCCGGGCTTTCCCTGACCAACAGGGCTTCGACATTTACCACCAGCTGCACCTGGGCGCCCACTGAAATAAAACCCCGAAAAATCACGAACGTCGGACGATTGCTCCCACAACGAAAGTGCCAGCAACTCAAGCTCTTGCTCCTACTCACCGGACTTTGGCAGCGCATCTACAGCACCACAGACATCGGGGCTCTGGGCTTTCCCTGAACAACAGGGCTTCGACGTTTACCACCAGCTGCACCTGGGCGCCCACTGAAAAAAAACCCCGAAAAATCACGAACGTCGGACGATTGTTCCCACACCGAAAGTGCCAGCAACACAAACTCTTGCTGCTCCTCACCGGCCATTCCCAGCGCATCTACAGCACCACAGACATCGGGGCTCCGGGCTTTCCCTGACCAACAGGGCTTCGAAGTTTACCACCAGCTGCACCTGGTTACCCACTGAAAAAAAACCCTGAAAAATCAAAAACGTCGGACGATTGCTCCCACACCGAAAGTGCCAGCAACTCAAGCTCTTGCTGCTCCTCACCGGCCACTGGCAGCGCATCTACAGCACCACAGACATCGGGGCTCCGGGATTTCCCTGACCAATAGGCCTTCGACATTTACCTCCAGCTGCACCTGGGCGCCCACTGAAATAAAACCCCGAAAAATCACGAACGTCGGACGATTGCTCCCACACTGAAAGTGCCAGCAACTCAAGCTCTTGCTGCTACTCACCGGCCATTCCCAGCGCATCTACAGCACCACAGACATCGGGGCTCCGGGCTTTCCCTGACCAACTGGGCTTCGACGTTTACAACCGGCTGAACCTGGGCGCCCACTGAAATAAAACCCCCAAAAATCACGAACGTCGGACGATTGCTCCCACACCAAAAGTGCCAGCCAGTCAAGCTCTTGCTGCTCCTCACCGGACTTTGGCAGCGCATCTACAGCACCACAGACATCGGGGCTCCGGGCTTTCCCTGACCAACAGGGCTTCGACGTTTACCACCAGCTGCACCTGGGCTCCCACTGAAAAAACACCCCGAATAATCACAAACATCGGACTATTGCTCCCACACCAAAAGTGCCAGACAGTCAACCTCTTGCTGCTCCTCACCGGCCATTGGCAGCGCATCTACAGCACCACAGACATCGGGGCTCCGGGCTTTCCCTGACCAACAGGGCTTCGACGTTTACCACCAGCTGAACCTGGGCGCCCACTGAAAAAAATAAACTAAAAATCACGAACATCGGACGATTGCTCCCACACCGAAAGAGCCAGACAGTCAAGCTCTTGCTGCTACTCACCGGCCATTGGCAGCGCATCTACAGCACCACAGACATCGGGGCTCCGGGCTTTCCCTGACCAACAGGGCTTCGACGTTTACCACCAGCTGCACCTGGGCGCCCACTGAAAAAAATAAACTAAAAATCACAAACGTCGGACGATTGCTCCCACACCGAAAGTGCCAGACAGTCAAGCTCTTGCTGCTCCTCACCGGCCATTGGCAGCGCATCTACAGCACCACAGACATCGGGGCTCCGGGATTTCCCTGACCAACAGGGCTTCGACATTTACCACCAGCTGCACCTGGGCGCCCACTGAAATAAAAACCCGAAAAATCAAGAACGTCGGACGATTGCTCCCACACCGAAAGTGCCAGCAACTCAAGCTCTTGCTGTTCCTCACCGGCCATTCCCAGCGCATCTACAGCACCACAGACATCGGGGCTCCGGGCTTTCCCTGACCAACAGGGCTTCGACGTTTACCACCAGCTGCACCTGGGCGCCCACTGAAAAAAAACCCCGAAAAATCACGAACATCGCACGATTGCTCCCACACCGAAAGTGCCAGCCAGTCAAGCTCTTGCTGCTCCTCACCGGCCATTCCCAGCGCATCTACAGCACCACAGACATCGGGTCTCTGGGCTTGCCCTGACCAACAGGGCTTCGACATTTACCACCAGCTGAACCTGGTTACCCACTGAAAAAAAACCCTGAAAAATCAAAAACGTCGGACGATTGCTCCCACACCAAAAGTGCCAGCAACTCAAGCTCTTGCTGCTCCTCACCGCCCATTCCCAGCGCATCTACAGCACCACAGACATCGCGGCTCTGGGCTTTCCCTGACGAACGGGGCTTGGACATTTACCACCAGCTGCACCTGGTTACCCACTGAAAAAAAACCCTGAAAAATCACAAATGTCGGACGATTCCTGCCACACCTTAAATGCCAGCCTGTCAAGCTCTTGCTGCTACTCACCGGCCATTCCCATCTCATCTACAGCACCACAGACATCGCGGCTCCGGGCTTTCCCTGACCAACAGGGCTTCGACGTTTACCACCCGCTGCACCTGGGCGCCCACTGAAAAAAATAAACGAAAAATCACAAACGTCGGACGATTGCTCCCACACCGAAAGTGCCAGCCAGTCAAGCTCTTGCTGCTCCTCACCGGCCATTGGCAGCGCATCTACAGCACCACAGACATCACGGCTCCGGGCTTTCCCTGACCAACAGGGCTTCGACATTTACCACCAGCTGCACCTGGGCGCCCACTGAAATAAAACCCCGAAAAATCACGAACGTCGTACGATTGCTCCCACAACGAAAGTGCCAGCCTGTCAAGGTCTTCCTGCTCTTCACCGGCCATTGGCAGCGCATCTACAGCACCACAGACATTGGAGCTCCGGGCTTTCCCTGACCAACAGGGCTTCGACGTTTACCACTCGCTGCACCCGGGCTCCCACTGAAAAGAACCCCGAAAAATCACGAACGTCGGACGATTGCTCCCACACCGAAAGTGCCAGCCAGTCAAGCTCTTGCTGCTCCTCACCGGCCATTGGCAGCGCATCTACAGCACCACAGACATCGCGGCTCCGGGCTTTCCCTGACCATCAGGGCTTCGACATTTACCACCAGCTGAACCTGGGCCCCCACTGAAATAAAACCCCGAAAAATCACGAACGTCGGACGATTGCTCCCACAACGAAAGTGCCAGCAACTCAAGCTCTTGCTGCTACTCACCGGACCTTGGCAGCGCATCTACAGCACCACAGACATCGGGGCTCCGGGCTTTCCCTGACCAACAGGGCTTCGATATTTACCACCAGCTGCACCTGGGCACCCACTGGAAAAAATAAACGAAATATCACGAACATCAGACGAGTGCTCCCACACCGAAAGTGCCAGCCAGTCAAGCTCATGCTGCTTCTCACCAGCAATTCCCAGCGCATCTACAGCACCACAGACATCGGGGCTCCGGGCTTTCCCTGACCAACAGGGCTTCGACGTTTACCACCCGCTGCAGCTGGGCGCCCACTGAAATAAAACCCCGAAAAATCATGAACGTCGGACGATTGCTCCCACAACAAAAGTGCCAGCCAGTCAAGCTCTTGCTGCTCCTCACCAGCCATTGGAGGCGCATCTACAGCACCACAGACATCGGGGCTCCGGGCATTCCCTGACCAACAGGGCTTCGACATTTACCACCAGCTGCACCTGGGCGCCCACTGAAATAAAACCCCGAAAAATCACGAACGTCGGACGATTCCTCCCACACCGAAAGTGCCAGCCAGTCAAGCTCTTGCTGCGACTCACCTCCCATTCCCAGCGCATCTACAGCACCACAGACATCGGGGCTCCGGGCTTTCCCTGACCAACAGGGCTTCGACGTTTACCACCAGCTGCACCTGGGCGCCCACTGAAATAAAACCCCGAAAAATCACGAACGTCGGACGATTCCTCCCACACCAAAAGTGCCAGCAACTCAAGCTCTTGCTGCTCCTCACCGGCCATTCCCAGCGCATCTACAGCACCACAGACATCGGGGCTCCGGGCTTTCCCTGACCAACAGGGCTTCGAAGTTTACCACCAGCTGCACCTGGGCGCCCACTGAAAAAAAATCCCGTAAAATCACGAACGTCGGACGATTCCTCCCACACCGAAAGTGCCAGCAACTCAAGCTATTGCTGCTACTCACCGGACTTTGGCAGTGCATCTACAGCACCACAGACATCGGGGTTCTGCGCTTTCTTTGACCAACAGGGCTTCGACGTTTACCACCAGCTGAACCTGGGCACCCGCTGAGAAAAATAAAAGAAAAATCACGAACATCAGACGATTGTTCCCATAGCAAAAGTGCCAGCCAGTCAAGCTCTTGCTGCCCCTCACCGCCCATTCCCAGCGCATCTACAGCACCACAGACATCGGGGCTCCGGGCTTTCCCTGACCAACAGGGCTTCGACGTTTACCACCAGCTGAACCTGGGCGCCCACTGAAATAAAACCCCGAAAAATCACGAACGTCGGACGATTGCTCCCACACCGAAAGTGCCAGCAACTCAAGCTCTTGCTGCTACTCACCGGCCATTGGCAGCGTATCTACAGCACCACAGACATCGGGGCTCCGGGCTTTCCCTGACCATCAGGGCTTCGACATTTACCACCAGCTGCACCTGGGCGCCCACTGAAATAAAACCCCGAAAAATCACGAACGTCGGACGATTGCTCCCACACTGAAAGTGCCAGCAACTCAAGCTCTTGCTGCTACTCACCGGCCATTCCCAGCGCATCTACAGCACCACAGACATCGGGGCTCCGGGCTTTCCCTGACCAACTGGGCTTCGACGTTTACAACCAGCTGAACCTGGGCGCCCACTGAAATAAAACCCCCAAAAATCACGAACGTCGGACGATTGCTCCCACACCAAAAGTGCCAGCAACTCAAGCTCTTGCTGCTCCTCACCGGCCATTGGCAGCGCATCTACAGCACCACAGACATCGGGGTTCCGGGCTTTCCCTGACCAACAGGGCTTCGACGTTTACCACCAGCTGAACCTGGGCGCCCACTGAAAAAAATAAACTAAAAATCACGAACATCGGACGATTGCTCCCACACCGAAAGTGCCAGCCAGTCAAGCTCTTGCTGCTCCTCACCGGCCATTGGCAGCACATCTACAGCACCACAGACATCGGGGCTCCGGGATTTCCCTGACCAACAGGGCTTCGACATTTACCACCAGCTGCACCTGGGCGCCCACTGAAATAAAACCCCGAAAAATCACGAACGTCGGACGATTGCTCCCACACCGAAAGTGCCAGCAACTCAAGCTCTTGCTGTTCCTCACCGGCCATTCCCAGCGCATCTACAGCACCACAGACATCGGGGCTCCGGGCTTTCCCTGACCAACAGGGCTTCGACGTTTACCACCAGCTGCACGTGGGCGCCCACTGAAAAAAAACCCCGAAAAATCACGAACATCGCACGATTGCTCCCACACCGAAAGTGCCAGCCAGTCAAGCTCTTGCTGCTCCTCACCGGCCATTCCCAGCGCATCTACAGCACCACAGACATCGGGTCTCTGGGCTTTCCCTGACCAACAGGGCTTCGACATTTACCACCAGCTGCACCTGGTTACCCACTGAAAAAAAACCCTGAAAAATCAAAAACGTCGGACGATTGCTCCCACACCAAAAGTGCCAGCAACTCAAGCTCTTGCTGCTCCTCACCGCCCATTCCCAGCGCATCTACAGCACCACAGACATCGCGGCTCTGGGCTTTCCCTGACGAACAGGGCTTGGACATTTACCACCAGCTGCACCTGGTTACCCACTGAAAAAAAACCCTGAAAAATCACAAATGTCGGACGATTCCTGCCACACCTTAAATGCCAGCCTGTCAAGCTCTTGCTGCTACTCACCGGCCATTCCCAGCTCATCTACAGCACCACAGACATCGCGGCTCCGGGCTTTCCCTGACCAACAGGGCTTCGACGTTTACCACCCGCTGCACCTGGGCGCCCACTGAAAAAAATAAACGAAAAATCACAAACGTCGGACGATTGCTCCCACACCGAAAGTGCCAGCCAGTCAAGCTCTTGCTGCTCCTCACCGGCCATTGGCAGCGCATCTACAGCACCACAGACATCGCGGCTCCGGGCTTTCCCTGACCAACAGGGCTTCGACATTTACCACCAGCTGCACCTGGGCGCCCACTGAAATAAAACCCCGAAAAATCACGAACGTCGGACGATTGCTCCCACAACGAAAGTGCCAGCCTGTCAAGGTCTTGCTGCTCCTCACCGGCCATTGGCAGCACATCTACAGCACCACAGACATCGGAGCTCCGGGCTTTCCCTGACCAACAGGGCTTCGACATTTACCACCAGCTGCACCTGGGCTCCCACTGAAAAGAACCCGGAAAAATCACGAACGTCGGACGATTGCTCCCACACCGAAAGTGCCAGCAACACAAGCTCTTGCTGCTACTCACCTCCCATTCCCAGCGCATCTACAGCACCACAGACATCGGGGCTCCGGGCTTTCCCTGACCAACTGGGCTTCGACGTTTACCACCAGCTGAACCTGGGCGCCCACTGAAATAAAACCCCCAAAAATCACGAACGTCGGACGATTGCTCCCACACCGAAAGTGCCAGACAGTCAAGCTCTTGCTGCTCCTCACCAGACTTTGGCAGTGCATCTACAGCACCACAGACATTGGGGTTCTGCGCTTTCCCTGAACAACAGGGCTTCGACGTTTACCACCAGCTGAACCTGGGCGCCCACTGAAAAAAAACCCCGAAAAATCACGAACGTCGGACGATTGCTCCCACACCGAAAGTGCCAGACAGTCAAGCTCTTGCTGGTCCTCACCGGCCATTGGCAGCTCATCTACAGCATCACAGATATCGGGGCTGCGGGCTTTCCGTGACCAACAGGGCTTCGACGTTTACCACCAGCTGAACCTGGGCGCCCACTGAAAGTAAGACCCTAAAAAATCACGAAGGTCGGACGATTGCTCCCACACCGAAAGTGCCAGCCAGTCAAGCTCTTGCTGCTCCTCACCGGCCATTCCCAGCGCATCTACAGCACCACAGACATCGCGGCTCCGGGCTTTCCCTGACCAACAGGGCTTCGACATTTACCACCAGCTGCACCTGGTTACCCACTGAAAAAAAACCCTGAAAAATCAAAAACGTCGGACGAATGCTCCCACACCAAAAGTGCCAGCCAGTCAAGCTCTTGCTGCTCCTCACCGGCCATTGGCAGCGCATCTACAGCACCACAGACATCGCGGCTCCGGGCTTTCCCTGACCATCAGGGCTTCGACATTTACCACCAGATGAACCTGGGCCCCCACTGAAATAAAACCCCGAAAAATCACGAACGTCGGACGATTGCTCCCACAACGAAAGTGCCAGCAACTCAAGCTCTTGCTGCTCCTCACCGGAGAGTGGCAGCGCATCTACAGCACCACAGACATCGGGGCTCCGGGCTTTCCCTGACCAACAGGGCTTCGACATTTACCACCAGCTGCACCTGGTTACCCACTGAAAAAAAACCCTGAAAAATCAAAAACGTCGGACGATTGCTCCCACACTGAAAGTGTGGGCAACTCAAGCTCTTGCTGCTCCTCACCGGCTATTGGCAGCGCATCTACAGCACCACAGACATCGGGGCTCCGGGCTTTCCCTGACCAACAGGGCTTCGACGTTTACCACCAGCTGAACCTGGGCGCCCACTGAAAGTAAAACCCCGAAGAATCGCGAACGTCGGACGATTGCTCCCACACCAAAAGTGCCAGCCAGTCAAGCTCTTGCTGCTCCTCCCCGGCCATTCCCAGCGCATCTACAGCACCACAGACATCGGGGCTCCGGGCTTTCCCTGACCAACTGGGCTTCGACGATTACCACCAGCTGCACCTGGGCGCCCACTGAAATAAAACCCCGAAAAATCACGAACGTCGGACGATTGCTCCAACAACGAAAGTGCCAGCCAGTCAAGCTCTTGCTGCTCCTCACCGGCCATTGGCAGCACATCTACAGCACCACAGACATCGGGGCTCCGGGCTTTCCCTGACCATCAGGGCTTCGACATTTACCACCAGCTGCACCTGGGCTCCCACTGAAATAAAACCCCGAAAAATCACGAACGTCGGACGATTGCTCCCACACCGAAAGTGCCAGCAACTCAAGCTCTTGCTGCTACTCACCAGACTTTGGCAGTGCATCTACAGCACCACAGACATCGGGGCTCCGGGCTTTCCCTGACCAACAGGGCTTCGACGTTTACCACCAGCTGAACCTGGGCGCCCACTGAAAAAAATAAACTAAAAATCACGAACATCGGACGATTGTTCCCACACTGAAAGTGCCAAAAACTCAAGCTCTTGCTGCTCCTCACCGCCCATTGGCAGGGAATCTACAGCACCACAGACATCGGGGCTCCGAGCTTTCCCTGACCAACAGGGCTTCGACGTTTACCACCAGCTGCACCTGGGCGCCCACTGAAATAAAACCCTGAAAAATCACGAACGTCGGACGATTGCTCCCACACTGAAAGTGCCATCAACTCAAGCTCTTGCTGCTACTCACCTCCCATTCCCAGCGCATCTACAGCACCACAGACATCGGGGCTCCGGGCTTTCCCTGACCAACTGGGCTTCGACGTTTACCACCAGCTGAACCTGGGCGCCCACTGAAAGTAAGACCCTAAAAAATCACGAACGTCGGACGATTGCTCCCACAACGAAAGTGCCAGCCAGTCAAGCTCTTGCTGCTCCTCACCGGCCATTCCCAGCGCATCTACAGCACCACAGACATCGCGGCTCCGGGCTTTCCCTGACCAACAGGGCTTCGACATTTACCACCAGCTGCACCTGGTTACCCACTGAAAAAAAACCCTGAAAAATCAAAAACGTCGGACGAATGCTCCCACACCAAAAGTGCCAGCAACTCAAGCTCTTGCTGCTCCTCACCGGCCATTGCCAGCGCATCTACAGCACCACAGACATCGGGGCTCTGGGCTTTCCCTGACCAACAGGCCTTCGACGTTTACCACCAGCTGCACCTGGGCGCCCACTGAAAAAAATAAACGAAAAATCACAAACGTCGGACGATTGCTCCCACACCGAAAGTGCCAGCAACTCAAGCTCCTGCTGCTACTCACCGGACTTTGGCAGTGCATCTACAGCACCACAGACATCGGGGTTCTGCGCTTTCCCTGAACAACAGGGCTTCGACATATACCACCAGGTGCACCTGGGCGCCCACTGAAAAAAATAAACGAAAAATCACAAACGTCGGAATATTGCTCCCACACCGAAAGTGCCAGCCAGTCAAGCTCTTGCTGCTCCTCACCGGCCATTCCCAGCGCATCTACAGCACCACAGACATCAGGGCTCTGGGCTTTCCCAGACAAACAGGGCTTCGACATTTACCACCAGCTGCACCTGGGCTCCCACTGAAAAGAACCCCGAAAAATCACGAACGTCGGACGATTGCTCCAACACCAAAAGTGCCAGTCAGTCAAGCTCTTACTGCTCCTCACCGGCCATTGGCAGCGCATCTACAGCACCACAGACATCGGGGCTCCGGGCTTTCCCTGACCAACTGGGCTTCGACGTTTACCACCAGCTGAACCTGGGCGCCCACTGAAAGTAAAACCCCAAAAAATCACGAACGTCGGACGATTGCTCCCACACCGAAAGTGCCAGCAACTCAAGCTCCTGCTGCTACTCACCAGACTTTGGCAGTGCATCTACAGCACCACAGACGTCGGGGTTCTGCGCTTTCCCTGACCAACAGGGCTTCGACATTTACCACCAGCTGAACCTGGGCGCCCACTGAAAAAAATAAACGAAAAATCACAAACGTCGGACGATTGCTCCCACACCGAAAGTGCCAGCCAGTCAAGCTCTTGCTGCTCCTCACCGGACTTTGGCAGCGCATCTACAGCACCACAGACATTTGGGCTCCTGGCATTCCCTGACCAACAGGGCTTCGACGTTTACCTCCAGCTGCACCTGGGCGCCCACTGAAAAAGAAAACCCAAAAATCACAAATGTCGGACGATTCCTGCCACACCTTAAATGCCAGCCTGTCAAGCTCTGGCTGCCCCTCACCGCCCATTCCCAGCGCATCTACAGCACCACAGACATCGGGGCTCCGGGCTTTCCCTGACCAACAGGGCTTCGACGTTTACCACCAGCTGCACCTCGGAGCCCGCTGAAAAAAACCCCGAAAAATCACAAACGTCGGACGATTGCTCCCACACCGAAAGTGCCAGCAACTCAAGCTCTTACTGCTACTCACCGGACTTTGGCAGTGCATCTACAGCACCACAGACATCGGGGTTCTGCGCTTTCCCTGAACAACAGGGCTTCAACGTTTACCACCAGCTGCACCTGGGCGCCCACTGAAAAAAGTAAACGAAAAATCACGAACATCGCACGATTGCTCCCACACCGAAAGTGCCAGCCAGTCAAGCTCTTGCTGCTCCTCACCGGCCATGGGCAGCGCATCTACAGCACCACAGACATCGGGGCTCCGGGCTTTCCCTGACCAACCGGGCTTCGACATTTACCACCAGCTGCACCTGGGTGCCCCCTGAAAAAAAAAACCCCAAAAATCACAAATATCGGACGATTTCTGCCACACCTTAAATGCCAGCCTGTCAAGCTCTTGCTGCTCCTCACCGGCCATTGGCAGCGCATCTAAAGCACCACAGACATCGGGGCTCCGGGCTTTCCCAGACGAACAGGGCTTCGACATTTACCACCAGCTGCACCTGGGCGCCCACTGAAATTAAAACCACGAAAAATCACGAACGTCGGACGATTGCTCCCACACCAAAAGTCCCAGTCAGTCAAGCTCTTGCTGCTACTCACGGGCCATGGGCAGCGCATCTACAGCACCACAGACATCGTGGCTCCGGGCTTTCCCTGACCAACAGGGCTTCGACATTTACCACCAGCTGCACCTGGGTGCCCCCTGAAAAAAAAACCCCAAAAATCACAAATGTCGGACGATTCCTGCCACACCTTAAATGCCAGCCTGTCAAGCTCTTGCTGCTCCTCACCGGCCATTGGAGGCGCATCTACAGCACCACAGACATCGGGGCTCCGGGCTTTCCCTGACGAACAGGGCTTCGACGTTTACCACCAGCTGAACCTGGGCGCGCACTGGAAAAAAAACCCGAAAAATCACGAACGTCGGACGATTGTTCCCACATTGAAAGTGCCAGCCAGTCAAGCTCTTGCTGCTATTCACCGGCCATTGGCAGCGCATCTACAGCACCACAGACATCGGGGCTCCGGGCTTTCCCTGACCAACAGGGCTTCGACGTTTACCACCCGCTGCACCTGGGCTCCCACTGAAAAGAACACCGAAAAATCACAAACGTCGGACGATTGCTCCCACACTGAAAGTGCCAGCCAGTCAAGCTCTTCCTGCTCCTCACCGGCCATTGGCAGCGCATCTACAGCACCACAGACATCGGGGTTCTGCGCGTTCCCTGACCAACAGGCCTTCGACATTTACCACCAGCTGCACCTAGTTGGCCACTGAAAAAAAACCCTGAAAAATCGAAAACGTCGGACGATTGCACCCACACCGAAAGTGCCAGACAGTCAAGCTCTTGCTGCTCCTCACCGGCCATTCCCAGCGCATCTACAGCACCACAGACATCGGGGCTCCGGGCTTTCCCTGACCAACTGGGCTTCAACGTTTACCACCAGCTGAACCTGGGCGCCCACTGAAATAAAACCTCCAAAAATCACGAACGTCGGACGATTACTCCCACACCGAAAGTGCCAGCCAGTCAAGCTCTTGCTGCTCCTCACCGGCCATTGGCAGCGCATCTACAGCACCACAAATATCGGGGCTCCGAGCTTTCCCTGACCAACAGGGCTTCGATGTTTACCACCAGCTGCACCTGGGCGCCCACTGAAATAAAACCCTGAAAAATCACGAACGTCGGACGATTCCTCCCACACCGAAAGTGCCAGCCAGTCAAGCTCTTGCTGCTACTCACCGGACTTTGGCAGTGCATCTACAGCACCACAGACATCGGGGTTCTACGCTTTCCCTGACCAAGAGGGCTTCGACATTTACCATCACCTGCACCTGGGTGCCCACTGAAAAAAACCCCGAAAAATCACAAACGTCGGACTATTGCTCCCACACTGAAAGTGCCAGCCAGTCAAGCTCTTGCTGCTCCTCACCGGCCATTGGCAGCGCATCTACAGCACCACAGACATCGGGGTTCTGCGCGTTCCCTGACCAACAGGGCTTAGAAGTTTACCACCAGCTGAACCTGGGCGCCCACTGAAAAAAATAAAAGAAAAATCACGAACATCGGACAATTGCTCCCACACCAAAAGTGCCAGCCAGTCAAGCTCTTGCTGCTCCTCACCGGCCATTCCCAGCGCATCTACAGCACCACAGACATCGGGGCTCCAGGCTTTCCCTGACCAACAGGGCTTCGACGTTTACCACTCGCTGCACCTGGGCTCCCACTGAAAAGAACCCCGAAAAATCACGAACGTCGGACGATTGCACCCACACCGAAAGTGCCAGCAACACAAGCTCCTGCTGTTCCTCACCGGCCATTCCCAGCGCATCTACAGCACCACAGACATCGGGGCTCCGGGCTTTCCCTGACCAACAGGGCTTCGCCGTTTACCACCAGCTGCACCTGGGCGCCCACTGGAAAAAAAACCCGAAAAATCACGAACGTCAGACGATTGCTCCCACACCGAAAGTGCCAGCAACTCAAGCTCTTGCTGCTCCTCACCGGACTTTGGCAGCGCATCTACAGCACCACAGACATCGGGGCTCCGGGCTTTCCCTGACCAACAGGGCTTCGACGTTTACCACCAGCTGCACCTGCGCGCCCACTGAAAAAAATAAACGAAAAATCACGAACATCGGACGATTGCTCCCACACCGAAAGTGCCAGCAACTCAAGCTCTTGCTGCTACTCACCGCCCATTGGCAGGGCATCTACAGCACCACAGACATCGGGGCTCCGAGCTTTCCCTGACCAACAGGGCTTCAACGTTTACCACCAGCTGCACCTGGGCGCCCACTGAAATAAAACCCCGAAAAATCACGAACGTCAGACGATTGCTCCCACAATGAAAGTGCCAGCCAGTCAAGCTCTTGCTGCTCCTCCCCGGCCACTCCCAGTGCATCTACAGCACCACAGACATCGGGGCTCTGGGCTTTCCCTGACGAACAGGGCTTCAACGTTTACCACCAGCTGCACCTGGGCGCCCACTGAAATAAAACTCCGAAAAATCACGAACATCGGACGATTGCTCCCACACCGAAAGTGCCAGACAGTCAAGCTCTTGCTGCTCCTCACCGCCCATTCCCAGCGCATCTACAGCATCACAGATATCGGGGCTCCGGGCTTTCCGTGACCAACAGGGCTTCGACGTTTACCACCAGCTGAACCTGGGCGCCCACTGAAAGTAAAACCCCGAAAAATCACGAACATCGGACGATTGCTCCCACACCGAAAGTGCCAGCAACACAAGCTCTTGCTGCTCCTCACCGGCCATTCCCAGCGCATCTACAGCACCACAGACATCGGGGCTCTGAGCTTTCCCTGACGAACAGGGCTTCGACGTTTACCACCAGTTGAACCTGGGCGCCCACTGAAAAAAATAAACGAAAAATCACGAACATCGGACGATTGCTCCCACACCGAAAGTGCCAGCCTGTCAAGCTCTTGCTGCTCCTCACCGGCCATTCCCAGCGCATCTACAGCACCACAGACATCGGGGCTCCGGGCTTTCCCTGACCAACAGGGCTTCGACGTTTACCACTCGCTGCAGCTGGGCTCCCACTGAAAAGAACCCCGAAAAATCACGAACGTCGGACGATTGGTCCCACACCGAAAGTGCCAGCCTGTCAAGCTATGCTGCTCCTCACCGGCCATTCCCAGCGCATCTACAGCACCACAGACATCGGGGCTCCGGAGTTTCCCTGACCAACCGGGCTTCGACATTTACCACCAGCTGCACCTGGGTGCCCCCTGAAAAAAAAACCCCAAAAATCACGAACGTCGGACGATTCCTGCCACACCTTAAATGCCAGCCTGTCATGCTCTTGCTGCTCCTCACTGGCCATTCCCAACGCATCTACAGCACCACAGACATCGGGGCTGTGGGCTTTCCCTGACCAACATGGCTTCGACATTTACCACCAGCTGCACCTGTGCGCCCACTGAAAGTAAAACCCCGAAAAATCACGAACGTTGGACGATTGCTCCCACAACGAAAGTGCCAGCCAGCCAAGCTCTTGCTGCTCCTCACCGGCCATTGGCAGCGCATCTACAGCACCACAGACATCGTGGCTCCGGGCTTTCCCTGACCAACAGGCCTTCGACATTTACCACCAGCTGCACCTGGGCGCCCACTGAAAAAAAACCCTGAAAAATGACGAACGTCGGACGATTGCTCCCACACCAAAAGTGCCAGCCAGTCAAGCTCTTGCTGCTCCTCACCGGCCATTCCCAGCGCATCTAGAGCACCACAGACATCGGGGCTCCGGGCTTTCCCTGACCAACAGGCCTTCGACGTTTACCACTCGCTGAACCTGGGCTCCCACTGAAAAGAACCCCGAAAAATCACGAACGTCGGACGATTGCTCCCACACCAAAAGTGCCAGACAGTCAAGCTCTAGCTGCTGAACACCGGCCATTCCCAGCGCATCTACATCACCACAGACATCGGGGCTCCGGGCTTTCCCTGACCAACAGGTCTTAGAAGTTTACCACCAGCTGAACCTGGGCGCCCACTGAAATAAAACCCCGAAAAATCACGAACGTCCGACGATTGCGCCCACACCCAAAGTGTCAGCCAGTCAAGCTCTAGCTGCTGAACACCGGCCATTCCCAGCGCATCTACAGCACCACAGACATCGGGGCTCCGGGCTTTCCCTGACCATCAGGGCTTCGACATTTACCACCAGCTGCACCTCGGCTCCCACTGAAATAAAAGCCCGAAAAATCACGAACGTCGGACGATTGCTCCCACAACGAAAGTGCCAGCCAGTCAAGCTCTTGCTGCTCCTCACCGCCCATTCCCAGCGCATCTACAGCACCACAGACATCGGGGCTCCGGGCTTTCCCTGACCAACAGGGCTTCGACGTTTACCACCAGCTGAACCTGGGCGCCCACTGGAAAAAAAACCCGAAAAATCACGAACGTCGTACGATTGTTCCCACATTGAAAGTGCCAGCCAGTCAAGCTCTTGCTGCTCCTCACCGGCCATTCCCAGCGCATCTACAGCACCACAGACATCGCGGCTCCGGGCTTTCCCTGACCATCAGGGCTTCGACATTTACCACCAGCTGCACCTGGGCGCCCACTGAAATAAAACCCCGAAAAATCACAAACGTCGGACGATTGCTCCCACAACGAAAGTGCCAGCAACTCAAGCTCTTGCTGCTCCTCACCGGAGAGTGGCAGCGCATCTACAGCACCACAGACATCGGGGCTCCGGGCTTTCCCTGACCAACAGGGCTTCGACGTTTACCACCAGCTGCACCTGGGCGCCCACTGAAAAAAATAAACGAAAAATCATGAATATCGGACGATTGCTCCCACACCGAAACTGCGAGCAACTCAAGCTCTTGCTGCTACTCACCGCCCATTGGCAGGGCATCTACAGCACCACAGACATCGGGGCTCCGGGCTTTCCGTGACCAACAGGGCTTCAACGTTTACCACCAGCTGCACCTGGGCGCCCACTGAAAGTAAAACCCCGAAAAATCACGAACATCGGACGATTGCTCCCACACCGAAAGTGCCAGCAACACAAGCTCTTGCTGCTCCTCACCGCCCATTCCCAGCGCATCTACAGCACCACAGACATCGCGGCTCCGGGCTTTCCCTCACCAACAGGGCTTCGACATTTACCACCAGCTGCACCTGGTTACCCACTGAAAAAAAACCCTGAAAAATCAAAAACGTCAGACAATTCGTCCCACACTGAAAGTGCCAGCAACTCAAGCTCTTGCTGCTCCTCACCGGCCACTGGCAGCTCATCTACAGCACCACAGACATCGGAGCTCCGGGCTTTCCCTGACCAACAGGGCTTCGACGTTTACCACTCGCTGCACCTGGGCTCCCACTGAAAAAAACCCCGAAAAATCACGAACGTCGGACGATTGCACCCAAACCGAAATTGCCAGCAACACAATCTCTTGCTGCTCCTCACCGGCCATTCCCAGCGCATCTACAGCACCACAGACATCGGGGCTCCGGGCTTTCCCTGACCAACAGGGCTTCGACGTTTACCACCAGCTGAACCTGCGCGCCCACTGGAAAAAAAACCCAAAAAATCACGAACGTCGGACGATTGTTCCCACATTGAAAGTGCCAGCCAGTCAAGCTCTTGCTGCTCCTCACCGGGCATTGGCAGCGCATCTACAGCACCACAGACATCGGGACTCCGGGCTTTCCCTGACCAACTGGGCTTCGACGTTTACCACCAGCTGCACCTGGGCGCCCACTGAAAAAAATAAACGAAAAATCACGAACATCGGACAATTGCTCCCACACCAAAAGTGCCAGCCTGTCAAGATCTTGCTGCTACTCACCGGCCATTGGCAGGGAATCTACAGCACCACAGACATCGGGGCTCCGAGCTTTCCCTGACCAACAGGGCTTCAACGTTTACCACCAGCTGCACCTGGGCGCCCACTGAAATAAAACCCCGAAAAATCACGAACGTCGGACGATTGCTCCCACACTGAAAGTGCCAAAAACTCAAGCTCTTGCTGCTACTCACCTCCCATTCCCAGCGCATCTACAACACCACAGACATCGGGGCTCCGAGCTTTCCCTGACCAACAGGGCTTCAACGTTTACCACCAGCTGCACCTGGGCGCCCACTGAAATAAAACCCCGAAAAATCACGAACGTCGGACGATTGCTCCCACACTGAAAGTGCCAGCAACTCAAGCTCTTGCTGCTACTCACCTCCCATTCCCAGCGCATCTACAGCACCACAGACATCGGGGCTCCGGGCTTTCCCTGACCAACTGGGCTTCGACGTTTACCACCAGCTGAACCTGGGCGCCCACTGAAATAAAACCCCCAAAAAACACAAACGTCGGACTATTGCTCCCACACTGAAAGTGCCAGCCAGTCAAGCTCTTGCTGCTCCTCACCGCCCATTCCGAACGCATCTACAGCACCACAGACATCGGGGCTCCGGGCTTTCCCTGACCATCAGGGCTTCGACATTTACCACCAGCTGCACGTGGGCGCCCACTGAAAAAAATAAACGAAAAATCACGAACGTCGGACGATTGCTCCCACACCGAAAGTGCCAGCCAGTCAAGCTCTTGCTGCTCATCACCGGCCATTCCCAGCGCATCTACAGCACCACAGACATCGGGGCTCCGGGCTTTCCCTGACCAACAGGGCTTCGACATTTACCACCAGCTGCACCTGGGCGTCCACTGAAATAAAACCCCGAAAAATCTCGAACGTCGGACGATTGCTCCCACACCAAAAGTGCCAGCCAGTCAAGCTCTTGCTGCTCCTCACCGGACAGTGGCAGTGCATCTACAGCACCACAGACATCCCGGCTCCGGGCTTTCCCTGACCAACAGGGCTTCAACGTTTACCACCAGCTGCAACTGGGCGCCCACTGAAAAAAATAAACGAAAAATCACGAACATCGCACGATTGCTCCCACACCGAAAGTGCCAGCCAGTCAAGCTCTTGCTGCTCATCACCGGCCATTCCCAGCGCATCTACAGCACCACAGACATCGGGGCTCCGGGCTTTCCCTGACCAACAGGGCTTCGACGTTTACCACCAGCTGCACCTGGGTGCCGCCTGAAAAAAAAACTCCAAAAATCACAAATGTCGGACGATTCCTGCCACACCTTAAATGCCAGCCTGTCAAGCTCTTGCTGCTACTCACCGGCCATTCCCAGCGCATCTACAGCACCACAGACATCAGGGCTCTGGACTTTCCCTGACGAACAGGGCTTCGACATTTACCACCAGCTGCACCTGGGCTCCCACTGAAAAAAAACCCTGAAAAATCAAAAACGTCGGACGATTGCTCCCACACCGAAAGTGCCAGCCTGTCAAGCTCTTGCTGCTCCTCACCGCCCATTCCCAGCGCATCTACAGCACCACAGACATCAAGGCTCCGGGCTTTCCCTGACCAACAGGGCTTCGACATTTACCACCAGCTGCACCTGGGTGCCCCCTGAAAAAAAAACCCCAAAAATCACGAACGTCGGACGATTCCTGCCACACCTTAAATGCCAGCCTGTCAAGCTCTTGCTGCTCCTCACCGGCCATTCCCAGCGCATCTACAGCACCACAGACATCGGGGCTCTGGGCTTTCCCTGACCAACAGGCCTTCGATGTTTACCACCTACTGAACCTGGGCGCCCAGTGAATAAAAATCCCCAAAAATCACAAACGTCCGACGATTGCTCCCACACTGAAAGTGCCAGCAACTCAAGCTCCTGCTGCTCCTCACCGCCCATTCCCAGCGCATCTACAGCACCACAGACATCAGGGCTCTGGACTTTCCCAGACGAACAGGGCTTCGACGTTTACCACCAGCTGCACCTGGTTACCCACTGAAAAAAAACCCTGAAAAATCACGAACGTCGGACGATTGCTCCCACACCAAAAGTGCCAGCCAGCCAAGCTCTTGCTGCTACTCACCGCCCATTGGCAGCGCATCTACAGCACCACAGGTATCTGGGCTCCGAGCTTTCCCTGACCAACAGGGCTTCGACGTTTACCACCAGCTGAACCTGGGCGCCCACTGAAATAAAACCCCGAAAAATCACGAACGTCGGACGATTGCTCCCACACCTTAAATGCCAGCCTGTCAAGCTCTTGCTGCTCCTCACCGCCCATTCCCAGCGCATCTACAGCACCACAGACATCGGGGCTCTGGACTTTCCCTGACCAACAGGGCTTCGACATTTACCACCAGCTGAACCTGGGCGCCCACTGAAAAGAACCCCGAAAAATCACGAACGTCGGACAATTGCTCCCACACCGAAAGTGCCAGCAACTCAAGCTCTTACTGCTCCTCAGCGGCCATTCCCAGCGCATCTACAGCGCCACAGACATCGGGGCTCTACGCTTTCCCTGACCAACAGGGCTTCGACGTTTACCACCCGCTGCACCTGGGCGCCCACTGAAATAAAACCCCGAAAAATCACGAACGTCGGACAATTGCTCCCACACCAAAAGTGCCAGCAACGCAAGCTCTTGCTGCTCCTCAGCGGCCATTCCCAGCGCATCTACAGCACCACCGACACCGGGGCTCCGGGCGTTCCCTGACCAACAGGGCTTCGACGTTTACCACCAGCTGAACCTGGGCGCCCACTGAAATAAAAGCCCGAAAAATCACGAACGTCGGACGATTGCTCCCACACCGAAAGTGCCAGCCAGTCAATCTCTTGCTGCTACTCACCGGACTTTGGCAGCGCATCTACAGCACCACAGAAATCGGGGTTCTGCGCTTTCCCTGACCAACAGGGCTTCGACGTTTACCACTAGCTGAACCTGGGCGCCCCCTGAAAAAAAACCCTGAAAAATGACGAACGTCGGACGATTGCTCCCACACCAAAAGTGCCAGCCAGTCAAGCTCTTGCTGCTCCTCACCGGACAGTGGCAGTGCATCTACAGCACCACAGACATCGGGGCTCCGGGCTTTCCCTGACCATCAGGGCTTCGACATTTACCACCAGCTGCACCTGGGCTCCCACTGAAAAAAAACCCTGAAAAATGACGAACGTCCGACGATTGCTCCCACACCAGAAGTGCCAGACAGTCAAGCTCTAGCTGCTGAACACCGGCCATTCCCAGCGCATCTACAGCACCACAGACATCGGGGCTCCGGGCTTTCCCTGACCAACAGGGCTTTGACGTTTACCACCAGCTGCACCTGGGCGCCCACTGAAAAAAAACCCTGAAAAATGACGAACGTCGGACGATTGCTCACACACCAAAAGTGCCAGACAGTCAAGCTTTTGCTGCTCCTCCCCGGCCATTGGCAGCGCATGTACAGCACCACAGACATCGGGGCTCCGGGCTTTCCCTGACGAACAGGGCTTCGACATTTACCACCAGCTGCACCTGGTTACCCACTGAAAAAAAACCCCGAAGAATCACGAACGTCGGACGATTGCTCCCACACCGAAAGTGCCAGCCAGCCAAGCTCTTGCTGCTTCTCACCAGCCATTCCCAGCGCATCTACAGCACGACAGACATCGGGGATCCGGGCTTTCCCTGACCAACAGGGCTTCGACATTTACCACCAGCTGCACCTGGGCCCCCACTGAAAAGAACCCCGAAAAATCACGAACGTCGGACGATTGCTCCCACACCGAAAGTGCCAGCCAGTCAAGCTCTTGCTGCTCCTCCCCGGCCATTCCCAGCGCATCTACAGCACCACAGACATCGGGGCTCCGGGCTTTCCCTGACAAACAGGGCTTCGACGTTTACCACCAGCTGCACCTGGGCACCCACTGAAATAAAACCCCGAAAAATCACGAACGTCGGACGATTGCTCCCACACCAAAAGTGCCAGCAACTCAAGCTCTTGCTGCTCCTCACCTCCCATTCCCAGCGCATCTACAGCACCACAGACATCGGGGCTCTGGGCTTTCCCTGACCAACAGGGCTTCAACGTTTACCACCAGCTGCACCTGGGCGCCCGCTGAAAAAAATAAAAGAAAAATCACGAACGTCGGACGATTGCTCCCACAGCAAAAGTGCCAGCCAGTCAAGCTCTTGCTGCTCCTCACCAGCCATTCCCAGCGCATCTACAGCACCACAGACATCGCGGCTCCGGGCTTTCCCTGACCAACAGGGCTTCGACGTTTACCACCAGCTGCACCTGGGCGCCCACTGAAAAAAAAACCCTGAAAAATCAAAAACGTCGGACGATTGATCCCACACCGAAAGTGCCAGCCTGTCAAGCTCTTGCTGTTCCTCACCGGCCATTGGCAGCGCATCTACAGCACCACAGACATCGCGGCTCTGGGCTTTCCCGGACCAACAGGGCTTCGACGTTTACCACCAGCTGAGCCTGGGCGCCCACTGAAAAGAACCCCGAGAAATAACAAACATCGGACGATTGCTCCCACACCGAAAGTGCCAGCAACTCAAGCTCTTGCTGCTCCTCACCGGCCACTGGCAGCGCATCTACGGCACCACAGACATCGGGGCTCCGGGCTTTCCCTGACCAACAGGGCTTCGACATTTACCACCAGCTGCACCTGGGTGCCCCCTGAAAAAAAAACCCCAAAAATCACAAACGTCGGACGATTCCTGCCACAGCTTAAATTCCAGCCTGTCAACCTCTTGCTGCTCCTCACCGGCCATTCCCAGCGCATCTACAACACCGCAGACATCGGGGCTCCGGGCTTTCCCTGACCAACAGGGCTTCGACGTTTACCACTCGCTGAACCTGGGCTCCCACTGAAAAGAACCCCGAAAAATCACGAACATCGGACGATTGCTCCCACACCGAAAGTTCCAGCCAGTCAAGCTCTTGCTGCTCCTCACCGGCCACTGGCAGCGCATCTACAGCACCACAGATATCGGGGCTCCGAGCTTTCCCTGACCAATAGGGCTTCGATGTTTACCACCAGCTGAACCTGGGCGCCCACTGAAATAAAACCCCGAAAAATCACAAACGTCGGACGATTCCTCCCACACAGAAAGTGCCAGCAACTCAAGCTCTTGCTGTTCCTCACCAGACTTTGGCAGTGCATCTACAGCACCACAGACATCACGGCTCCGGGCTTTCCCTGACCAACAGGGCTTCGACGTTTACCACCAGCTGCACCTGTGCGCCCACTGAAAAAAACCCCGAAAAATCACAAACGTCGGACGATTGCTCCCACACCAAAAGTGCCAGCCAGTCAAGCTCTTGCTGCTCCTCACCGGCCATTGGCAGCGCATCTACAGCACCACAGACATCGTGGCTCCGGGCTTTCCCTGACCAACAGGGCTTCGACATTTACCACCAGCTGCACCTGGTTGCCCAGTGAAAAAAAACCCTGAAAAATGACGAACGTCGGACGATTGCTCCCACAGCAAAAGTGCCAGCCAGTCAAGCTCTTGCTGCTCCTCACCGGACAGTGGCAGTGCATCTACAGCACCACAGACATCGGGGCTCCGGGCTTTCCCTGACGAACAGGGCTTCGACGTTTACCACTCGCTCAACCTGGGCTCCCACTGAAAAGAACACCGAAAAGTCACGAACGTCGGACGATTGCTCTCACACCAAAAGTGCCAGACAGTCAAGCTCTTGCTGCTGCTCACCGGCCATTGCCAGCCCATCTACAGCACCACAGACATCGTGGCTCCGGGCTTTCCCTGACCAAAGGGGCTTCGAAGTTTACCACCAGCTGCACCTGGGCGCCCACTGAAATAAAACCCCGAAAAATCACGAACGTCGGACGACTGCTCCCACACCCAAAGTGCCAGCCAGTCAAGCTCTTGCTGCTCCTCACCGGACAGTGGCAGTGCATCTACAACACCACAGACATCGCGGCTCCGGGCTTTCCCTGACCAACAGGGCTTCGACGTTTACCACTCGCTGAACCTGGGCTCCCACTGAAAATAACCCCGAAAAATCACGAACGTCGGACGATTGCTCCCACACCAAAAGTGCCAGCCAGTCAAGCTCTTGCTGCTTCTAACCAGCCATTCCCAGCGCATCTACAGCGCCACAGACATCGGGGCTCCGGGCTTTCCCTGACCAACAGGGCTTCGACGTTTACCACCAGCTGCAGCTGGGCGCCCACTGAAATAAAACCCTGAAAACTCACGAACGTCGGACGATTGCTCCCACAACGAAAGTGCCAGCCAGTCAAGCTCTTGCTGCTCCTCACCGGCCATTCCCAGCGCATCTACAGCACCACAGACATCGGGGCTCCGGGCTTTCCCTGACCAACAGGGCTTCGACGCTTACCACCAGCTGCACCTGGGCGCCCACTGAAATAAAACCCCGAAAAATCACGAACGTCGGACAATTGCTCCCACACCGAAAGTGCCAGACAGTCAACCTCTAGCTGCTCCTCACCGGGCATTACCAGCGCATCTACAGCACCACAGACATCGCGGCTCCGGGCTTTCCCTGACCAACAGGGCTTCGACATTTACCACCAGCTGCACATGGGCGCCCACTGAAAAAAAAACCCTAAAAAATCAAAAACGTCGGACAATTGCTCCCACACCGAAAGTGCCAGCCAGTCAAGCTCTTGCTGCTCCTCCCCAGCCATTGGCAGCGCATCTACAGCACCACAGACATCGGGGCTCCGGGCTTTCCCTGACCAACAGGGCTTCGACATTTACCACCAGCTGAACCTGGGCACCCACTGAAAAGAACCCCGAAAAATCACGAACGTCGGACGATTGCTCCCACACCGAAATTGCCAGCCAGTCAAGCTGTAGGTGCTCCTCACCTTCCATTCCCAGCGCATCTACAGCACCACAGACATCGGGGCTCCGGGCGTTCCCTGACCAACAGGGCTTAGAAGTTTATTACCAGCTGAACCTAGGCGCCCACTGGAAAAAAAATCCCCAAATATCATGAACGTCGGACGATTGCTCTCACACCAAAAGTGCCAGCCACTCAAGCTCTTGCTACCCCTCACCGGCCATTCCCAGCGCATCTACAGCACCACAGACATCGGGGCTCCGGGCTTTCCCTGACGAACAGGGCTTTGACTGTTACCACCAGCTGCACCTGGGCTCCCACTGAAATAAAACCCCGAAAAATCACGAACGTCGGACGATTGCTCCCACACCAAAAGTGCCAGCAACTCAAGCTCTTGCTACCCCTCACCGGCCATTCCCAGCGCATCTACAGCACCACAGACATCGGGGATCCGGGCTTTCCCTGACCAACAGGGCTTCGACGTTTACCACCAGTTGCACCTGGGCACCCACTGAAAAAAAAACCCCCAAAATCACAAACATCAGACGATTGCTCCCACACCGAAAGTGCCAGCCAGTCAAGCTCTTTGTGCTCCTCACCGGCCATTGGCGGCGCATCTACAGCACCACAGACATCGGGGCTCCGGGCTTTCCCTGACCAACAGGGCTTTGACTTTATACCACCCGCTGCACCTCGGCACCCACTGAAAAAAATAAACGAAAAATCATGAACATCGGACGATTGCTCCCACACCGAAAGTGCCAGCAACACAAGCTCTTCCTGCTCCTGACCGCCCATTCCCAGCGCATCTAGAGCACCACAGACATCGCGGCTCCGGGCTTTCCCTGACCAACAGGCCTTTGACATTTACCACCAGCTGCACCTGGTTGCCCACTGAAAAAAAACCCTGAAAAATCAAAAACGTCGGACGATTGCTCCCACACCAAAAGTGCCAGACAGTCAAGCTCTTGCTGCTCCTCACCTCCCATTGGCAGCGCATGTACAGCACCACAGACATCGGGGCTCCGGGCTTTCCCTGACCAACAGGGCTTCGACGTTTACCATAAGCTAAACCTGGGCTCCCACTAAAAAAAAATCCCGAAAAATCAAAAACGTCCGACGATTCCTGCCACACCGAAAGTGCCAGCCTATCAAGCTCTTGCTGCTCGTCCCCGGCCATTGGCAGCACATCTACAGCACCAAAGACATCGCGGCTCCGGGCTTTCCCTGACCAACAGGGCTTCGATGTTTACCACCAGCTGCAAATGGGCGCCCACTGAAATAAAACCCCGAAAAATAACAAACGTCGGACGATTGCTCCCACACCAAAAGTGCCAGACAGTCAAGCTCTTGCTGCTACTCACCGGACTTTGGCAGTGCATCTACAGCACCACAGATATCGGTGTTCTGCGCTTTCCCTGACCAACAGGGCTTCGACGTTTACCACCAGCCGCACCTGGGCGCCCACTGAAAAAAATAAATGAAAAATCACGAACGTCGGACGATTGCTCCCACACCGAAAGTGCCAGCCAGTCAAGCTCTTGCTGCTCCTCACCGGCCATTGGCAGCGCATCTACAGCACCACAGACATCGGGGCTCCGAGCTTTCCCTGACCAACAGGGCTTCGACGTTTACCACCAGCTGCACGTGGGCGCCCACTGAAAAAAACCCCTAAAAATCAGGAACATCGGACGATTGCTCCCACATTGAAAGTGCCAGCAACACAAGCTCTTGCTGCTGCTCACTGCCCATACCCAGCGCATCTACAGCACCACAGACATCGGGGCTCCGGGCTTTCCATGACCAACAGGGCTTAGACGTTTACCAGCAGCTGCACCTGGGCACCCACTGAAAAAAAACCTTGAAAAATCACGAAGATCGGACGATTTCTCCCACACCGAAAGTGCCAGCCAGTCAGGCTCTTGCTGCTAATCACCGCCCATTCCCAGCGCATCTACAGCACCAAAGACATTTGGGCTCCGGACTTTCCCTGACTAACAGCACTTCGACGTTTACCACCAGCTGAACATGGGTGCCCATTAAAAAAAAAACCCGAAAAAAACACAAACGTCGGACGATTGCTCCCACACCGAAAGTGCCAGCCAGTCAAGCTCTTGCTGCTCCTCACCGGCCATTGGAAGCGCATCTACAGCACCACAGACATCGGGGCTCCGGGCTTTCCCTGACCAACAGGGCTTCGACGTTTACCACCAGCTGCACCTGGGCTCCCACTGAAATAAAACCCCGAAAAATCACGAACGTCGGACGATTGCTCCCACACCAAAAGTGCCAGCAACTCAAGCTCTTGCTGCTCCTCACCTCCCATTCCCAGCGCATCTACAGCACCACAGACATCGGGGCTCTGGGCTTTCCCTGACAAACAGGGCTTCGACGTTTACCACCAGCTGCACCTGGGCGCCCACTGAAATAAAACCCCGAAAAATCACGAACATCGGACGATTGCTCCCACACCAAAAGTGCCAGCAACTTAAACTCTTGCTGCTACTCACCGGACTTTGGCAGTGCATCTACAGCACCACAGACATCGGGGTTCTGCGCTTTCCCTGACCAACAGGGCTTCGACGTTTACCACCAGCTGAAATTGGGCGCCCGCTGAAAAAAATAAAAGAAAAATCACGAACGTCGGACGATTCCTCCCACAGCAAAAGTGCCAGCCAGTCAAGCTCTTGCTGCTCCTCACCAGCCATTCCCAGCGCATCTACAGCGCCACAGACATCGCGGCTCCGGGCTTTCCCTGACCAACAGGGCTTCGACGTTTACCACCAGCTGCACCTGGTTGCCCACTGAAAAAAAAACCCTGAAAAATCAAAAACGTCGGACGATTGATCCCACACCGAAAGTGCCAGCCAGTCAAGCTCTTGCTGTTCCTCACCGGCCATTGGCAGCGCATCTACAGCACCACAGACATCGGGGCTCCGGGCTTTCCCTGACCAACAGGGCTTCGACTTTTACCATCAGCTGCACCTGGGCGCCCACTGAAAAGAACCCCGAAAAATCACGAACATCGGACGATTGCTCCCACACCGAAAATGCCAGCAACTCAAGCTCTTCCTGCTCCTCACCGGCCACTGGAAGCGCATCTACAGCACCACAGACATCGCGGCTCCGGGCTTTCCCTGACGAACCGGGCTTCGACATTTACCACCAGCTGCACCTGGGTGCCCACTGAAAAAAAAACCCCGAAAAATCACGAACATCGGACGATTGCTCCCACACCAAAAGTGCCAGCCAGTCAAGCTCTTGCTGCTCCTCACCGGAATTTGGCAGTGCATCTACAGCACCACAGACATCGGGGCTCCGGGCTTTCCCTGACGAACGGGGCTTGGACATTTACCACCAGCTGAACCTGGGCGCCCACTGAAATAAAACCCCGAAAAATCACGAACGTCGGACGATTGCTCCCACAACGGAAGTGCCAGCCAGTCAAGCTCTTGCTGCTCCTCACCGGAGTTTGGCAGTGCATCTACACCACCACAGACATCGGGGCTCCGAGCTTTCCCTGACCAACAGGGCTTCGACGTTTACCACCAGCTGCACCTGGGCGCCCACTGAAATAAAACCCCGAAAAATCACAAACGTCGGACGATTCCTCCGCCACAGAAAGTGCCAGCAACTCAAGCTCTTGCTGTTCCTCACCGGACTTTGGCAGTGCATCTACAGCACCACAGACATCGTGGCTCCGGGCTTTCCCTGACCAACAGGCCTTTGATATTTACCACCAGCTGCACCTGGTTGCCCAGTGAAAATAAACCCTGAAAAATGACGAACGTCGGACGATTGCTCCCACACCAAAAGTGCCAGCCAGTCAAGCTCATGCTGCTCCTCACCGGACAGTGGCAGTGCATCTACAGCACCACAGACATCGGGGCTCCGGGCTTTCCCTGACCAACAGGGCTTCGACGTTTACCACTCGCTGCACCTGGGCTCCCACTGAAAAGAACACCGAAAAATCACGAACGTCGGACGATTGCTCTCACACCAAAAGTGCCAGACAGTCAAGCTCTTGCTGCTGCTCACCGGCCATTGCCAGCCCATCTACAGCACGACAGACATCGGGGCTCCGGGCTTTCCCTGATGAACAGGGCTTCGACGTTTACCACCAGCTGCACCTGGGCGCCCACTGGAAAAAATAAACGAAATATCACGAACATCGGACGATTGCTCCCACAACGAAAGTGCCAGCCTGTCAAGCTCTTGCTGCTCCTCAACGGCCATTGGCAGCGCATCTACAGCACCACAGACATCGCGGCTCCAGGCTTTCCCTGACCAACAGGGCTTCGACGTTTACCACCAGCTGCACCTGGTTACGCACTGAAAAAAAACCCTGAAAAATCAAAAACGTCGGACGATTGATCCCACACCGAAAGTGCCAGCCAGTCAAGCTCTTGCTGTTCCTCACCGGACTGTGGCAGTGCATCTACAGCACCACAGACATCGGGGCTCCGGGCTTTCCCTGACCAACAGGGCTTCGACGATTACCACTTGCTGAACCTGTGCTCCCACTGAAAAGAACCCCGAAAAATCACAAACTTCGCACGATTGCTCCCACACTGAAAGTGCCAGCCTGTCAAGCTCTTGCTGCTCCTCACCGGCCATTCCCAGTGCATCTACAGCACCACAGACATCGGGGCTCCGGGCTTTCACTGACCAACACGGCTTCGACATTTACCACCCGCTGCACCTGGGTGCCCACTGGAAAAAACCCAGAAAAATCACGAACATCAGACGATTGCTCCCACACCGAAAGTGCCAGCCAGTCAAGCTCTTGCTGCTCCTCACCGCCCATTCCCAGCGCATCTACAGCACCACAGATATCGGGGCTCCGGGATTTTCCTGACCAACAGGGCTTCGAGATTTACCACCCGCTGAACCTGGGCGTCCACTGAAAAAAAATCCCCAGAAATCACAAACGTCCGACGATTGCTCCCTGTCGTAGTTCAGCCCCGATCAGACCAGACTACGCAGTCTGTCTCTCGTTCCCCCCACCTTCCGAGAGAATACGAGGAGATTATATAAGAAAAACGGCTCAAGGTTTGAGATAAGGACGGGGAGAAATCCTTAAAGTTACCATCACGGGCAAAACAGACTCGACTTGGGGAAAACTATTCATTTATTTCTAAAATTAGCAGGAGAATGAGACAGGGAACAAGATAACCTCCCCCCACCCCTCCCTCTTCCCGGGCTTAACATTATCTCTCCTACCTTCCCCTCCCGAGCGGCACGGGGGGTTGGAAAAGGGAATGGGGGTCGCTGTCAGTTCATCACGCGTTGTTTTACGCCTCTGTATCATCGTCGGGGGAAGACCTCCTCGCATTCCTCCTCTGCTCCAGCGTGGGGTCCCTCCCACGGGCCACAGTCCTTCGTGAAACTGCTCCGGCGTGGGTCATCTCTTCCACGGGGTGCAGTCCCTCTAGAGCAGCTGTCCCAGCGGGCCCTCCACGGGGCACAGCCTCCTTCAGGCCTCCACCTGCTCCGGCGTGGGGTCCTCCACGGGCTGCAGGTGGATCTCTGCCCCTCCGTGGACCTCCATGGGCTGCAGGGGGACAACCTGCTCCACCATGGTCGTCACCACGAGTTGCAGAGGAATCTTGGCCAGGAGCCGCATTACTCCTCCCCCTCCTCCTTCACTGACCTTGGCGTCTGCAGCCGTTCCTCACAACAGGCTGGCAGACGCCTCTCAGGATCCTTTTTACATCTTATTCACTTCTCATCTCCTCTCCACTTCTTGCAGCCAGGCCGGGCCGAGTTGGGCCCAGTCGGCTGCCCGGCGGGAGGCCAGAGGGTGAGGCCTGCAAGGCCCACGAGGCTCGCGCTTCCCCCTCTCTGCCCCCCGCTCAGCTGCTTCACATCTTCTCCTCCCTCTTTTTCCTGTTTTCCCCTATTTAAATACGTTATCGCAGAGGCGTTATCAGGGGACATTCTGCTACCAATTGGCTTGGCCTTGGCCAGCAGCGGGTCCGCCCTAGGCCCGGCCGAGTCCACTGAACAAAGGGGAGCGACTTCTAGCAGTTTCCTACAGAAGCTGCCACCTTAGGCCCCCCCTCACTAACAAAACCAGAACATTCCACCCCTCGCCTCTGCGAATTACGTATTTAAGTATTATAAATAAAATACACACACATCAACAGAAGAAAATAGAATTCCCCGCACCAAAATCAAAATAATATCCTCACAACACCAACAGTGGGTAGACAATTAACAAACAATTCACCACTTATCCCTTCACCACAATCAGAACATAAATTCCCCATAATTATTTTGCTCTTTTGTCAAGTTCAGTCCCTGTTTTGCCCGTTACTGCTCCCAATTAAACTCAATCCTTACCTCAAATTCCTCGAGCCCCACGTTGGGCGCCAAAATAACTGTCGTAGTTCAGCCCCAACGCGGACCAGACTACGCAGTCTCTCTCTCACTCCCCCCACTCTCTGAGAGAATAGGAGGAGATTTGACAAACAAAAAAAAAACAGGGAAAAAAAAAACCAAACACGCGGGTTGAGATTGAACAAAAAGTAAATTTAACAGTAATGACAGAAGAAAACAAGACAGTGATGGAACACAAATACAGTACAATAACTCACAACAGAACTCCACATCCAGTCTCTTCCAACTAGCAAGGGCCTCCCTTCAGCACCCTCCTCACTTACATACTGAGCATGATGTCAGATGGGATGGAATAGCCCTTTGGCTAATTTGGGTAAATTAACCCCAGCTGTTAGCTAATTATTGAACTATCCCAGCCATAGGGGCTACCAGCTTCAGTTCTCCACCCAGCTCAGGTAAATATTAACTCTATCCTAGCCAAACCCAGGACACTCCCACACCGAAAGTGCCAGCCTGTCAAGCTCTTGCTGCTCCTCACCGGCCATTGGCAGCGCATCTACAGCACCACAGACATCGGGGCTCCGGGCTTTCCCTGACCAACAGGGCTCAGAAGTTTACCACCAGCTGAACCTGGGCGCCCACTGAAAAAAAACCCTGAAAAATTAAAAACGACGGACGATTGCTCCCACACCGAAAGTGCCAGCCAGTCAAGCTCTTGCTGCTGCTCACCGGCCATTGGCAGCGCATGTACAGCACCACAGACATCGGGGCTCCGGGCTTTCCCTGACCAACAGGCCTTCGACGTTTACCATCAGCTGCACCTGGGCGCCCACTGAAAAAAATAACGAAATATCACGAACATCAGACGATTGCTCCCACACCGAAAGTGCCAGCAACTCAAGCTCATGCTGCTTCTCACCGGACTTTGGCAGTGCATCTACAGCACCACAGACATCGCGGCTCCGGGCTTTCCCTGACCAACAGGGCTTCGACGTTTACCACCAGGTGCACCTGCGCTCCCACTGAAAAAAAACCCCGAAAAATCACGAACGTCGGACGATTACTCCCACACCGAAAGTGCCAGCAACTAAAGCTCCTGCTGCTACTCACCGGACATTGGCAGTGCATCTACAGCACCACAGACATCGGGGCTCCGGGCTTTCCCTGACCAACAGGGCTTCGATGTTTACCACCAGCTGCACCTGGGCGCCCACTGAAAAAAAACCCCGAAAAATCACAAACGTTGGACGATTCCTGCCACACCTTAAATGCCAGCCTGTCAAGCTCTTGCTGCTCCTCACCGCCCATTCCCAGCGCATCTACAGCACCACAGACATCAGGGCTCTGGACTTTCCCTGACGATCAGGGCTTCGACGTTTACCACCAGCTGAACCTGGGCGCCCACTGAAAAGAACCCCGAAAAATCACGAACGTCGGACAATTGCTCCCACACCGAAAGTGCCAGCAACTCAAGCTCTTGCTGCTACTCACCGGACTTTGGCAGTGCATCTACAGCACCACAGACATCGGGGTTCTCCGCTTTCCCTGAACAACAGGGCTTCGACGTTTACCACCAGCTGCACCTGGGCGCCCACTGAAAAAAATAAATGAAAAATCACGAACGTCGGACGATTGCTCCCACACCAAAAGTGCCAGCCAGTCAAGCTCTTGCTGCTCCTCACCGGCCATTCCCAGCGCATCTACAGCACCACCGACACCGGGGCTCCGGGCTTTCCCTGACCAACAGGGCTTCGACGTTTACCACCAGCTGCACCTGGGCGCCCACCTAAAAAAAATCCCCAAAAATCACAAATGTCGGACGATTGCTCCCACACCTTAATTGTCATCGGGTCACGCTACTGATACTCCTCATGGGCCATTGCCAGCGCATCTACAGCCCCACAGACATCGCGGCTCCGGGCTTTCCCTGACCATCAGGGCTTAGAAGTTTACCACCAGCAGAACCTGGGCGCCCACTGAAAGTAAAACCCCGAAGAATCACGAACGTCGGACGATTATTCCCACAGCGAAAGTGCCAGCAACTCAAGTTCCTGCTGCTACTCACCGGACTTTGGCAGTGCATCTACAGCACCACAGACATCGGGGCTCCGGGCTTTCCCTGACCAACTGGGCTTCGACGTTTACCACCAGCTGAACCTGGGCGCCCACTGAAAAAAATAAACGAAAAATAACAAACGTCGGACGATTGGTCCCACAGCGAAAGTGCCAGCCAGTCAAGCTCTTGCTGCTACTCACCGCCCATTGGCAGCGCATCTACAGTACCACAGACATCGGGGCTCCGGGCTTTCCCTGACCAACAGGGCTTCGACATTTACCACCCGCTGCACCTGGTTGACCACTGAAAAAAAACCCTGAAAAATTAAAAACGTCGGACGATTGATCCCACACTGAAAGTGCCAGCAACTGAAGCTCTTGCTGCTCCTCACCGGCCATTCCCAGCGCATCTACAGCACCACAGACATCGCGGCTCTGGGCTTTCCCTGACCAACAGGACTTCGACATTTACCACCAGCTGCACCTAGTTGGCCACTGAAAAAAAACCCTGAAAAATCAAAAACGTCGGACAATTGATCCCACACCGAAAGTGCCAGCCAGTCAAGCTCTTGCAGTTCCTCACCGGCCACTGGCAGCTCATCTACAGCACCACAGACATCGGAGCTCCGGGCTTTCCCTGACCATCAGGGCTTCGACGTTTACCACTCGCTGCACCTGGGCTCCCACTGAAAAAAACCCCGAAAAATCACGAACGTCGGACGATTGCACCCAAACCGAAATTGCCAGCAACACAATCTCTTGCTGCTCCTCACCGGCCATTCCCAGCGCATCTACAGCACCACAGACATCGGGGCTCCGGGCATTCCCTGACGAACAGGGCTTCGAAGTTTACCACCAGCTGAACCTGGGCGCCCACTGGAAAAAAAACCCAAAAAATCACGAACGTCGGACGATTGTTCCCACATTGAAAGTGCCAGCCAGTCAAGCTCTTGCTGCTCCTCACCGGCCATTCCCAGCGCATCTACAGCACCACAGACATCGGGGCTCCGGGCTTTCCCTGACCAACAGGGCTTCGACGTTTACCACCAGCTGCACCTGGGTGCCGCCTGAAAAAAAAACTCCAACAATCACAAATGTCGGACGATTCCTGCCACACCTTAAATGCCAGCCTGTCAAGCTCTTGCTGCTACTCACCGGACATTCCCAGCGCATCTATAGCACCACAGACATCAGGGCTCTGGAATTTCCCTGACGAACAGGGCTTCGACGTTTACCACCAGCTGCACCTTGGCGCCCACTGAAAAAAAAACCGCAAAAATCACGAACGTCGGACGATTGCTCCCACACCGAAAGTGCCAGCCTGTCAAGCTCTTGCTGCTCCTCACCGCCCATTCCCAGCGCATCTACAGCACCACAGACATCGGGGCTCCGGGCTTTCCCTGACCAACAGGGCTTCGACGTTTACCACCAGCTGCACCTGGGCGCCCACTGAAATAAAAACCCCAAAAATCACAAATGTCAGACGATTCCTGCCACACCTTAAATGCCAGCCTGTCAAGCTCTTGCTGCTCCTCACCGTCCATTCCCAGCGCATCTACAGCACCACAGGTATCGGGGCTCCGAGCTTTCCCTGACCAACAGGGCTTCGACATTTACCACCAGCTGCACCTGGGCTCCCACTGAAATAAAACCCCGAAAAATCACGAACGTCAGACGATTCCTCCCACACCGAAAGTGCCAGCAACTCAAGCTCTTGCTGCTCCTCACCGGACTTTGGCAGTGCATCTACAGCACCACAGACATCGGGGCTCCGGGATTTCCCTGACGAACAGGGCTTCGACGTTTACCACCAGCTGAACCTGGGCGCCCACTGAAAAAAAACCCCGAAAAATCACGAACGTCGGACTATTGCTCCCACACCGAAAGTGCCAGCAACTCAAGCTCTTGCTGCTCCTCACCGCCCATTCCCAGCGCATCTACAGCACCAAAGACATCGCGGCTCTGGGCTTTCCCTGACGAACCGGGCTTCGACATTTACCACCAGCTGCACCTGGGTGCCCCCTGAAAAAAAAAACCCAGAAATCACAAATGTCGGACGATTCCTGCCACACCTTAAATGCCAGCCTGTCAAGCTCTTGCTGCTACTCACCGGCCATTCCCAGCGCATCTACAGCACCACAGACACCGGGGCTCCGGGCTTTCCCTGACCAACTGGGCTTCGACGTTTACCACCCGCTGCACCTGGGCGCCCACTGAAAAAAATAAACGAAAAATCACAAACGTCGGACGATTGCTCCCACACCGAAAGTGCCAGCCAGTCAAGCTCTTGCTGCTCCTCACCGGCCATTCCCAGCGCATCTACAGCACCACAGACATCGGGGCTCCGGGCTTTCCCTGACCAACAGGGCTTCGACATTTACCACCAGCTGCACCTGGGCGCCCACTGAAATAAAACCCCGAAAAATCACGAACGTCGGACGATTGCTCCCACAACGAAAGTGCCAGCCTGTCAAGGTCTTGCTGCTCCTCACCGCCCATTGGCAGCGCATCTACAGCACCACAGACATCGGGGCTCCGGGCTTTCCCTGACCAACAGGGCTTCGACATTTACCACCAGCTGCACCTGGGCGCCCACTGAAAGTAAAACCCCGAAGAATCACGAACGTCGGACGATTGCTCGCACACCGAAAGTGCCAGCCAGTCAAGCTCTTGCTGCTCCTTACCGGCCATTGCCAGCCCATCTACAGCACCACAGACATCGGGGCTCCGGGCTTTCCCTGATGAACAGGGCTTCGACATTTACCATCAGCTGCACCTGGGCGCCCACTGAAAAAAATAAACGAAAAATCACGAACATCGCACGATTGCTCCCACACCGAAAGTGCCAGCAAATCAAGCTCTTGCTGCTCCTCACCGGCCATTCCCAGCGCATCTACAGCACCACAGACATCGCGGCTCCGGGCTTTCCCTGACCAACAGGGCTTCGACATTTACCACCAGCTGCACCTGGTTACACACTGAAAAAAAACCCTGAAAAATCACAAACGTCGGACGATTGCTCCCACACCGAAAGTGCCAGCAACTCAAGCTCTTGCTGCTCCTCACCGGCCATTGGCAGCGCAACTACAGCACCACAGACATCGGGGCTCCGGGATTTCCCTGACCAACAGGGCTTCGACATTTACCACCAGCTGCACCTGGTCACCCACTGAAATAAAACCCCCAAAAATCACGAACGTCGGACGATTGCTCCCACACCGAAAGTGCCAGCCAGTCAAGCTCTTGCTGCTCCTCACCGGACTTTGGCAGTGCATCTACAGCACCACAGACATCGGGGCTCCGGGCTTTCCCTGACCAACAGGGCTTCGACGTTTACCACCAGCTGCACCTGGGCTCCCACTGAAAAAAAACCCCGAATAATCACAAACATCGGACTATTGCTCCCACACCAAAAGTGCCAGCCAGTCAAGCTCTTGCTGCTCCTCACCGCCCATTCCCAGCGCATCTACAGCACCACAGACATCGGGGCTCCGGGCTTTCCCTGACCAACAGGGCTTCGACGTTTACCACCCGCTGCACCTGGGCGCCCACGGAAAAAAAACCCCGAAAAATCACGAACGTCGGACGATTCCTCCCACACCGAAAGTGCCAGCAACTCAAGCTCTTGCTGCTACTCACCGGACTTTGGCAGTGCATCTACAGCACCACAGACATCGGGGTTCTGCGCTTTCCCTGACCAACAGGGCTTCAACGTTTACCACCCGCTGCACCTGGGCGCCCACTGAAATAAAACCCCGAAAAATCACGAACGTCGGACGATTGCTCCCACACCGAAAGTGCCAGCAACTCAAGCTCTTGCTGCTCCTCACCGGCCATTGTCAGCACATCTACAGCACCACAGACATCGGGGCTCCGGGCTTTCCCTGACCAACAGGCCTTCGACGTTTACCACCAGCTGAACCTGGGCGCCCACTGAAAAAAAACCCTGAAAAATGACGAACGTCGGACGATTGCTCCCACACCAAAAGTGCCAGACAGTCAAGCTCTAGCTGCTGAACACCGGCCATTCCCAGCGCATCTACAGCACCACAGACATCGGGGCTCCGGGCTTTCCCTGACCAACAGGGCTTCGACGTTTACCACCCGCTGCACCTGGGCGCCCACGGAAAAAAAACCCCGAAAAATCACGAACGTCGGACGATTCCTCCCACACCGAAAGTGCCAGCAACTCAAGCTCTTGCTGCTCCTCACCGGACTTTGGCAGTGCATCTACAGCACCACAGACATCGGGGCTCCGGGCGTTCCCTGACCAACAGGGCTTCGACGTTTACCACCAGCTGCACCTGGGTGCCCACGGAAAAAAACCCCGAAAAATCACAAACGTCGGACGATTGCTCCCACACCAGAAGTGCCAGCCAGTCAAGCTCTTGCTGCTCCTCACCGCCCATTGGCAGCGCATCTACAGCACCACAGACATCGCAGCTCTGGGTTTTCCCTGACCAACAGGCCTTCGACATTTACCACCAGCTGCACCTAGTTGGCCACTGAAAAAAAACCCTGAAAAATCAAAAACGTCGGACAATTGATCCAACACCGAAAGTGCCAGCCAGTCAAGCTCTTGCTGCTCCTCACCGGACATTGGCAGTGCATCTACAGCACCACAGACATCGGAGCTCCGGGCTTTCCCTGACCAACAGGGCTTCGACGTTTACCACTCGCTGCACCTGGGCTCCCACTGAAAAGAACCCCGAAAAATCACGAACGTCGGACGATTGCTCCCACACCGAAAGTGCCAGCAACACAAGCACTTTCTGCTCCTCACCGGCCATTCCCAGCGCATCTACAGCACCACAGACATCGGGGCTCCGGGCTTTCCCTGACCAACAGGGCTTCGACGTTTACCACCAGCTGAACCTGGGCGCCCACTGGAAAAAAAACCCGAAAAATCACGAACGTCGGACGATTGTTCCCACATTGAAAGTGCCAGCCAGTCAAGCTCTTGCTGCTCCTCACCGGCCATTCCCAGCGCATCTACAGCACCACAGACATCGGGGCTCCGGGCTTTCCCTGACCAACAGGGCTTCGACGTTTACCACCAGCTGAACCTGGGCGCCCACTGAAAGTAAAACCCCGAAAAATCACGAACGTCGGACGATTGCTCCCACACCGAAAGTGCCAGCAACTCAAGCTCTTGCTGCTCCTCACCGGCCATTCCCAGCGCATCTACAGCACCACAGACATCGGGTCTCTGGGCTTTCCCTGACCAACAGGGCTTCGACATTTACCACCAGCTGCACCTGGTTACCCACTGAAAAAAAACCCTGAAAAATCAAAAACGTCGGACGATTGCTCCCACACCAAAAGTGCCAGCAACTCAAGCTCTTGCTGCTCCTCACCGCCCATTCCCAGCGCATCTACAGCACCACAGACATCGCGGCTCTGGGCTTTCCCTGACGAACGGGGCTTGGACATTTACCACCAGCTGCACCTGGTTACCCACTGAAAAAAAACCCTGAAAAATCACAAATGTCGGACGATTCCTGCCACACCTTAAATGCCAGCCTGTCAAGCTCTTGCTGCTACTCACCGGCCATTCCCAGCTCATCTACAGCACCACAGACATCGCGGCTCCGGGCTTTCCCTGACCAACAGGGCTTCGACGTTTACCACCCGCTGCACCTGGGCGCCCACTGAAAAAAATAAACGAAAAATCACAAACGTCGGACGATTGCTCCCACACCGAAAGTGCCAGCCAGTCAAGCTCTTGCTGCTCCTCACCGGCCATTGGCAGCGCATCTACAGCACCACAGACATCGCGGCTCCGGGCTTTCCCTGACCAACAGGGCTTCGACATTTACCACCAGCTGCACCTGGGAGCCCACTGAAATAAAACCCCGAAAAATCACGAACGTCGGACGATTGCTCCCACAACGAAAGTGCCAGCCTGTCAAGGTCTTGCTGCTCCTCACCGGCCATTGGCAGCGCATCTACAGCACCACAGACATCGCGGCTCCGGGCTTTCCCTGACCATCAGGGCTTCGACATTTACCACCAGCTGAACCTGGGCCCCCACTGAAAAAAATAAACGAAAAATCATGAACATCGGACGATTGCTCCCACACCGAAAGTGCCAGCAACTCAAGCTCTTGCTGCTACTCACCGCTTATTGGCAGGTAATCTACAGCACCACAGACATCGGGGCTCCGAGCTTTCCCTGACCAACAGGGCTTCAACGTTTACCACCAGCTGCACCTGGGCGCCCACTGAAATAAAACCCCGAAAAATCACAAACGTCGGACGATTGCTCCCACAACGAAAGTGCCAGCCAGTCAAGCTCTTGCTGATCCTCCCCGGACACTCCCAGTGCATCTACAGCACCACAGACATCGGGGCTCCGAGCTTTCCCTGACCAACAGGGCTTCAACGTTTACCACCAGCTGCACCTGGGCGCCCACTGAAAAAAACCTCAAAAATCACGAACGTCGGACGATTGCACCCACACCGAAAGTGCCAGACAGTCAAGCTCTTGCTGCTCCTCACCGGCCATTGGCAGCGCATCTACAGCACCACAGACATCGGGGCTCCGGGCTTTCCCTGACCAACAGGGCTTCGACATTTACCACCAGCTGCACCTGGGCGCCCACTGAAATAAAACTCCGAAAAATCACGAACGTCGGACGATTGCTCCCACAACGAAAGTGCCAGCAACTCAAGGTCCTGCTGCTACTCACCGGACTTTGGCAGCGCATCTACAGCACCACAGACATCGCGGCTCCGGGCTTTCCCTGACCAACAGGGCTTCGACGTTTACCACCCGCTGAACCTGGGCGCCCACTGAAAAAAATTAAAGAAAAATCACGAACGTCGGACGATTGCTCCCACAGCAAAAGTGCCAGCCAATGAAGCTCTTGCTGCTCCTCACCGGCCATTCCCAGCGCATCTACAGCACCACAGACATCGGGGCTCCGGGCTTTCCCTGACCAACAGGGCTTCGACATTTACCACCAGCTGCACCTGGTTACCCACTGAAAAAAAACCCTGAAAAATCACGAACGTCGGACGATTGCTCCCACACTGAAAGTGTGGGCAACTCAAGCTCTTGCTGCTCCTCACCGGCTATTGGCAGCGCATCTACAGCACCACAGACATCGGGGCTCCGGGCTTTCCCTGACCAACAGGGCTTCGAAGTTTACCACCAGCTGAACCTGGGCGCCCACTGAAAGTAAAACCCCGAAGAATCACGAACGTCGGACAATTGCTCCCACAGCAAAAGTGCCAGCCAGTCAAGCTCTTGCTGCTCCTCACCGGCCATTCCCAGCGCATCTACAGCACCACAGACATCGGGGCTCCGGGCTTTCCCTGACCAACAGGCCTTCGACGTTTACCACTCGCTGAACCTGGGCTCCCACTGAAAAGAACCCCGAAAAATCACGAACGTCGGACGATTGCTCCCACACCAAAAGTGCCAGCCAGTCAACCTCTTGCTGCTCCTCACCGGCCATTGGCAGCGCATCTACAGCACCACAGACATCGGGGCTCCGGGCTTTCCCTGACCAACAGGGCTTCGACGTTTACCACCAGCTGAACCTGGGAGCCCAGTGAAATAAAACCCCGAAAAATCACGAACGTCGGACGATTCCTCCCACACCGAAAGTGCCAGCAACTCAAGCTCTTGCTGCTCCTCACCGGCCATTCCCAGCGCATCTACAGCACCACAGACATCGGGGCTCTGGGCTTTCCCTGACCAACAGGCCTTCGACGTTTACCACCAGCTGCACCTGGGCTCCCACTGAAAAGAACCCCGAAAAATCACGAACGTCGGACGATTGCTCCCACACCAAAAGTGCCAGACAGTCAAGCTCTAGCTGCTGAACACCGGCCATTCCCAGCGCATCTACAGCACCACAGACATCGGGGCTCCGGGCTTTCCCTGACCAACTGGGCTTCGACGATTACCACCAGCTGAACCTGGGCGCCCACTGAAATAAAACCCCGAAAAATCACGAACGTCCGACGATTGCTCCCACACCCAACGTGCCAGCCAGTCAAGCTCTTGCTGCTCCTCAGCGGCGATTGGCAGCACATCTACAGCACCACAGACATCGGGGCTCCGGGCTTACCCTGACCAACAGGGCTTCGACGTT